>NC_041380.1:404020268-404036234 GCF_002162155.2 Triticum dicoccoides
GGGGGGGGGCACTGCTAGAACACACAACATTGATTCCTAGCCGAGTGCGGCGCCCCCCTCCACAGTTTACGCATCCGGTCACATTGTCGTACTGCTTAGGCGAAGCCCTGCGCATATCACTTCACCATCACCGTCACCACGCCGTCATGCTGATGAAACTCTTCCTCGACACTTTGCTGGATCAAGAGTTCAAAAGACGTCATCGAGATGAACGTGTGCAGAACTCATAGGTGTCGTACGTTCGGTGCTTGATTGTTCGGAACGAGAAGAAGTTCGACTACATCAACCACGTTGTCAAACGCTTCCGCTTTCGGTCTATGAGGGTATGTGGACACACTCTCCCCATCTCGTTGCTATGCATCTCCTAGATATATATTGCGTGAGCGTAGGATTTTTTTTTGAAATTGCATGCTACGTTTCCCAATACAGCCCATGCGAAAAGATAAGGCAGACTCAAGGGGAAAGCGGTGGATGGGCCCAGGGGACATGTGTCGAGCAACGCGCGCGGCTTGCCTTCACTGTTTTCATCCGGCTACATATAATCGTTTTTCCTCGCCAAATCCCGATACTAGTCATTTCATTAAGGGGCGCACACCCCCTCGTCGCGTTTGGGCCAGCCCGTCCGGAGGAGAGCCCGTGCGAAGAGATAATGCAGACTCGAGGGGAAAGCGGTGGATGGGCCAAGGGGACACGTGTCGAGCAACGCGCGAGGCTTGCATTCGCTGTTTTCATCCGGCTGAATATAATCGTCTTCCCTCGCCAAATCCTATTTGGCGGCTTTAGCGCCCAATACTACTCATTTCATTAAAGGGCGCACACCCCCGTCGCGTTTGGGCCAGCCCATTTTTATTTTCTGTTTCTAAAGTACAAAAAGGTGTGCGCGAGCCAGGATTGGATCCAATGGCGAGCGAGTTCAAAGTAGGACGCGACAACCACCTGACCACTTCACTTTGATTTGACTATTTAGATGTTTTTATTCTTTTCCTCTTTCTTCAATTTTTTTTCTTTTTTCTGTCCCTTTTTTCTTTCTTTTTTCAAATTCGAGAAACTATTTTCTTTATGAAATTTTCCTGCAAAATCGGTGAACCTTTTCTGAAATTTGAAGAACTTTTTACAAACTCGATGAACTTTTTCAAACTCGATGAACTTTTTCAAACTCGATGAACTTTTTCGAATTTGATGAACTTTTTATCAACTTCGATGAACTTTTTTCAAATTCGATGAACTTTTTTGAAATCCAATGAACTTTCTTTTCAAATTTGATGAACTTTTTTCAAATCCAATGAATTTTTTTCCAAATTTGATGAACTTTTTTCAAATCCAATGAATTTTTTTCCAAATTCTGTGAAATGTGTTTCAAAATTGATGGCCTTTTTCAAATTCGTCAATTGCTTTCAAAATTCGGAATTTCCAGATCCATGTGTTTTTTAATTTTGTGAACAAAGGAAGCGAACACAACAAAACAAACAAACGAAACGACCGAAAAAGAAAAACTTAAGTACCAGGATTGTGGGCTGGCTAACATCAGGACGGTGGGCTGGCTAACATCAGGTGCATACAGAAAAAATGTTGAATGCATACAGAAAAATATTTCTCGTCTATACACAAAATTTAGACACTAAAATCAAATCTGTATGGAAAAAGTTGATCATGTATTTAAAAAAAGTTGAAGAAGTATTTGCAAAGTGTTGAATAAGTATTAAAAAATATTGAACAAGAATTTGAAAAATATTGAACAAGTATTTGAAAATCTTGAATAAGTAATAAAAAATGTTGAGAGACTATTTGAAAAATATTGAATAAGAATTAAAAAAAAGTATAACGAGTTTATGCAAAAATTTAAACAAGTATTTGAAATTTTTGAATAAGTATTAAAAATGTTGAACAAGTATTTATAATTTTTTGAATAAGTAATTAAATAATGTTGACCCAGTATTTGAAAAATATTGAAAAATTATTTAAAAAATGTGAATAAGTATTAAAATATTGAACAATTATTTGAAAAATGTTGAATAAACGTTCGGACAATGTTGAACGTGTATACAAAAAAATGTAGATCACTTATTCAAAAAATGTTGTTGCCATATAAAAAATGTCGAATGAAAAACAGAAGAAACGAAAGAAAACCAAAAAATAAAACTGAAATGAAACATATTAAACCCCAAAAATACGTAAAATAAAAACAGAAGAAACAAATGTAGAAAGAATAAAAAATGAAAGCAAAAAAAAACCGGATAAGAAAGAGGAAAAAAGAATAGGAAACAGAAAAAAGCATTGAAAAATGAAAAAACGAAAATGGAGAAAAAAGAATTATACAACGACGAAAAATAAAAAACTGGAGAAAAATAAGAAAACCAAAGAAACGAAAGAAAAAAAAGAAAAAACGGAGAAATAAAAAACTCCGCTGTTTTACGTCAAGTAGCATGCGTCTAATATATGCAAACGTAGTCAATAGTGGCGCGGTGGCTAGCGGCTCTACGCTCGATCGAAACGACCACGGTTAGAATCTACTCGTGCCCTCGTTTTGTTCCTTATTTTTCTATTTCACTATGTGCTTGTAGGCCGTCCCGACTGGTCGAATCCCTTCAACGGAGAACCCTCGGTCTTGCCGAATGCAAGAAATAGAGCTCACGCTCTTCTCGCCTACCGCGAGGCACCTAACTCCTATTTGGCGCGTTGTGTTCCAGTTGAACGTGCATTTCGTTAACTCACATTGAAGGACCTTAAAAAAAAAAACTCACATTGAAGGGGCTCCGACTTGGGCCAGCCCATCTAAGTGGCAACGTGAGAGAGCTCTTCCTGGAATTGAGAAGCTTTCGAATTGTTTTGTTTTTCTTTTCTTTTTTCAGTTTCCTTTTTCCGGACCGGTTGTGTTTGCATTTCTCCTTCTTCTTCTTTTTTCTTTCTGTTCTTTTCAACTTTCTTTATTATTTTATTCTTTTTATTTATATTCATATTTTGTAAATGTACTAAATTTTATACATTCGAGTATTTTTTTCAAATTTGTGATTTTCAAAACAATTGATGAACGTTTTGAGAATTTTGATGAAAATTTTCCAAATTTGATTAACTATTTTTAAAGACGATGAACCTTCTTCAAAAAAAATTATTTTTTAATTCGTGAAGCTTTTCGTTTTTTAAATTTTTTAATTTCTATTTTTGTTTGTGGAGAAGATAACATACTGGTGATCAATGGTTGACCAGTCAACCTTGGGCAATCAATTGCAAAACCGAGCGAACGAACCTGGCACGTCGTGAGCGAGTTGTTGGGTCGGTCCACGGACAGGGCACGTGAGCACTGGATCCTCTCTGTGGCACACAAGGCGCTGAGGAGGAGGTCTCTGCGAGACATAACTTTGTCAACAGCACCTATAACGAACACTTATTCGGAAGCCTCGTAACGATCAACGTCATTTGACGCGCTCTCAATCCCTCGCCATATGGCGTACTCTGGACGCTTCCTTCGGATTTTACGCACACGTTTTCGATTTTTTAAACGGTATTTTTCTGGGGGGTTTCGACGTTTCGGTTTTTCACCGGTCTTCCTTACCTTTTGGGTCAGAAAAATTATGCGAAAAAACATGTTTTCTTTCTTTCTTCCCGACAGTCACGCGTTTTCTATTTTTTTTCCTTCTGCGAGAGGCACGTTGTGCATTCACGAGAGTCACGGCCGTGCCTTTCGAAAACGAAAAAAATATGTTTTCTATTTTTTTTGTGAGAGGCATGGTTGTGCTTTTGCGAGAGTCACGGCTGTGCCTTTTGGAAACAAAAAAAAACATATTTTCTGTTTTTTTTCCTTCCGCGAGAGGCACGATTTTGCTTCCGCGAGAGGCACGGTTGTGCTTTCAAGAGAGTCACGGCCGTGCCTCTCGGAAACGAAAAAAAATATTTTTTCCCTTTTGTGAGAGGCACGGTTTTGCTTCCGCGAGGGGCACGGTTGTGCTTTCGCAAGAGTCACGGCCGTGTCTTTTGGAAAATAAAAAAAAACACATTTTCTGTTTTTTTCTTCCGCGAGAGGCATGGGTTTGCTTCCGCGAGAGTCACGGCCCTACTTCTCAGAAATAGAAAAAAATGTGTTTTCTGTTTTTTTTTCTTTCACGAGAGGCACGGTTTTGCTTCCGCAGGAGACACGGTTGTGTTTTCGCGAAAGGTACGAGCGTGCCTCTTTCGAAAAGGGAAAAAACCCGTGCTCTCGGTTTGGTTTTTTTGTTCGGTTTTTTGGTGAAAAAAAGTTCGTTAGAACCTATCAACAAGGGATCTAGTTTTGAAGATATCGACGCGAGGAATCAAACAGTAAAAACGGTTTGAGATTTGGACACATTGTTTAAAAGATAAATTGTTTTAAATAGACGGATCTACTAAAAAAAGGAAAAACTCCTAGGTTATGATAATTGACGCACAAGCAGTGTGTCATTTGCCGCAACCTGGGAGGTAAGAGTGATCTTTGTAACGAGTACTCCTCAACTATTGATTTCGTAACTTTGTCTCGCATTAAGCCAGCACGAGATGGGCCGGTCAATAGGGTTTTGCGGAACAGGTAACTGCGCGTGCCTTTTTTCTCTTTTCGTTTTTTATTCTTTTTGTTCTTCTTCATTTTTTTTATTTCATTGTTTTTCTTTGGGTTTCTTTGTTCTTTTACAGGTTTTCCTTATTTCTTTCTGGTTTCATCTCTTGTTTTTTTTTACTTTTTTCATGCACAATGTATATTGTTTGTATACAACAGGGACATTTTTTATACATGTTTAACATTTTTTCAATATATATGTTTTAATTGTTACTTTTTTGAACATGTTGTACATTTTTTAATACATGAGGGTAATTTTTTATAGATGTTTATATTTTTTGAATACATAATTAACATTTGTTTTCAAATATATGTTTGATGTCTATTTCTTCACGTATGTCTAACAGTAACATTTTCTATACAAGTTTAATGTTTCCTAAGTACATTATTATTATTATTATTATTATTATTATTATTATTATTATTATTATTATTATTATTTCCAAAATATGTTCTTAATGCCTGATTTTTTTCATGCATGTTGTACATTTGTCGTATACATCAGGAATATCTTTTTGACCCCAAGGAAACATCTTTTTGTACATGATTTACTCTTTTATATAATTTCACTTACTTTTTTTAAACACATGAAACTATTTTTGTGAAAACGTTTTTTGAATGCTATCAACATTTTTCTAAAACTACAATAATAATTTTGTACACTGGGTTAACGTTCTTAAATGTTTATTTGGTCAAATTTTATGTTTCGGATATATGTATACGGAAACTGTATGTATATTTCAAATTTAATCAGGCACATTTATTTCCAAAATATAAACAAAAGAAATAAATGCGCAGGGCATCGTGATGACGGCAGCCTGATGAAAGGCTACTAGTTCGGCCCACTGACCCGCTTCTTGAGGCGAGCCGATCTACTCTCTCGTACTGAGTGAGACATAGTCACGCCCTCCTACAAACTCCAGCTGAAGTAATATGAGTGTTAATTTCGTAAATTAAAAAAATAACGTGAGTGTTTGGGCCTTCAACTACAAATCTTTTCTTTGGTAACTGGCCTGAAGGTAGGCCTTATTGGTCTCTGGAAAGTTTTGCCTTGTAATGCGAGTCAATTACTTTTCATTATTGTCAATTTGATTGGCCATCACCAAAGTAAAAATAATAATGTACAACTAAAAACCGTAGAATTTTTTTGATAAGAAAAGACATAAAATGCCATACATGGCCCAGAAAACACTAACGAGTAAAAGATATAAAAATGGCAGCCAATCTTCATCTCTACAGCACCGCGAGAATTAGAGCAAACAAATTATCTTGGAAACATGATGTTTATACAAAAATGGCACAACTTGAACAACATTTCTTTGGTACACCGCTTCCGCCTCCCTCCGGGTCGCAGCGGCTCCACCGGACCTCCACCACCGACTCCTCTCCTCATCTTCCCTCACACCGTCACACGACCGCTCCTCGGCTGGCTGCCCTCACCATGTCCTTCTATCCACCCCTCCTCTCTCTTCTCTTCTCTCGTTCTTGTTTTTGCAATAGATCCCCATTATACCCCATGTACCTCATATTTAGGGTTTGGGAATGCGGTAACCATTTAGGAAATCATGATGTATGGATATTTCACTTCAATTTATGAGCATTACATTTTTTTGCGGGAAAACTTCTGATCTATTCATCTTCAATCATGGCAGTACAACGAACACAGAAAATAATAAAAAATTACATCCAGATCCGTAGACCACTTAGCGACAATTACAAGCACTGACGCGAGCCAAAGGCGCGCCGCCGTCATCGCCCCTCCATCACCGTCATCGTCTCGTTCTTGTTGTAGTAGACAGTCGGGAAGTTGTCGTGCTAAGGCCTCATAGGACAAACACATCAGAACAACAACCGCCGCCGGTGAAGAATAACGTAGATTGCAAGGATCCAAACCGAAGATACACGAACGTAGACGAACAACGACGAGATCCGAGCAAATCCATCAAAAATAGACTCGCCGAAGGCACACCCCCAGACCCCCACCAACAATGCTAAACGCATCGCATGAATGGAGGCTAGACGGAGAGACCTTTATTCCATCTTCAGGAAGCCGCCGCTTCTTGCCTTTTTGGGCAGAACACAAACCCTAAAAAAACTAAAAGAAACGACTAGAAACGGAGCCCTCCCGCTGGTCCTTGCCAGGATCCACCGCGCCCCCATAGCCCTAGGGAGACCGGAGACGAGGCGGACCTGCGGCGGCGCCGGTGAGAGGTAGGAACCCTAGCTTTTGTTTTTAATTTATGAGCATTACACTATGTCCATAAATCTTGCAAGTACCGCTTTACCTCGTTTTTGTATAGGGCAGAACCTCATGAGGAAGTTCCACGTTGCGGAGCTTTTGCATTTTTTTTTCTTTTAATTTTCCCCAATTTTTTTTGTCGTCTCACTGGAAATAGTGCATTCTAATGAATATAAAGTTTTCCTTTTCTTTTCTTTTTTGCTTTAACATGTCTGTAAACATACTTTTCTCCTTCTTTTGCAAACAATTTTCTATCTCTTTCTATTAGAATGTGCGGAGTTTCTCCCGTATTTTGAAAAATAAAGACACGCGCCAAGTTCAACATCCCACAAACGCGAGAGGTTTGTCTTGCCTACTCCTAGACATAACTCCGTCCCGCAGTAGGCGAGTGTGAGATGGGCCGGCCAAATAGGGGTTTTTGAGAGCGAGTTTCTGTGCGTTTTTTTTGTTTTTCTATTGTTTTTTTGTTCTTTGGTAGGCTTCTTTTTCTTTTTGGTTTTCTTCTTTTTTTTGTTTTTCTTTGTTCTTTTGCGTGTTTTCCTTTTTTTCAGTCTGGTGTTCATCTGTTCTTTTTTTTTCATTTTAACTTTTGTCAACATGTGCCTACATTTTTTTCACGCACAATTTACATTTTTCATATACAACAAGGACACTGTTTATACATGTTTAATTTTTTTTTCAAAATATATGTTTGAATGTCTAGTTTTTCCTACATGTTGTACATTTTTTGTATACACCAGTAACATATTTTTCAAATACATAATTGACTTTTTTTCAAATATATGTTTTGATGTATGACATACATTTTCCGTATACATCAGTAAAAAATTATACATTGTAGGAACGAAGTATATCTACTAGAGGGGATGAATGGGAGTTGTAAAATTTCTTTCGGAAACTTCAAAGCTCTCGGAACCCAGCAGCGTAGTGACTAAACATAACATACATAGTGACTAAAAATAACATACACTAAGGGAGTAAAAACTAGCGAGTGGAAACTAAACGCATGCATCGAGAGAAATTACATGATTGAAACATATTATACAACAATAGGTGAATGTAATGAAGAGGAGTAGAGGCGACCAGTGATGCTTGATGGCGATAAGGTATTCGGTAGATCAGTTCTCCCTTTTGCAAAAGGATTATTCTGGTTGGAGGGGTTGTGATTTAACAGAGAGGATAGTCTCTCTTTCCCCTATTCTCCTCGACAATTGATTCGTCAATCAATACCAGTCACTCATGGTAGATACTTGAGGTGATCTCTGAACCTTTACAAACTTCTCTTTCGAAAACCACAATCACTCTTGGTCTCTGAAGAAATTGACACCTAACCTTCTAGAGAGTTTGCAGCTCTCAAGAGTAATAGGTGGAGCGTACTGGACTTAGATTCGAGTGATGCTAAACCACTATCTAATTTTTGTCTATGAGATTTTTCTCTCGCTGGATTTTAAACTCAAATAACTTAGGAGAGAGGGTTGCTCACACAATCTTCTCGGAATCACACGGAGCAGTCAATGGACAGTGTTAGTGCGGGGTGTCCACTTAGAGACACAGTCTTCCCTAATGGGAAGTGACCATTTCGGACACGTGGTCCAACCAATGGCCAACTGACACATTCTCAATGATCGGATTTTGGAAGCAGCAGTAACATTACTTGAAGAATAAGTCATGCTAACTCCTCAGTCAGAATCGAATCTCTTGCAGCAAAGAAGAACAATGTCTCTGGCTGGCGAGTATTCATTTGGAACACAAAGAGATTTCTCTCTCGACTCATGTAGGTTTTGGGTTTAGCATAAGAGAATCAAAGCTTCAAACACTATACCCGTCTTAATAGTAGGGTGGTCCTATACTCATATGACTCAATAAATAGGAAGAATAAGAATGAAATAAATGCTATGTCTTCACTTCCATAGATTCATCAAAATAAGCACACAATGCAACTAAAACAGAATCTGTCAAAAACATATCAGTTTGTAGTAATCTGGACTTTGACCATACTTCTGTAACTCCAAAAAATTTGAACAATTAGGTGATACGTCTCCAACATATATATAATATTTTATTATTCCATGCTATTATATTATCCATCTTGGATATTTTATATGCATTTATATGCTATTTTATATGATTTTTGGGACTAACCTATTAACCTAGAGCCCAGTGTCAGTTTCTATTTTTTCTTTGTTTTTTAGTTTTACAGAAAAGGAATACCAAATGGAGTCCAATTGATGTGCCAATTTTTAATGATTTTTTATGGACCAAAAGAAGCCCTCGAATTAAAAGAGTTGGGCCAGAAGAGTCCCGAGTCATCCACGAGGGTGGAGGGCGCGCCCTACCCCTGGGCTCGCCCCCTATCTCGTGGATGACTCGGATACCCCCTTGACGTGAGACCGCCGCCAAAAATTCCTATAAATACAGAAACCCCCGAAAAGAAACCTAGATCAGGAGTTCCGCCGCCGCAAGCCTCCGTAGCCACCGAAAACCAATCTAGATCCGTTCCGGCAACCTGCCGGAGGGGGAATCCCTCTCCGGCGGCCATCTTCATCATCTCGGCGCTCTCCATGACGAGGAGGGAGTAGTTCACCCTCGGGGCTGAGGGTATGTACTAGTAGCTATCTATTTGATCTCTCTCTCTCTCCCTCTCTCTATCTCTCTTTCTCTCTCCGTCTTTCTCTCTCTCTCTCTCTCTCTCTCTCTCTCTCTCTCTCTCTCTCTCTCTCTTTCTCGCGCGCGCGCGTGTTCTTGATTCGGCACGATCTTGATGTATCGCGAGCTTTGCTATTATAGTTGGATCTTATGATGTTTCTCCCTCTCTACTCTCTTGTAATGGATTGAGTTTTCCCTTTGAAGTTATCTTATCGGATTGAGTCTTTAAGGATTTGAGAACACTTGATGTATGTATTGCATGTGCTTATCTGTGGTGACAATGGGATATTCACATGATCCACCTGATGTATGTTTTGGTGATCAACTTGTGAGTTCCGTGACCTTGTGAACTTATGCATACGGGTTGGCACACGTTTTCGTCTTGACTCTCCGGTAAAAACTTTGGGGCACTCTTTGAAGTTCTTTGTGTTGGTTGAATAGATAAATCCGAGATTGTGTGATGCATATCGTATAATCATACCCACAGATACTTGAGGTGACATTGGAGTATCTAGGTGAAATTAGGGTTTTGGTTGATTTGTGTCGTAAGGCGTTATTCTAATACGAACTCTAGGATAGATCGAACGGAAAGAATAGCTTCGTGTTATTTTACTACGGACTCTTGAATAGATCGATCAGAAAGAATAACTTTGAGGTGGTTTCGTACCCTACAATAATCTCTTCGTTTGTTCTCCACTATTAGTAACTTTGGAGTGACTCTTTGTTGCATGTTGAGGGATAGTTATATGATTCAATTATGTTATTATTGTTGAGAGAACTTGCACTAGTGAAAGTATGAACCCTAGGCCTTGCTTCAAAGCATTGCAATACTGTTTATGCTCACTTTTATCATTAGTTACCTTGCTATTTTTATATTTTTTAGATTACAAAAACATTTATCTACCATCCATATTGCACTTGTATCACCATCTCTTTGCCGAACTAGTGCATCTATACAATTTACCATTGTATTGGGTGTGTTGAGGACACAAGAGACTCTTTGCTATTTGGTTGCAGGGTTGTTTGAGAGAGACCATCTTCATCCTACGCCTCCCACGGATTGATAAACCTTAGGTCATCCACTTGAGGGGAATTTGCTACTGTCCTACAAACCTCTGCACTTGGAGGCCCAACAACGTCTACAAGAAGAAGGTTGTGTAGTAGACATCAAGCTCTTTTCTGGCGCCGTTGCCGGGGAGGCGAGTGCTTGAAGGTATATCTTTAGATCTTGCAATCGAATCTTTTTGTTTCTTGTTTTATCACTAGTTTAGTCTATAAAAGAAAACTATAAAAAATGGAATTGAGGTTGCCTCATATGCTTCATCTTTTTAATATCTTTCGTGAAAATAAGGATTCCGATAATCGCGCCAAAGTGTTAGAAGAAGAATGTATTAAAATGTTTGGCACTAAATCTTTGGATGATGAGCATGATTGCAATGTTTTTAGTATGAATTCTTTGAATATCCATGATGCTAATGATATGCAAAGCCACAAGCTTGGGGATGCTATGTTTGATGAAGATGATATTTTTAGTCCCCAAGTTTTGATGAGAAAATTTATTATGATGATATCATGCCCCCTTTTTATGATGATTATGTTGGTGAAAGTGGTTTCGGGGAGGTCATGACTTTATTTAGTGATGAATCCACTATTTCGGAAGAGGTTCCAATTGATTATGAGAACAAAGTTGCTATCTATGATGATTATTGTGATGACATGTATGCTATAAAGAACAATGATAACCATGAAACTTGTCATCATGATTTTAATTTCAATTGGATTATGCCTCACATGATAGTTATTTTGTTGACTTTGCTCCCACTATTCCGAATGAGAAGAAATTTGCTTATGTGGAGAGTAGTAAAATTTCTATGCTTACGTATCATGAAAAGAATGCTTTATGTGATGGTTATATTGTTGAATTCATTCATGATGTTACTGAAAATTATTATGAGGGAGGAATATATGCTTGTAGGATTTGCAATAATATCAAGTTTCCTCTCTATGTGTTGAAAATCTTGAAGTTATGCTTGTTTTGCCTTCCTATGCTAGTTGATTCTTGTTCCCATAATTTGTTTGCTCACAAAATCCCTATGCATAGAAAGTGGGTTAGACTTAAATGTGCTAGTCATATTCTTCATGATGCTCCCATTATGTTTCAATTCCTATCTTTTATATGAGCATCATTGAAATCATCATGCCTAGCTAGAAAGGCATTAAAGAAAAGCGCTTGTTGGGAGACAACCCAACATTTATACCTACTGGTTTTGTGTGTTCGCATGATTATGCTACTGTAGTAATCATGTTTTATAGCTTTTGTTTCAATAAAGTGCCAAGTAAGACCTTTGGGATGGCTTACGGTGATAGTTGATTTGATCTTGCTGAAAAACAGAAACATTTGCACCCAGAAGATTAGTTTTAATTTTTAACAGATGCACGATAAAATACTGATTCTTTGTGCATAGGATTTATAAAAAAATTTCCTAGGGCTTCCTAATTTATCAGGATTTTTGGAGTTACAGAAGTATTTGAGAGTTACAGATTACTACATACTGTTCTGTTTTTGACATATTCTGTTTTCAATGCATAGTTTGCTTGTTTTCTAGTTTCTATGGCTAATATTGCTTAATATAAATTGTAGAAATGATATGGTACAGTAGGCATCATGTGAGGAAAATTATGAATCTTTTCTTGACAGTACCTAAGTGGTGATTTGCTTTCTTATACTAACGGAGCTTACGAGTTTTTTGGTAAGTTTTGTGTTGTGAAGTTTTCAAGTTTTTGGTAAAGATTCGATGGACTACTGAATAAGGAGTAGAAAGAGCCTAAGCTTGGGGATTCCCATGGCATCCCAAGGTAATATTCAAGGACAACCAAGAGCCTAAGCTTGGGGATGCCCCGGATGGCATCCCCTCTTTTGTCTTCGTTCATCGGTAACTTTACTTGAGGCTATATTTTTATTCACCACATGATATGAGCTTTGCTTGGAGAGTCATTTTGTTTTATTAGGATTTGCTTGCTGTTATTTAGAGTAATGTTTTTCATCTTTTAGTTCAATAAAAATGTCAAGTGTAGCCTTTACCATGCTTATTTTTCAAGTCTATATGTTGCTATTATGTTTTGAATATTGGTGGATAGTCAGAACATGATAAAACCTTGAAATTTTTACACCGTCAGTAACAACAAATTATCTACAATGTGGTAATTTTTCTGAATTTTTGGAGTTAGGGAAGTATGATTCCTCTTGCATTCTTTACAGACTGTTATGTTTAGACAAATTGCTGTTATGTTTGCATTGTTTGCATATGGTTGCTTGTTTAATGATCCTATTTGAGGATAGGTGAGGGAGTCCTGGATTAAGGGGTCCTCGGGCGTCCAGCCTGTGTGACATGGGCCGGACTGTTGGGCCATGAAGATACAAGATAGAAGACTTCCTCCCGTGTCCGGATGTGACTCTCCTTTGTGTGGAAGGCAAGCTAGGTGTCCGGATGTATTATTTCCTTTCTCTATAACCGACTTTGTATAACCCTAGGCCCTTCCGGTGTCTATGTAAACTGGAGGGTTTAGTCCGTAGAGACAGGAACAATCACAATCATACAACCTAGACTTCTAGGATTTAGCCACAACGATCTCGTGGTAGATCAACTCTTGTAATCCTCATACTCATCAAGATCAATCAAGCATGACGTAGGGTATTACCTCCATCAAGAGGGCCCAAACCTGGGTAAAACATCATGTCCCCTGTCTCCTGTTACCATCGACCTTAGACGCACAGTTCGGGACCCCCTACCCGAGATCTGCCGGTTTTGACACCGACAATAGGAGTGTTAAATATGCAGAGGCATTTAGTATGCAATGTCAAATTATAATTTTAGTGATTTTCTACAGTAGAGAATGATAAGGTTTAGCATGGATTTATACTAACTTATCTCATGAGTTTTTGTTGAGTTTGGTGTGGATGAAGTTTTTAAGATTTAGGGAAACCGCGATATGAATGGAATTAAGAAGACACAAAAGCTCAAGCTTGGGGATGCCCAAGGCATCCCTAGTCAATATTTCAAGATGTCTCAAGCATCTAAGCTTGGGGATGCCCCGGTTGGCATCCCACCTTTCTTCTTCAACAACTATCGGTCAGTTTTGGTTGAGCCTAAGTTTTTGCTTCTTCACATGATATGTGCTATAGTTGCAATGTCATTTTATTTTGTTTTTCTTGTTGTTCGAATAAAGTACTTAAGATCGGAAAATTTATTTATGAGAAGGAGTCTTCACATAGTTACATAATTATTCAACTACTCATTGTGCTTCGCTTATATCTTTTGGAGTAGTTTATTGTTTGCTCTAGTGCTTCACTTATATCTTTTTAGAGCATGGCGGTAGTTTTATTTTGAAGAAATTGTTGAACTCTCATGCTTCACTTATATCATTTTGAGAGTCTCTAAACATCATGGTAGTTTGCTTTGGTTATGAATTTAGTCCTAATATGATGGGCATCCAAGAGGGATATAATAAAAACTTTCATATAAAGTGCATTGAATACTATGAGAAGTCTGATTCCTTATGATTGTTTTGAGATATGAAGATGGTTATATTAGAGTCATGCTAGTGAGTAGTTGCGAATTTGAGAAATACTTGTGTTAAGGTTTGTGAGTCCCGTAGCATGCACATATGGTGAACCGTTATGTAACGAAGTTGGAGCATGAGATATTTTTTGATTGGCTTCCTTATGAGTGGCGGTTGGGGACGAGCGATGGTCTTTTCCTACCAATCTATCCCCCTAGGAGCATGCACCTAGTACTTTGTTTCGAAAGCTAATAGACTTTTGCAATAGGTATGTGAGTTCTTATGACTAATGTTGAGTCCATGGATTATACGCACTCTCATACTTCCACCATTGCTAGCCTCTCTAGTACCGCGCAACTTTCACCGGTACCATAAACCCACCATATACCTTCCTCAAAACAGCCACCATACCTACCTATTATGGCATTTCCATAGCCATTCCAAGATATATTGCCATGAAACTTTCCACTGTTTCGTTTATTATGACACGCTTCATCATTGTCATATTGCTTTGCATGATGATGTAGTTGACATCGTATTTGTGGCAAAGTCACCATTCATAATTCTTTCATACATGTCACTCTTGATTCATTGCACATCCCGGTACACCGCCGGAGGCATTCATATAGAGTCATATTTTGTTCTAAGTATGAAGTTGTAATTCTTGAGTTGTAAGTAAATAAAATGTGATGATCATCATTATTAGAGCATTGTCCCATGTGAGAAAAAAAGAAGGCCAAATAAAAAAGGAGAAAAAAAGAGAAGGCCCAAAAAATGAGAGAAAAAGAGGGAAGGGGCAATGCTACTATCCTTTTACCACACTTGCGCTTCAAAGTAGCACCATGTCTTCATGATAGAGAGTCTCCTATGTCGTCACTTTCATATACTAGTGGGAATTTTTCATTATAGAACTTGGCTTGTATATTCCAACGATGGGCTTCCTCAAATTGCCCTAGGTATTCATGAGCAAGCAAGTTGGATGCACACCCACTTAGTTTCTTTTTGAGCTTCATAAACTCATAGCTCTAGTGCATCCGTTGCTTGGCAATCCCTACTCACTCACATTGATATCTATTGATGGGAATCTCCATAGCCCATTGATATGCCTAGTTGATGTGAGTATCTCCTTTTTGTCTTCTCCACAACCACCTTCTATTCCACCTATAGTGCTATGTCCAGGGCTCTCGCTCATGTATTGCGTGAAAGTTGAAAAGGTTTGAGAACATAAAAAGTATGAAACAATTGCTTGGCTTGTGATTGGGGTTGTGCATGATTTGAGTATTTTGTGTGATGAAGATGGAGCATAGCCAGACTATATGATTTTGTAGGGATAAGCTTTCTTTGGCCATGTTATTTTGAGAAGACATGATTGCTTTGTTCGTATGCTTGAAGTATTACCGTTTTTATGTCAATATTAAACTTTTGTTTTGAATTTTGTGGATATGAATATTCTTGCCACAATAGAGAAGATTACAGTGATAAATATGTTAGGTAGCATTCCACATCAAAAATTCTGTTTTTATCATTTACCTACTCGAGGACGAGCATGAATTAAGCTTCGGGATGCTTGATACGTCTCCAACATATCTATAATTTTTAATTATTACATGCTATTATATTATCCATCTTGGATGTTTTATATGCATTTATATGCTATTTTATATGGTTTTTGGGACTAACCTATTAACCTAGAGCCCAGTGCCAGTTTCTGTTTTTCCTTTTTTGAGTTTTACAGAAAAGGAATACCAAACGGGGTCTATTTGACGTGCTAATTTTTGATGATTTTTTACGGACCAAAAGAAGCCCCCGAAGTAAAAGAGTTGGGCCAGAAGAGTCCCAAGCCATCCACAAGGGTGGAGGCCGCTCCCTACCCCCTGGGCTCGCCCCCTATCTCGTGGATGACTCAGAGACCCCCTGACATGAGAACGATGCCAAAAATTCCTATAAATACAGACCC
>NC_041380.1:404036600-404069955 GCF_002162155.2 Triticum dicoccoides
CTAGATCGGGAGCTCCGCAGCCGCAAGCCTCCGTACCCACCGAAAACCAATCTAGACCCATTCCGGCACCCTGCCGGAGGGGGGAATCACTCTCCGGCGGCCATCTTCATCATCCCAGCGCTCTCCGTGACGAGGAGGGAGTAGTTCACCCTCGGGGTGGAGGGTATGTACCAGTAGCTATGTGTTTGATCTCTCTCTCTCTATTGTGTTCTTGATTCGGCACGATCTTGATGTATCGCGAGCTTTGCTATTATAGTTGGATCTTATGATGTTTCCCCCCCTCTACTCTCTTGTAATGGATTGAGTTTTCCCTTTGAAGTTATCTTATCGGATTGAGTCTTTAAGGATTTGAGAACACTTGATGTATGTCTTGCATGTGCTTATCTGTGGTGACAATGGGATATTCACGTGACCCACTTGATGTATGTTTTGGTGATCAACTTGAGAGTTCCGTGACCTTGTGAACTTATGCATAGGGGTTGGCACACATTTTCGTCTTGACTCTCCGGTAGAAACTTTGGGGCACTCTTTGAAGTTCTTCGTGTTGGTTGAATAGATGAATCTGAGATTGTGTGATGCATATCGTAGAATCATACACACGGATACTTAAGGTGACATTGGAGTATCTAGGTGACATTAGGGTTTTGGTTGATTTGTGTCTTAAGGTGTTAATCTAGTACAAACTCTAGGATAGATCAAATGGAAAGAATAGCTTCGTGTTATTTTACTATGGACTCTTGAATAGATCGATCAGAAAGAATAACTTTGAGGTGGTTTCATACCCTACAATAATCTCTTCGTTTGTTCTCCACTATTAGTGACTTTGGAGTGACTCTTTGTTGCATGTTGAGGGATAGTTATATGATCCAATCATGTTATTATTGTTGAGAGAACTTGCACTAGTGAAAGTATGAACCCTAGGCCTTGTTTCAACGCATTGCAATACCGTTTATGCTCACTTTTATCATTAGTTACCTTGCTGTTTTTATATTTTCAGATTACAAACTTTTATCTACCATCCATATTGCACTTGTATCACCATCTCTTCACCAAACTAGTGCACCTATACAATTTACCATTGTATTGGGTGTGTTGGGGACACAAGAGTCTCTTTTCTATTTGGTTGCAGGGTTGTTTGAGAGAGACCATCTTCATCCTACGCCTCCCACGGATTGATAAACCTTAGGTCATCCACTTAAGGGAAATTTGTTACTGTCCTACAAACCTCTGCACTTGGAGGCCCAACAACGTCTACAAGAAGAGGGTTGTGTAGTAGATACCATTAGGACAACGTAGGCAATTTTTATATCAATCTTGTGTAAAATGTTCAGAATTTTATCACGCTTCTGTGATTTTTAACAACTCTACTACTGGGTGCAAAAGTTTCTGTTTTCAAACAAGATGAAATCAACTTTCACCCAACATGATCCTAAAGGCTTTACTTGGCACAAACACTAATTAAAACATAAAAACACAATCATAACAGTAGCATAATTGTGTGAAGACACAAAAACAGAAAGAAAAAGAGAAAACATTTATTCATTGAGTTGCTTACCAACAAGCGCTATCGTTTTATGCCCATAGCTAGGCATTATGTATAGATTCAAGTATTGTCATCTTTCTTCTTATTTCCTATAGGTGTGTTTTTGTCAGGAGGTTTCTCAAATATAACTTGAAACACATTGTCCATAGAAATTTTAGCATTATCAAGTTGTCAATCTTTGTATCCCCTTTGATTCTCGGCTACAATCCAATAATATTGTTGATTAACATCATTGAAAACTTGTTGGATCACATCCAAAATGGGAATATCCTTTTTAAGGTTCTCATAAAAAATTTGATTATTACCAAGAAAATGTCTTAATACATAATCACTATTGTAAAGAATCTCATCTATCACCGGTTTTTCATGGTTCATACCATAAAAATCAAAGATCTCTCTAGCCTCCCGCACTATATGATCAAATTCATTCATAAGAACAAGGGCTTCTATCTTCTTAGCTCTAGGATCTTTTATAATAGGTAATTCATAAAATGATCTGTGCAAGGTAGGGTGAGTATGAATAAATCTATTTTTAGGTTTCAGTACTAGTGCTGAAATAGCTTCCACATAAGTTTTAGTTCTTTTATGTATAGGAGCATCATCACAAGTCAAAGTTCCAATACAATTAAAGAATTATTCGATGGCTTCTTTTCCTATAATGTTACCTTGTACCAAAAAAGTTTTAGCATCCAGATTGCCAGAACGTCCAATTTTAGGAGTTCTCCCATCATCTATTTTTGCAATACCAAAGTCACTCATGATGATAGGTTCGAGCAAACAAAAGATCGAATGAGAAAAAGGCAAACAAAAGAAGGCACATATTTTTGTGCTTTTCACAAAAACATTTTATAAGTGGGGGAGATGAAAATGAGAGGCAAATGGCAACAAATGTGAACTACAAGTAGATGAGATTTGTGATTGGGTACCTAATAGATGTTGATGATGTCTACCTGGCAATGGCAACATAAATTCTTCCTGATTGCTTGTATCTGCGTTGGTATTTTGCCGAAGAGGAGAGGATGATGCAGCATAGCAAGGGTAAGTATTTGCCTCAGTTATGAAACCAAGGTTATCTATCCAATAGGAGAACCAAGCAACACTATGTAAACTGTACCAACACACAAATAACAAATACTTGCAACCCAACACGTAAGAGGGGTTGTCAATCCCTCCTTGGTATTGAGAAGATTAAATTGTATGAGATTGGATAAATAGATCTAGTGAAAACACACACAAAAAGTGCAGCAAGGTATTTTTGGGGGTTTTGGAATAATAGATCTGAAAACAATATGATAGAAAATAGACCCGGGGGCCGTAGATTTCACTAGTGGCTTCTCTCGAGAAAATAGCATACAGTGGGTAAACAAATTACTATTGGGGAATTGATAGAAGAGCAAACAATTATTACGATATCCAAGGCAATGATCAAGTATATAGGCATCGCGTCCAAGATTAGTAGACCGAAACAATTCTATTACTCCACACATTGATCGCTATCCAACATGCATCTAGTGTATTAAGTTCATGGAGAAATGGAGTAATGCAATAAGAATGATGAAATGATGTAGACAAGATCTATTCATGTAGGAATTAGACCCCATATTTTTATCCTTAACAACAACAATATGCGTGCCTCGCTACCTCTTCTCTCACTGGGTGAGAACACCGCAAGATCGAACCCTTCACAAAGCACCTCTTCGCATTGCAAGAACAATCAATCTAGTTGGCCAAACCAAACCAAAGTTTCAGAGAAGAAATACAAGGCTATAATAATCATGCATATAAAAGATCAAAGAAGACTCAAATAATATTCGTAGATAGAACTGATCATAAACTCACAATCCATCGGATCCCAACAAACCCACCATAGAAAGTCATTACATCAAATAGATCTCCAGGAACATCGAGGAGAACATTGTATTGAGAATCAAAAAGAGAGAAGAATCCATGTAGCTACTGCCTACGGACCCGTAGGTCTGTGGTAAACTACTCACGTATCATCGGAGGAGCACCGATGAGGATGATGAACCCCTCCATGATCATGTTCCCTTCTGGAAAGGTGCCAGAATAGGGCTCTAGATTGGATCTCGTGGTTCTGGAACTTGCGAAGGTTGGAATTGTTTTTCGTCGACTCCCCTAGGGTTTCTGGAATATTTGGGTATTTATAGAGCTGAGAGGCGGTGGAAAGAACCTTTGTGGGCCCCACTACCAATCAGGGAGTGCCAGGGCCTCTGGCGCCCCCAGGTGGGTAGTGGGCCCCGCGTGCCTTCCCACATGCACTTCCTTGGCTCCAAAGTTGTCTTCTGGGCTAAAAAAATTCTCCAAAAAGTTTCGCTATATTTGGACTCCGTTTGATATGGATATTCCGCGGGGTAAAAAACAAGCAAAAAATGGCAACTGGCACTGGGCACTATGTCAATAGGTTAGTCCCAAAAATGATATAAAGTTGCTATAAAATGAATGTAAAACATCCAAGAATGATAATGTAACAACATGGAAAAATCAAAAATTATAGATACGTTGGAGACATATCAGTCAACAATTTTTGGGGGTGACTCTTGACAGCATAATCTTTAGTGATAATCCTCGCTGCCACATAGGAGATTATCTTCGGAGTTTGTACCAAACTCAACTTTATGTGCACTAGAAAACACATCAGTCCCTCACTGTTTTTGACAACAATCTCCAAAACATAAGGAGGCAGATTATTGCACCAAAAATCTCCCCCTTTTTGGACGAATGTGGAAAAAATAGATAATCACTGAAGTAAGGATAGATAATAGAAAAGTAAATCGATTGAGAGTGAAGAAGTATCACTCTACTCGAAGATGAAATGGAATCCCCCTAAATGTATGTAGGGATATAGTTTTTGAGATGCAATTTCCTGCAAGTGTCAAAGTATATGGAGGAAGTTTCAATCTTACGGGAAGAATTGATTCACACTGATGAATAATATCCAGAGATAGCATAGTGCAATCATGCGTAACTTCTGATAAAAAATCCACCTGGAAAATAGATACTTTGAGAGATATGGTGCAGTAGGAGGGGTTATTAACATTACAACACAAAAGTTTAACGCGAGTTTTAGAACTTAGCAAAGTCAAACACAAAAAGGTAGAAGTTGCAAATTCGAGAGGAAACACAACCAAATAAACACCACAAGGAAAATCTATCAAAACTCAAAGTAATTCTCCCCTTTTTTGTCAACAAATGGCAAAAAAGTGATGAATAACATGAGGCTTGAAGCTCGAGACTTGGATCACTCCGAGGCATCTCCAAATGAGCTGTTGGAAGATTCTTCTTTGTATTTTGATGTGAATGGAGGTACAAGATTTTCTTCATCGTAAGAAGCAGCAACTTTTCCTCCAGGTGAAATTGCGCGGAGCTGAGAAGACGATGCATGCATGTTGGGATCATCCTAGGAGGAACGCGAGTCAATACACTGCCTTCGAATGGTTTTACGATCGGTGAGATGGCTTTAGACTCATCGAGCATATTCCGGAGCTTGAGATGAAGTAGATCAGTGGTAGGTGGATGAGCAGGCAGAGTGGAGTACCGCGCTCTTTAAAATCTTCAATATCAAAGCCCTTGTCAATATAATCATATAGCTCTTTGAGGTTCACATTCAAGAGTTGTTTCTCAGTGAAAAACTTCTGAAGCAATTTCCAGAGCCTTTTCTTGTTCTCATCAACTATAAGATGCATCAGCCTTGTCGATTGTGAATATCATTAAGTTTGGAGGCCATATGTTCTTTATCTTGCCTAACCTTGGCAATATGTTACAGAAGAAGTTGTTGCACGCACAAGCTGACTTCAAGCTACATTGGAGGTTGAGGAGAGAACATTTGACCTTGCTGAGGCAATTTTGGCCCGTCAAATTTCTTGCTTAAGGCGTTACTCTGTTTTTATTAACTTAATACCTTAGATGCATGCTGGATAGCGGTCAATGGATGGAGTAATAGTAGTAGATGCAGGCAGGAGTCGGTCTACTTGTCTTAGGCGTGATGCCTATATACATGATCGTTGTCTTGAATATCGTCATAACTATCTGCTTTTCTATTAATTGCCCAACAGTAATTTGTTCATCCACCATATGTTATGTGTTTGAGAGAGAATCCTCTAGTGAAAACTATGGCCCCCGGGTCTACTTTAATCATATATAAAATCCAAAAATACCTTGTTGCAATTTTGTTTCCTTTATTTTGTTTTGTAATTTACTTTACTATCTGCCACTATAAGATTTAATCCTTGCAAGTAACGGCCAAGGGGATTGACAACCTTCTTGTTTGCATTGGTTGCAAATATTTACTTTTGTGTGTGTAGGTGTCATTGACGAGACTTTGTGTGATTCTCCTACTGGATTGATACCTTGGTTCTCAATGAGGGAAATACTTATCTCTATCGTGCTGCATCTCCTCTCCTCTTTGTGGAAAAAATCCCAACACAACTCACAAGTAGCACTTCCCTACATAAATCTTGCCCTTGTGTCTAATGATACCATCATGCAGTTGTTTTGGTGGACAGTGTGAGTAGGGGACAATAGCAGCTGTTCTAAGAGTTTCTCGCAATGAGGATCTGCACTGTATGAATTTTTCCACTTCAAATATCCAGTCCGGAGTTTCCATAGAGATATCCATACATGTATGCTTCATGGATAAAGCATCGACAACAATGTTCTCTTTGCCTTTTTTATATTCCAAGACAAAGTGAAATTCCAGAAGTTTTAGCATCAATTTGTGCTGAATGCTAGTTGCAACTCTCTAATCTGTCATGAACTGTAGACTCTAGTGGCCAGCTTTCATAATTGGATCATTGCCCAGAAAGTAATGTCTCCAACTCTTAATTGCTTCTATAATTACTAATGCTTCTTTTTCACATGTAGAAAGAGCAACATTCCTAGGGCAGAGAGTAGAGATGTAGTAAGATATGGGTATCCCATGTTGCATCATCACTACACCTAACCCAGTACCAGAGGCATCTATTTCCAAAATAAAAGGAGAAGCAAAATCTGGAAGGGCTAGTACAAGAGCAGATATCAAGGCTGGTTTAAGTGCTTGGAAAGCTTCTCTTTGAGTAGTTGTCCAACTGAAACTATCCTTCTTCACCACATCATGCAGGGACCTAGCAATAGCACCAAAGTTGTG
Organism: Triticum dicoccoides; assembly: GCF_002162155.2. Classification (NCBI taxonomy): domain Eukaryota; kingdom Viridiplantae; phylum Streptophyta; class Magnoliopsida; order Poales; family Poaceae; genus Triticum; species Triticum dicoccoides. The sequence goes on from NC_041380.1 coordinate 404,043,287, forward strand.
AACAAATCTTATGTAGTAACCACACAATCCCAAAAATCCTCTAAGTTGAGTGGGAGTAGTAGGATGGCAAGTCAGCCACTGCATCAATTTTAGAGTGGTCTGTCGACACCCTGATACGTCTCCAACGTATCTATAATTTATGAAGTATTCATGTTGTTTTATTATCATTCTTGGATGTTTTACAATCACTTTATCGCAACTTTATATCATTTTTTGGGACTAACCTATTGACCCAGTGCCCAGTGCCAGTTGCTGTTTTTTGATTGTTTTTTACATCGCGGAAAATCAATATCAAACGGAGTCCAAACACCACGAAAATTTTTGTGGATTTTTTATGGACCAGAAGACATCTAGTGGGCCAGAGCAGCACCTGGGGGGGGGGGTGCCCCGAGGGGGGCACAATCCACCAGGGCACGCCTGGGATCCTAGGCGCACCCAGGTGGGTTGTGCCCACCTCGGTGGCCTCCCGCACCCCCTCTTTACCCTATAAATCACCAAATATTCCAAAAACCCTCGGGGTAACCCTAGATCAGAAGTTATGCCACCACAAGCCTCTGTAGCCATGAAAAACCAATCCAGGCCCCATTCTGGCACCCTGCCGGAGGGGGGGGGATCATCACCGGTGGCCATCTTCATAAGCCCAGCGGCCACCATGATGAGGGAGTAGTACACTGCTACCTCTTGAGCACTTCGTTGGTTTTCCCTTGAAGAGGAAAGGGTGATGCGGCAAACTAACGTAAGTATTTACCTCAGTTTTTGAGAACCAAGGTATCAATCCAGTAGGAGACTACACACAAGTCCCTCATACCTACACAAACAAATAAGAACCTTGCAACCAACGCGATAAAGGGGTTGCCAATCCCTTCACGGTCACTTAAGAGAGTGAGATCTGATAGAGATAATAATAATAAGATAAATATTTTTGGTATTTTTATGATATAGATTGAAAGTAAAGATTGCAACATAAACGGCGCTAGAAATAACTTGTTCACGGGAGATTAATATAATAGAGAATAGACCGAGGGGCCATAGGTTTCACTAGTGGCTTCTCTCAAGATATCATAAGTATTATGGTGGGTGAACAAATTACTATCGAGCAATTGATAGAAAAGTGAATAATTATGAGAATATCTAGGCATGATCATGTATCTAGGCATCACGTCTGCGACAAGTAAACCAAAATGATTCTGCATCTACTACTATTACTCCACACATCGACCGCTATCCAGCATGCATCTAGAGTATTAAGTTCATAAGAATAGAGTAATACATTAGGCAAGATGACATGATGTAGAGGGATAAACTCAATCAATATGATATAAACCCCATATTTTTATCCTCGATGGCAACAATACAATACGTGCCTTGCTGCCCCTGCTGTCACTGGGAAAGGACACCGCAAGATTGAACCCAAAGCTAAGCACTTCTCCCATTGAAATAAAGATCAATCTAGTAGGCCAAACCAAACTGATAATTCAAAGAGACTTGGAAAGATAACCAATCATACATAAAATTTTTTAGAGAAGAATCAAATATTGTTCATACATAAACTTGATCATAAACCCACAATTCATCGGATCTCGACAAACACACCGCAAAAAGAGTTGCATCAAAAAGATCTCCAAGAAGATCGAGGGGAACATTGTATTGAGATCCAAAGAGAGATAAGAAGCCATGTAGCTAATAACTATGGACCCAAAGGTCTGAGGTAAACTACTCACACATCATCGGGGAGGCTATGGTGTTGATGTAGAAGCCCTCCGTGATCGATGCCCCCTCCGACGGACCTCCGGAATAGGCCCCTAGATGGGATCTCTTGGGTACAGAAGGTTGCAGCGGTGGAAATAGGGTTTCATGGTGCTCCTGGATGTTTTCGGGGTATATGGATATATATATATAGGAGGAAGAAGTAGGTCGGTGGAGCCATGAGGGGCCCACGAGGGTTGAGGGCGCGCCCAGGGGGGTAGGCGCACACACTGCCTCATGGCCTCCTCGTAGGTTGCTTGACATCCACTCCAAGTTCCCTGGATCACATTTGTTCCAAAAATAACTCTCCCGAAGGTTTCATTCCGTTTGGATTCCGTTTGATATTCCTTTTCTGCGAAACACTGAAATAGGCAAAAAAAACGACAATTTGCACTGGGCCTTGAGTTAGTAGGTTAGTCCCAAAAATAATATAAAAGTGTATAAATAAGCCCATTAACATCCAAAACAGATAATATAATAGCATGGAACAATCAAAAATTATAGATACGTACGTTGGAGACGTATCAAGCGTCCCCAAGCTTAATTCATGCTCGTCCTCGAGTAGGTAAATGATAAAAATAGAATTTTTTGATGTGGAATGCTACCTAGCATAATTCTCAATGTATTCTTCTTTATTGTGGCATGAATATTCAGATCCGAAAGATTCAAGACAAAAATTTAATATTGACATAAAGACAATAATACTTCAAGCATACTAACTAAGCAATCATGTCTTCTCAAAATAACATGGCAAAAGAAAGTTCGTCCCTACAAAATCATATAGTTTGGTCATGCTTCATTTTCGTCACACAAGAATGCTCTCATCTTGCACAACCCCGATGACTAGCCAAGCAATTGTTTCATACTTTAGTAATCTCAAACTTTTTTTAACTTTCACACAATACATGAGCGTGAGCCATGGATATAGCACTATGGGTGGAATAGAATATGATGATGGAGGTTATGTGGAGAAGACAAAAAAGGAGAAAGTCTCACATCGACGAGGCTAATCAACGGGCAAGGGAGATGCCCATCAATTGATGTCAATGCAAGGAGTAGGGATTGCATGCAACGGATGCACTAGAGCTATAAATGTATGAAAGCTCAACAAAAGAAACTAAGTGGGTGTGCATCCAACTTGCTTGCTCACAAAGACATAGGGCATTTGAGGAAGCCCACTGTTGGAATATACAAGCCAAGTTCTATAATGAAAAATTCCCACTAGTATATGAAAGTGACAAAACAAGAGACTCTCTATCATAAAGATCATGGTGCTACTTTGAAGCACAAGTGTGAAAAAAGGATAGTAGCATTGCCCCTTTTTATTTCTTTTCTTTTTTTCTTCTTTTTTTTATTTTTTTGGGCCTTCCTCTTTTTTTATTTGGCATTTCTTCTTTCTTTTTTTATTTGGGACAATGCTCTATTAAAGATGATCATCACACTTCTATTTATTTACAACTCAATGATTACAACTCGATTCTAGAACAAAATATGACTCTATATGAATGCCTCCGGCGGTGTACCGGGAAATGCAATGAATCAAGAGTGACATGTATGATAAATTATGCATGGTGGCTTTTCCACAAAGACGATTTCAACTACATGATCATGCAAAGCAATATGACAATGATGAAGCATGTCATGAATGAAACGGTGGAAAGTTGCATGGCAATATATCTCGGAATGGCTATGGAAATGCCATAATAGGTAGGTATGGTGGCTATTTTGAGGAAGATATAAGGAGGTTTATGTGACAGAGCACATCATATCACGGGGTTTGGATGCACCGGCGAAGTTTGCACCAATTCTCAAGGTGAGAAAGGGCAATGCACGGTACCGAAGAGGCTAGCAATGATGGAAGGGTGAGAGTGCGTATAATCCATGGACTCAACATTAGTCATAAAGAACTCACATACTTATTGCAAAAATCTACAAGTCATCAAAAACCAAGCACTACCCGCATGCTCCTAGGGGGATATATTGCTAGGAAAAGACCATCGCTCGTCCCCGACCGCCACTCATAAGGAAGACAATCAAAGAACACCTCATGTTTCAAATTTGTTACACAACGGTTACCATACGTGCATGCTACGGGACTTGCAAACTTCAACACAAGTATTTCTCAAATTAACAACTACTCAACTAGCACAACTTTAATATCACCATCCTCATATCTCAAAACAATTATCAAGTATCCAACTTCTCATAGTATTCAACGCACTTTCTATGATAGTTTTTATTATACCCATCTTGGATGCCTATCATATTAGGACTAATTTCATAACCAAAGAAAATTACCATGCTGTTCTAAAGGACTCTTAAAATAATATAAGTGAAGTATGAGAGATCAATAATTTCTATAAAATAAAACCACCACCGTGCTCTAAAAGATATAAGTGAAGCACTAGAGCAAAATTATCTAGTTCAAAATATATAAGTGAAGCACATAGAGTATTCTAATAAATTCCAATTCATGCGTGTCTCTCCCAAAAGGTGTGTACAACAAGTATGATTGTGGTAAACTAAAAAGCAAAGACTCAAATCATACAAGACGCTCCAAGCAAAACACATATCATGTGGTGAATAAAAATATAGCCTCAAGTAAAGTTACCGATAGAAGAAGACGAAAGAGGGGATGCCTTCCGGGGCATCCCCAAGCTTAAGCTTTTGGTTGTCCTTGAATTTTACCTTGGGGTGCCTTGGGAATCTCCAATCTTAGGCTCTTGCCACTCCTTATTCCATAATCCATCAAATCTTTACCCAAAACTTAAAAACTTCACAACACAAAACTTAAACAGAAAATCTCATGAGCTCCGTTAGTATAAGAAAACAAACCACCACTTTAGGTACTGTAATGAACTCATTATTTATTTATTTTGGTGTTAAACCTACTATATTCCAACTTCTCTATGGTTCATGACCTCCGATACTAGCCATAGATTCATCAAAATAAGCAAACAACACATGAAAAAACAGAATCTGTCAAAAGCAGAACAGTCTGTAGTAATCTGAAGGTTTCGAATACTTCTGTAACCAAAAGAATTCTAAAATAAATTGCTTGACATGGGTAATTTATCTATTAATCATCTTAAAAAATAATCAACCTAATCCCACTCTCCAGTAAAAAATGGCAGCAAATCTCGTGAGCGCCAAAGTTTCTGTTTTTTACAGCAAGATCGCGAAGACTTTCCCCAAGTCTTCGCAAAGGTTCTACTTGGCACAAACACTAATTAAAAACATAAAACCACATCTAAGAAGAGGCTAGATGAATTATTTATTACTAAACAGAACCAAAAATCAAGGAACAAAAATAAAATTGGGCCGCCTCCCAACAAGCGCTATCGTTTAACGCCCCTAGCTAGGCATAAAAGCAAGAATAGATCTAGGTATTATCATCTTTGGTATGAAATCCATAAGTGGTTATCATAATAGATTCATAAGGTAATTTAATTTTCTTTCTTGGAAAGTGTTCCATGCCTTTCCTTAATGGAAATTGGATCTAATATTTCCTTCTTTCATATCAATAATTGCACCAATCGTTCTAAGGAAAGGTCTACCAAGAATAATGGGACATGTAGGATTGCAATCAATATCAAGAACAATGAAATCTACGGGCACATAATTCCTATTTGCAACAATAAGAACATCATTAATTCTTCCCATAGGTTTCTTAATAGTGGAATCCGCGAGGTGCGAATTTAAAGAACAATCATCAAATTCACGGAAACCTAACACATCACATAAAGTTTTTGGAATCGTGGAAACGCTAGCACCCAAATCACATAAAGCATAGCATTCATGATCTTTAATTTTAATTTTAATAGTGGGTTCCCACTCATCATAAAGTTTTCTAGGGATAGAAACTTCCAATTCAAGCTTTTCTTCATAAGCTTGCATTAAAGCATCAACGATATGCTTAGTAAAAGCTTTATTTTGATTATAAGCATGCGGAGAATTTAGCATGGATTGCAACAAGGAAATACAATCTATTAAAGAACAATTATCATAATTAAATTCCTTGAAATCCAAAATACTGGGTTCATTGCTATGTAAAGTTTTGACCTCTCCAATCCCACTTTTACCAATTTTTGCATGAAGATCTAAAAATTCTGAATCATTGGGACGCCTTTTAATTAAAGTTGACTCATATCCAGTCCCATCATTATCAAGATTCATATTGCAAAACAAGGATTTAATAGGGGACACATCAATCACTTTTAGATCTTCATCCTTATTATCATCAAATTCTTCCGATTTGGCTGCCATCTTATTAACTAAGGTGGCCTGCTTATCTGAGATTTGGGCTATTAAATTTTCAAGATGAGTGAACTGAGATTTCAGACCATAAAATTCTTTAGACATATCATCGAGGTCTTTATTCATGTATCCCATAAAACTTTTTGTTCTTTGAGCTTGTTTCTGAAGAAATTATTATGCTCAAACTGCAAGGACATAAAACTTCTAACGTTGTTTTCAATTTCTTCCAACCTTCTAAGGTGAGGATCAACACCTTTTGGTAAAGCCATCGTGACAAACAATCCAACACACAAGCACACAAGAAGCAAGCGAAAAGAGACGAACGAGAAAAGAGACGGGGAGTGGAAAAAAGAGGGCGAATAAAATGGCAAGGGTGAAGTGGGGGAGAGGAAAACGAGAGGCAAATGGCAAATAATGTAATGCGAGGGACAAGAGTTTGTGATGGGTGCTTGGTATGTCTTGAGTTGTGGTAGATCTCCCCGGCAACGGTGCCAGAAATCTCTCTTGCTACCTCTTGAGCACTGGTTGGTTTTCCCTTGAAGAGGAAAGGGTGATGCAGCAAAGTAGCGTAAGTATTTCCCTCAGTTTTTGAGAACCAAGGTATCAATCCAGTAGGAGACTACACGCAAGTCCCTCGTACCTACACAAACAAATAAGAACCTCACAACCAATGCGATAAAGGGGTTGTCAATCCCTTCACGGTCACTTACGAGAGTGAGATCTGATAGAGATAATAATAATAAGATAAATATTTTTGGTATTTTTATGATATAGATTGAAAGTAAAGACTGCAACATAAACAACACTAGAAATAACTTGTTGACGGGAGATTAATATAATAGAGAATAGACCCGGGGGCCATAGGTTTCACTAGTGGCTTCTCTCAAGATAGCATAAGTATTACGATGGGTGAAAAAATTACTGTCGAGAAATTGATAGAAAAGTGAATAATTATGAGAGTATCTAGGCATGATCATGTATATAGGCATCACGTCCACGACAAGTAGACCGAAACGATTCTGCATCTACTACTATTACTCCACACATCGACCGCTATCCAGCATGCATCTAGAGTATTAAGTTCATAAGAACAGAGTAATGCATTAGGCAAGATGACATGATGTAGAGGGATAAACTCAAGCAATATGATATAAACCCCATCTTTTTATCCTCGATGGCAACAATACAATACGTGCCTTGCCGCCCCTGCTGTCACTGGGAAAGGACACTGCAAGATTGAACCCAAAGCTAAGCACTTATCCCATTGCAAGAAAGATCAATCTAGTAGGCCAAACCAAACTGATAATTCGAAGATACTTGCAAGGATAACCAATCATACATAAAAGATTTTAGAGAAGAATCAAATATTGTTCATAGATAAACTTGATCATAAACCCACAATTCATCGGGTCTCGACAAACACACCGCAAAAAAATTACATCAAATAGATCTCCAAGAAGATCGAGGAGAACATTGTATTGAGATCCAAAGAGAGAGAAGAAGCCATCTAGCTAATAACTATGGACCCGAAGGTCCGAGGTAAACTACTCACACATCATCGGAGAGGCTATGGTGTTGATGTAGAAGCCCTTCATGATCGATGCCCCCTCCGGCGGAGCTCCGGAAAAGGCCCCTAGATGGGATCTCTTGGGTACAGAAGGTTGCGGTGGTGGAAATAGGGTTTCATGGTGCTCCTGGATGTTTTTGGGGTATATGGATATATATAGGAGAAAGAAGTAGGTCGGTGGAGCCACGAGGGGCACACGAGGGTGGAGGGAGCGCCCAGGGGGGTAGGCACGCCCCTGCCTCGTGGCCTCCTCGTAGGTTGCTTGACGTCCACTCCAAGTCACCTGGATCATGTTTGTTCCAAAAATAACTCTCCCGAAGGTTTCATTCCGTTTGGATTCCGTTTGATATTTCTTTTCTGCGAAACACTGAAATAGGCAAAAAAAATAGCAATTTGCACTGGGCCTTAGGTTAGTAGGTTAGTCCCAAAAATAATATATAAGTGTATAAATAAGCCCATTAACATCCAAAACAGATAATATAATAGCATGGAACAATCAAAATTATAGATACGTTGGAGACGTATCATCCACCCTCGGGGCTGAGGGTTTGTACTAGTAGCTATGTGTTTGATCTCTCTCTATCTCTCGTGTTCTTGAGATGTCACGATCTTGATGTATCGCGGGCTTTGTTAATATAGTCAGATCATATGGTGTTTCCCCCTCTCTATCTTGTTGTGATGAATGAAGGAAATATGCCCTAGAGGCAATAATAAAGTTATTATTTATTTCCTTATATCATGGTAAATGGTTATTATTCATGCTAGAATTGTATTAACCGGAAACATAATACATGTGTGAATACATAGACAAACTTAGTGTCACTAGTATGCCTCTACTTGACTAGCTCGTTAATCAAAGATGGTTATGTTTCCTAACCATGAACAAGGTGTTGTTATTTGATTAACGAGGTCACATCATTAGTTGAATGATCTGATTGACATGACCCATTTCATTAGCTTAGCACCCGATCGTTTAGTATGCTATTGCTTTCTTCATGACTTATACATGTTCCTATGACTATGAGATTATGCAACTCCCGTTTACCGGAGGAACACTTTATGTGCTACCAAACGTCACAACCTAACTGGGTGATTATAAAGGAGCTCTACAGGTGTCTCCAAAGGTAGATGTTGGGTTGGCGTATTTCGAGATTAGGATTTGTCACTCCGATTGTCGGAGAGGTATCTCTGGGCCCTCTCGGTAATGCACATCACATAAGCCTTGCAAGCATTGCAGCCAATGAGTTAGTTGCGAGATGATGTATTACGGAACGAGTAAAGAGACTTGCCGGTAACGAGATTGAACTAGGTATTGGATACCGATGATCGAATCTCGGGCAAGTAACATACCGATGACAAAGGGAACAACGTATGTTGTTATGCGGTCTGACCGATAAAGATCTTCGTAGAATATGTAGGAGCCAATATGGGCATCCAGGTCCCGCTATTGGTTATTGACCGGAGATGTGTCTCAGTCATGTCTGCATTATTCTCGAACCGTAGGGTCCGCACGCTTAACGTTACGATGACAGTTATTATGAGTTTATGCATTTTGATGTACCGAAGTTAGTTCGAAGTCCCGGATGTGATCACGGACATGACGAGGAGTCTCGAAATGGTCGAGACATAAAGATTGATATATTGGAAGCCTATGTTTGGATATCAGAAGTGTTCCGGGTGAAATTGGTATTTTACCGGAGTACCGGGAGGTTACCGGAACCCCCCGGGAGCTATATGGGCCTTAATGGGCTTTAGTGGAAAGGAGAAGGGGCAGCCCAAGATGGGCCGCGCACCTCCCCCCTCCCCTAGTCCTATTAGGACAAGGAGAGTTGGCCGGCCCCCCTCTCTCTCTTTCCCTCTCAGCGAATCCTACTCCAACTAGGATTGGGGGGAGGAATCCTACTCCTAGAGGGAGTAGGACTCCCTTGGCGCGCCCTCCTTGGCCGGCTGGCCCCCTCCCCTTGGCTCCTTTATATACGGAGGCAGGGGACACCCCTAGACACACAAGTTGATCATTGAGATCGTTCCTTAGCCGTGTGCGGTGCCCCCTGGCACCATATTCCACCTCGATTATATTGTAGCAGTGCTTAGGCGAAGCCCTGTGATGGTAGAACATCAAGATCGTCACCACGCCGTCGTGCTGACGGAACTCCTCCCCGACGCTTTGCTAGATCGGAGCCCAGGGATCGTCATCGAGCTGTACGTGTGCTAAGAACTCGGAGGTGCCGGAGTAACGGTGCTTGGATCGGTCGGATCGGGAAGACGTACGACTACTTCCTCTATGTTGTGTCAACGCTTCCGCAGTCGGTCTGCGTGGGTACGTAGACAACACTCTCCCCTCTCGTTGCTGTGCATCACCATGATCTTGCGTGTGCGTAGGAATTTTTTTGAAATTACCGCGTTTCCCAATAGTGGCATCCGAGCCTAGGTTTTATGGTTTGATGTTATATGCACGAGTAGAACACAAGTGAGTTGTGGGCGATATAAGTCATACTGCCTACCAGCATGTCATACTTTGGTTCGGCGGTATTGTTGGACGAGATGACCCAGACCAACATTACGCGTACACTTACGCGAGACCGGTTCCCCCGACGTGCTTTGCACATAGGTGGCTTGCGGGCGACTATCTCTCCAACTTTAGTTGAACCGAATGTGGGTACGCCCGATCCTTGTGAAGGTTAAAACGGAGTCTATTTCACAAACTATCGTTGTGGTTTTGATGCGTAGGTGAGATTGGTTCTTACTTAAGCCCGTAGCAGCCATGTAAAACTTGCAACAACAAAGTAGAGGACGTCTAACTTGTTTTTGCAGGGCATGTTGTGATGTGATATGGTCAAGGCATGATGATGAATTTTATTGTATGAGATGATCATGTTTTGTAACCGAGTTATCGGCAACTGGCAGGAGCCATATGGTTGTCGCATTATTGTATGCAATGCAATCGCGATGTAATGCTTTACTTTATCACTAAGCGGTAGCGATAGTCATGGAAGCATAAGATTGGCGAGACGAAAAACGATGCTATGATGGAGATCAAGGTGTCGCGCCGGTGACGATGGTGATCATGACGGTGCTCAGGAGATGGAGATCACAAGCACAAGATGATGATGGCCATATCATATCACTTATATTGATTGCATGTGATGTTTATCTTTTTATGCATCTTATCTTGCTTTGATTGACAGTAGCATTATAAGATGATCTCTCACTAAATTATCAAGAAGTGTTCTCCCTGAGTATGAACCATTGCCAAAGTTTGTCGTGCCCAGACACCACGTGATGATCGGGTGTGATAAGCTCTACGTCCATCTACAACGGGTGCAAGCCAGTTTTGCACACGCAGAATACTCAGGTTAAACTTGACGAGCCTAGCATATGCAGATATGGCCTCGGAACACAGAGACCGAAAGGTCAAGCGTGAATCATATAGTAGATATGATCAACATAACGATGTTCATCCTTGAAAACTACTCCATCTCACGTGATGATCGGTTATGGTTTAGTTGATTTGGATCACGTGATCACTTAGAGGATTAGAGGGATGTCTATCTAAGTGGGAGTTCTTAAGTAATTTGATTAATTGAACTTAAACTTATCATGAACTTAGTACCTGATAGTATCTTGCTTGTTTATGTTGATTGTAGATAGATGGCTCGTGCTGTTGTTCCGTTGAATTTTAATGCGTTCCTTGAGAAAGCAAAGTTGAAAGATGATGGTAGCAATTACACGGACTGGGTCCGTAACTTGAGGATTATCCTCATTGCTGCTCAGAAGAATTACGTCCTGGAAGCACCGCTGGGTGCCAGGCCTGCTGCTGGAGCAACACCAGATGTTATGAATGTCTGGCAGAGCAAAGCTGATGACTACTCGATAGTTCAGTGTGCCATGCTTTACGGCTTAGAATCGGGACTTCAACGACGTTTTGAACGTCATGGAGCATATGAGATGTTCCAGGAGTTGAAGTTAATATTTCAAGCAAATGCCCGAATTGAGAGATATGAAGTCTCCAATAAGTTCTATAGCTGCAAGATGGAGGAGAACAGTTCTGTCAGTGAGCATATACTCAAAATGTCTGGGTATAATAATCACTTGATTCAATTGGGAGTTAATCTTTCGGATGATTGCGTCATTGACAGAATTCTCCAATCACTGCCACCAAGCTACAAGAGCTTCGTGATGAACTATAATATGCAAGGGATGAACAAGACTATTCCCGAGCTCTTCGCAATGCTGAAAGCTGCGGAGGTAGAAATCAAGAAGGAGCATCAAGTGTTGATGGTTAACAAGACCACTAGTTTCAAGAAAAAGGGCAAAGGGAAGAAAAAGGGGAACTTCAAGAAGAACGGCAAGCAAGTTGCTGCTCAAGAGAAGAAACCCAAGTCTGGACCTAAGCCTGAAACTGAGTGCTTCTACTGCAAGCAGACTGGTCACTGGAAGCAGAACTGCCCCAAGTATTTGGCGGATAAGAAGGATGGCAAGGTGAACAAAGGTATATGTGATATACATGTTATTGATGTGTACCTTACTAGAGCTCGCAGTAGCACCTGGGTATTTGATACTGGTTCTGTTGCTAATATTTGCAACTCGAAACAGGGACTACGGATTAAGCGAACACTGGCGAAGGACGAGGTGACGATGCGCGTGGGAAACGGTTCCAAAGTCGATGTGATCGCGGTCGGCACGCTACCTCTACATCTACCTTCGGGATTAATATTAGACCTAAATAATTGTTATTTGGTGCCAGCGTTGAGCATGAACATTATATCTGGATCTTGTTTGATGCGAGACGGTTATTCATTTAAATCAGAGAATAATGGTTGTTCTATTTATATGAGTAATATCTTTTATGGTCATGCACCTTTGAGGAGTGGTCTATTTTTGATGAATCTCGATAGTAGTAACACACATATTCATAATGTTGAAGCCAAAAGATGTAGAGTTGATAATGACAGTGCAACTTATTTGTGGCACTGTCGTTTAGGTCATATCGGTATAAAGCGCATGAAGAAACTCCATACTGATGGACTTTTGGAACCACTTGATTATGAATCACTTGGTACTTGCGAAACGTGCCTCATGGGCAAGATGACTAAAACACCGTTCTCCGGTACTATGGAGAGAGCAACAGATTTGTTGGAGATCATACATACAGATGTATGTGGTCCGATGAATATTGAGGCTCGTGGTGGATATCGTTATTTTCTCACCTTCACAGATGACTTAAGCAGATATGGGTATATCTACTTAATAAAACATAAGTCTGGAACATTTGAAAAGTTCAAAGAATTTCAGAGTGAAGTTGAAGATCGTCGTAACAAGAAAATAAAGTTTCTACGATCTGATTGTGGAGGAGAATATTTGAGTTACGAGTTTGGTGTACATTTGAAAAATTGTGGAATAGTTTCGCAACTCACGCCACCCGGAACACCACAGCGCAATGGTGTTTCCGAACGTCGTAATCGTACTTTACTAGATATGGTGCGATCTATGATGTCTCTTACTGATTTACCGCTATCGTTTTGGGGTTATGCTTTAGAGACGGCCGCATTCACGTTAAATAGGGCACCATCAAAATCCGTTGAGACGACGCCTTATGAACTGTGGTTTGGCAAGAAACCAAAGTTGTCGTTTCTTAAAGTTTGGGGCTGCGATGCTTATGTGAAAAAGCTTCAACCTGCTAAGCTCGAACCCAAATCGGAGAAATGTGTCTTCATAGGATACCCAAAGGAGACTGTTGGGTACACCTTCTATCACAGATCCGAAGGCAAGACATTCATTGCTAAGAATGGATCCTTTCTAGAGAAGGAGTTTCTCTCGAAAGAAGTGAGTGGGAGGAAAGTAGAACTTGACGAGGTAACTGTACCTGCTCCCTTATTGGAAAGTAGTACATCACAGAAAACTGTTTCTGCGACACCTATACCAATTAGTGAGGAAGCTAATGATGATGATCATGAAACTTCAGGACAAGATACTACTGAACCTCGTAGATCAACCAGAGCGAGATCCGAACCAGAGTGGTACGGTAATCCTGTTCTGGAAATCATGCTGCTAGATCATGATGAACCTACGAACTATGAAGAAGCGATGGTGAGCCCAGATTCCGCAAAGTGGCTTGAAGCCATGAAATCTGAGATGGGATCCATGTATGAGAACAAAGTATGGACTTTGGTTGACTTGCCCGATGATCGGCAAGCAATTGAGAATAAATGGATCTTCAAGAAGAAGACTGACGCTGATGGTAATGTTATTGTCTACAAAGCTCGACTTGTCGCAAAAGGTTTTCGACAAGTTCAAGGGGTTGACTACGATGAGACCTTCTCACCCGTAGCGATGCTTAAGTCTGTCCGAATCATGTTAGCAATTGCCGCATTTTATGATTATGAAATTTGGCAGATGGATGTCAAAACTGCATTCCTGAATGGATTTCTGGGAGAAGAGTTGTATATGATGCAACCAGAAGGTTTTGTCAATCCAAAGGGAGCTAACAAAGTGTGCAAGCTCCAGCGATCCATTTATGGACTGGTGCAAGCCTCTCGGAGTTGGAATAAACGCTTTGATAGTGTGATCAAAGCATTTGGTTTTATACAGACTTTCGGTGAAGCCTGTATTTACAAGAAAGTGAGTGGGAGCTCTGTAGCATTTCTGATATTATATGTGGATGACATATTACTGATTGGAAATGATATAGAATTTCTGGATAGCATAAAGGGATACTTGAATAAGAGTTTTTCAATGAAAGACCTTGGTGAAGCTGCTTACATATTAGGCATAAAGATCTATAGAGATAGATCAAGACACTTAATTGGACTTTCACAAAGCACATACCTTGACAAGATTTGGAAGAAGTTCAAAATGGATCAAGCAAAGAAAGGGTTCTTGCCTGTGTTACAAGGTGTGAAGTTGAGTCAGACTCAAAGCCCGACCACTGCAGAAGATAGAGAGAAAATGAAAGATGTTCCCTATGCTTCAGCCATAGGCTCTATCATGTATGCAATGCTGTGTACCAGACCTGATGTGTGCCTTGCTATAAGTTTAGCAGGGAGGTACCAAAGTAATCCAGGAGTGGATCACTGGACAGCGGTCAAGAACATCCTGAAATACCTGAAAAGGACTAAGGATATGTTTCTCGTATATAGAGGTGACAAAGAGCTCACCGTAAAAGGTTACATTGATGCAAGCTTTGACACTGATCCGGACGATTCTAAATCGCAAACCGGATACGTGTTTACATTAAACGGTGGAGCTGTTAGTTGGTGCAGTTCTAAACAAAGCGTCGTAGCGGGATCTACATGTGAAGCGGAGTACATAGCTGCTTCGGAAGCAGCGAACGAAGGAGTCTGGATGAAGGAGTTCATATCCGATCTAGGTGTCAACCTAGTGCATCGGGTCCAATGAAAATCTTTTGTGACAATACTGGTGCAATTGCCTTGGCAAAGGAATCCAGATTTCACAAGAGGACCAAGCACATCAAGAGACGCTTCAATTCCATCCGGGATCTAGTCCAGGTGGGAGACATCGAGATTTGCAAGATACATACGGATCTGAATGTTGCAGAACTGTTGACTAAGCCTCTTCCACGAGCAAAACATGATCAGCACCAAGGCTCCATGGGTGTTAGAATCATTACTGTGTAATCTAGATTATTGACTCTAGTGCAAGTGGGAGACTGAAGGAAATATGCCCTAGAGGCAATAATAAAGTTATTATTTATTTCCTTATATCATGATAAATGTTTATTATTCATGCTAGAATTGTATTAACCGGAAACATAATACATGTGTGAATACATAGACAAACTTAGTGTCACTAGTATGCCTCTACTTGACTAGCTCGTTAATCAAAGATGGTTATGTTTCCTAACCATGAACAAGGTGTTGTTATTTGATTAACGAGGTCACATCATTAGTTGAATGATCTGATTGACATGACCCATTTCATTAGCTTAGCACCCGATCGTTTAGTATGTTGCTATTGCTTTCTTCATGACTTATACATGTTCCTATGACTATGATATTATGCAACTCCCGTTTACCGGAGGAACACTTTGTGTGCTACCAAACGTCACAACCTAACTGGGTGATTATAAAGGAGCTCTACAGGTGTCTCCAAAGGTAGATGTTGGGTTGGCGTATTTCGAGATTAGGATTTGTCACTCCGATTGTCGGAGAGGTATCTCTAGGCCCTCTCGGTAATGCACATCACATATGCCTTGCAAGCATTGCAGCCAATGAGTTAGCTGCGAGATGATGTATTACGGAACAAGTAAAGAGACTTGCCGGTAACGAGATTGAACTAGGTATTGGATACCGACGATCGAATCTCGGGCAAGTAACATATCGATGACAAAGGGAACAACGTATGTTGTTATGCGGTCTGACTGATAAAGATCTTCGTAGAATATGTAGGAGCCAATATGGGCATCCAGGTCCCGCTATTGGTTATTGACCGGAGATGTGTCTCAGTCATGTCTGCATTATTCTCGAACCGTAGGGTCCACACGCTTAACGTTACGATGACAGTTATTATGAGTTTATGCATTTTGATGTACCGAAGTTAGTTCGAAGTCCCGGATGTGATCACGGACATGACGAGGAGTCTCGAAATGGTCGAGACATAAAGATTGATATATTGGAAGCCTATGTTTGGATATCGGAAGTGTTCCGGGTGAAATCGGTATTTTACCGGAGTACCGGGAGGTTACCGGAACCCCCCGGGAGCTGTATGGGCCTTAATGGGCTTTAGTGGAAAGGAGAAGGGGCAGCCCAATATGGGCCGCGCGCCTCCCCCTCCCCTAGTCCTATTAGGACAAGGAGAGGTGGCCGGCCCCCCTCTCTCTTTCCCCCTCAGCGAATCCTACTCCAACTAGGATTGGGGGGAGGAATCCTACTCCCAGAGGGAGTAGGACTCCCTTGGCGCGCCCTCCTTGGCCGGTCGGCCCCCTCCCCTTGGCTCCTTTATATACGGAGGCAGGGGACACCCCTAGACACACAAGTTGATCATTGAGATCGTTCCTTAGCAGTGTGCGGTGCCCCCTGCCACCATATTCCACCTCGATTATATTGTAGCAGTGCTTAGGCGAAGCCTTGCGACGGTAGAACATCAAGATCGTCACCACGCCGTCGTGCTGACGGAACTCCTCCCCGACGCTTTGCTGGATCGGAGCCCGGGGATCGTCATCGAGCTGTACGTGTGCTAAGAACTCGGAGGTGCCGGAGTAACGGTGCTTGGATCGGTCGGATCAGGAAGACGTACGACTACTTCCTCTACGTTGTGTCAACGCTTCCGCAGTCGGTCTGCGTGGGTACGTAGACAACACTCTCCCCTCTCGTTGCTGTGCATCACCATGATCTTGTGTGTGCGTAGGAATTTTTTTGAAATTACTGCGTTTCCCAACAATGAATTGAGTTTTTCCCTTTGAGATTTCGTTGTTATCAGATTGAATACTTTTATGGATTTGAGAGCACTTGATATATGTCTTGCATATGAATACTCATGGTGACAATGGGGTATCATATTGATTCACTTGATATGTGTTTTGGAACTCAACCTGCGGATTCCTGCGGTGACATTGGGGTAATCTATGCATAGGGGTTGGTGCATGTTCTCGTCTTTTGCTTCCCCGGTAGAAATCCTGGGGCACTCTTTGAGGTTCTTTGTCTTGGATTGAGTATTATGAATTTAAAATTATTTGGGGTTATTTTAGTATGAACTCTTGGATAGATCGATCGGAAAGAATAGCTTCGAGGTGGTTCCGTACCCTACAAACGATTTCTTCATATGTTCTCCGCTAGATAGGAACTTCGGAATGATTCTTTGTTGCACGTTGATGGATGGTTATATGATCCAATTATATTAGCATTGTTGAGAGATTGCATTAACAAAAGTACGGACCCTAGGCCTCATTTTCAAGCATTGCAATACCATTTTTGTGCCCGTTTTCTATTTGGTACCTTGCTGTTTTTATTTATTCAGATTATAAAAATATATTTCTACCATCCATATTACACTTTTATCACCATCTCTTCGCCGAACTAGTGCACCTATACAATTTGCCATTGTATTGGGTGTGTTGGGGCCACAAGAGGTTTCTTGTATTTGATTGCAGGGTTGTTTTAGAGAGACCATCTTCATCCCACGCCTCCCACGGATTGATAAACCTTACGTCATCCATTTGAGGGAAATTTGCTACTGTCCTACAAAACTCTGCGCTTGGAGGCCCAACACGAGTCTACAAGAATAAGTTGTGTAGTAGACATCAAGCTCTTTTCTGGCGCCGTTGCGGGGAGGTGAGTGCTTGAAGGTATATCTATAGATCTTGCAATTGAATTTTCTAGTTTCTTGTTTTATCATTAGTTTGGTTTATGAAAGAAAACTACAAAAAATGGAATTGAGGTTGCATCTTATTATTCATCTTTATAATATATTTCATGAAAATGATGGAATGGAAAATTGTGCTCAATTGATAGAAGAATAATTCAATAGAATGTTTGGTATAAATGATGAGCATTATTGCAATGTTGTTAGTATGAATTCTTTGAATATCCATGATGCTAATGATATGCAAATCCATAAGCTTGGGGATGCTATATTTGATGAAGATGATATTTTTAGTCCCCCAAGTTTGGATGAGAAAATTTACTATGATGAAAGTATGCCTCCTATCTATGATGATTATGGTGATGACATGTATGCTATAAAGAATAATGATAACCATGAAACTTGTCATCATGATTTTAATTTTCAATCCCATGATAGTTATTTTGTTGAGTTTGCTCCCACTACTATTCATGAGAATAAATTTGCATATGTGGAGAGTAATAAAATTTCCATGCTTGTAGATCATGAAAAGAATGCCTTATGTGATAGTTATATTGTTGAATTCATTCATGATGCTACTGAAAATTATTATGAGAGAGGAACATATGCTTGTAGGATTCTCAATAATATCATGTTTCCTCTCTATATGTTGAAAGTTTTGAAGTTGCACTTGTTTTTCCTTCCTATGCTAGTTGATTCTTGTTCCCATAAGCTGTTCGATCACAAAATACCTATGCATAGGAAGTGGGTTAGGCTTAAATATGCTAGTCATATGCTTTATGATGCTCTCTTTGTGTTTCAATTCGTATCTTTTATACGAGCATCATTGAAATCATCATGCCTAGCTTAAAAGGCATTAAAGAAAAGTGCTTGTTGGGCGACAACCCAACATATAGCCCTACTATTTTTGTGTGTTCACATGATTAGGCTACTATAGTAATCATGTTTTATACCTTTTGTTTCAATAAAGTGCCAAGTAAGACCTTTGGGATGGTCTATGGTGATAGTTGATTTGATCTTGCTGAAAAGTAGAAACTTCTGTGCCTAGTAAAATAATTTTCATTTTTTACAGAAGCATGATAAAATCATGATTCTTTTTTCCCAAGAATGATATACAAATTTCCCAGGATGTCCTAATTATTCAGGATTTTTGGCGTAGCAGAAGTATGGTTGTTGTTCAGATCATTACAGACTATTCTGATAGATTCTGTTTTCAATGCATAGTTTGCTTGTTTCCTTGTTTCTATGGCTTATATTGCTCAATATAAATTGTGTAAATGATAAGGTACAGTAGGCATTGTGTGAGAACAATTATGAATCTTGTCTTTGACAGTACCAAAGTGAAATGGTTTGCTCTTTATCATACTAACCTATCTCATGAAGTTCCATTAAGTTTGTGTGATTGAAGTTTTCAAGTTTTGGGTGAGATATTGATATGAGGAGAATAAGGAGTGACAAGACCCTAAGCTTGGGGATGCCCAAGTCACCCCAAGGTAATATTCAAGAAAGATCCAAGCAACTAAGCTTGGGGATGCCCCGAAAGGCATCCCCTCTTTCGTCTCCAACATTATTGGTAACCTCACTTGGAGCTATATTTCCATTCGTCACATGATATGTGTTTTCTTGGAGCGTCCTTTTATTTTGCTAGGATTTTCTTGATGTTATCTAGAATAATATTTTTCTTCTTTATTTTCAATAAAAATGTCAAGGATAGCCTTTACCATGCTTATCTTGCAAGTTTATGAGTTGTTGTTTCAAAACAGAAAGTTTATCGCTGTTGCACAAATTCTCTAGAAAAGTCAGAATGTGATAACATGTTGAAACTTTCTGAAAAATAAGCTCTGATAAATTTTCTACAGTGTGGTAAATTTTCATAATTTTGGGAGTTAAATAAGTATTGATACTCTTGCATTCTTTATAGACTGTACTATTTTGGCAGATTGCTGTCATGTTTGCATTGTTTGCATATGTTTTCTTGTTTAATGATTCTATTTGAGTATAGGAGTATTGAATATGCAGAGGCATTTAGTATTCAATGTTGAATAATAATTTTAGTGATTTGCTACAGTAGAGAATGATAAGGTTTTTGCATTGGTTTATCCTAACTTATCTCACGAGTTCTTGTTGAGTTTTGTGTGGATGAAGTTTTTAAGATTTAGGGAAACCGTGATATAAAAGGAATTAAGGAGACACAAAAGCTCAAGCTTGGGGATGCCCAAGGCATCCCAAGATAATATTTCAAGAAGTCTCAAGCATCTAAGCTTTGGGATGCCCTGGTAGGCATCCCACCTTTCTTCATCAACAATTATCAGTTAGTATCGATTGAGCCTAAGTTTTTGCTTCTTCACATGATGGGTGCTATTCTTGGAATGCCATTCTATTTTGTTTTGCTTGCTGTTTTAATAAAATACTTAAATCTAAAAGTTTTTTAAATAAGAGAGAGTCCTCAAATAGCTGTCCATTTACATAACTACTCGCTTGATATTCACTTATATCTTTTTGGAGTAGCTTGTCATTTACTCTTGTGATTCACTTATATCCTATGAGTAAATTGTTGAATGAATTGAATATCATGAAGTTTAAATTATATCATGCCTAGTGGTAGCTTCACATTAGGTTTAGGAAGTGAAACCTTTTGAAGCTTGACAATCACAATATTGGTCATACAAGCAATTCATGAATAATTAGTATAAGGAAGAGAACTTTCACATGCAAAAACACTATCTTGGAAATCTTTTGTGATTGTGAGCCCCCAACAAAATATTATATGCCAAAATTGTTGACGTTGGATAAGGAAGACAATGTAATGGTTTATGTTTGTTCATATTTACATAGAAGTTATATTGTCATAGATCCTTCAACATGTGGTGCTTGTCCCCCATCTTTGCTAGCTAGAAATTCCGCACCAAGTAGAGATACTACTTGTGCATCCAAAAACCCTTAAACCCAAATCTTATTTTATAGAGTCCACCATACCTACCTAAGGATTGAGCAAGATCCTTCAAGTAAGTTGTCATCAGTGCAATGAGACAATACAAATTGCTTCTAAAAGTGTGAGATCATTTAGTGTAAGAGAAAATTGAGCGTTGTACGAACTTGTGATGGCAAAGAATAAAAGCGGCAGACTGCATAATAAAGGTTGCTATCATAAGGGGCAATATAATTTCACGTTCTTTTGCACTAAGGGGTTGAGCATACAAAAAAAAGCGCATGGAAACCTCCGCTTCCCTCTGCAAAGGGCCTATCTTTTACTTTTATGTATTTACTTTCATGCAAGAGTCAAAGTTTTTCTCTCTATTCCTTTTTATTTTTCTCTTTTGGAAAGCATCATGTGGTGAGGAAAGATCTAGGCCCATATATCCAGTTGGATATGGGTAGCATGAGTTATTATTGTTAACATCACCCTTGAGGTGAATACGTTGGGAGGTGAAATTATAAGCCCCTATCTTTCTATGTGTCCGGTTGAAACGTTTTGCTCATGTGTATGCGATAAGTGTTAGCAATCATGGAAGGCTATATGATGGTTGAGTATGTGGAGCTCTTACTTATACTGTTGAATAAGTTGAATTGCAATTGCTTGGTGAATGAGAACACAGGTTGTTGAGTTTTAAGAGAATTCATTGTTTGAACCTTAACATGTGAATCGGTTGCTACTTTAACATGAGAAGTTTTATAAGAAAGAATTGATGTTATGTTGCTAGGAAAAGTTATTGAAATTGTCATTAATCAAACTTGTGCATTTTGCTAGAATTCACACTTCAAAAATTATTTCTTTTATCATTTACCTACTTGAGGACGAGTAGGAATTAATCCTGGGGATGCTGATACGTCTCCAACGTATCTATAATTTATGAAGTATTCATGTTGTTTTATTATCATTCTTGGATGTTTTACAATCATTTGATAGCAACTTTCTATCATTTTTTGGGACTAATCTATTGACCCAATGCCCAATGCTAGTTGTTGTTTTTTGCTTGTTTTTTACATCGTAGGGAATCAATATCAAACGAAGTCCAAACACCATGAATTTTTTTGTGGATTTTTTATGGAACAGAAGAAATCCAGTGGGCTAGAGCAGCACATGGGGGGTGCCCCGAGGGGGGCACAACCGACCAGGGCATGCCAAATATTCCAAAAACCCTCGGGGTAACCCAAGATCAGAAGTTCCGCCACCGCAAGCCTCTGTAGCCACAGAAAACCAATCCAGACCCCGTTTCAACACCCTGCCAGAGAGGGAGATCATGGCCTTCTTCATCATCCCGGCGGCCACCACGATGAGGAGGGAGTAGTACACCCTCGAGGCCGAGGGTTTGTACCAGTATCTATGTGTTTAATCTCTCTCTCTCTCATGTTCTTGAGAAGTCACGATCTTGATGTATCACGGGCTTTGTTAATATAGACGGATCATTTGGTGTTTTCCCCTCTCTATCTTGTTGTGATGAATTGAGTTTTTCCCTTTGAGATTTTGTTGTTATCAGATTGAATACCTTTATGGATTTGAGAGCACTTGATATATGTTTGCATATGAATACTCGTGGTGACAATGGGGTATCATATTGATTCACTTGATATGTGTTTTGGCACTCAACTCGGGAATTCCCGCGGTGACATTGGGGTAATCTATGCATAGGGGTTGATGCACGTTCTCGTCTTTTGCTTCTTCGGTAGAAATCTTGGGGCACTCTTTGAGGTTCTTTGTTGAATCTGAAATTATTTGATGTTATTTTAGTACGAACTCTTGGATAGATCGATCGGAAAGAATAGCTTCGAGGTGGTTTTGTACCCTACAAACGATTTTTTCGTATGTTCTCCGCTAGATAGGAACTTTGGAGTGATTCTTTATTGCACGTTGAGGGATGGTTATATGATCCAGTTATACTAGCATTGTTGAGAGATTGCATTAGCGAAAGTATGAACTGTAGGCCTCATTTTCAAGCATTGCAATACCGTTTTTGTGCCTGTTTTCTATTTTTTACCTTGTTGTTTTTATTTATTCAGATTATAAAAATATATTTCTACCATCCATATTACACTGTAATCACCATATCTTCGCCGAACTAGTGCACCTATACAATTTGCCATTGTATTGGGTGTGTTGGGGACACAAGAGATTTCTTGTATTTGATTGCAGGGTTGTTTGAGAGAGACCATCTTCATCCTATGACACCCACGGATTGATAAACCTTAGGTCATCCACTTGAGGTAAATTTGCTACTGTCCTACAAAACTCTGCGCTTGGAGGTCCAACACGAGTCTACAAGAACAAGTTATGTAGTAGACATCACACTCCTTCCCCTGAAATGGTGTGGCCCAAATAAGAGATTTGGTCCATAGCAAAAACACACTTGGACAGGTTTGCATACAACTAGTGTTGCTTGAGAAGTTCCATCACTATTATTAGGTGCTCCTTGTGTTCTTCAAGGGTTTTGCCAAATATCAAGCTGTCATCAAAGAAGACCAACATGAACTTTCTGAGGTGGGGCCCAAAGATGTTGTTCATTAATTCTTGAGAAGTATCAGGGGCAGACCAAATGTCATAACAAGGAACTCATAATGTCCAAAATATGTTCTGAAAGCAGTTTTTGGTATGTCTTGTTCATTCATCCTGATTTGATGGTAGCCAGATCTCAAGTCTAGTCTGGAAAAAAAATTCTTGCACCATGTAAATCATCCAAGAGGTCCTCAATTACCGGTATAGGGAATTTTTTTCTTGATTGTTGTGATGTCTACTATGCAACCTTCTTCTTATAGACTCGTGTTGGGCCTCCAAGTGCAGAGTTTTGTAGGACAGTAACAATTTTCCCTCAAGTGGATGACCTAAGGTTTATCAATCCGTGGGAGGCGTATGATAAAGACGGTCTCTCTCAAAAAAAACCTGCAACAAAATAAAAAAGAGTCTCTTGTGTCCCCAACACACCCAATACAATGGTAAACTGATAGGTGCACTAGTTCGGTGAAGAGATGGTGATACAAGTGTAATATGGATAGTAGATATAGGTTTTTATAATCTGAAAATATAAAAATAGCAAGGTAACTAGTAACAAAAGTGAGCAAAAACGGTATTATAATGCTTGAAAACAAGGCCTAGGGTTCATACTTTCACTAGTGCAAAGTCTCTCAACAATGATAACGTAATTGGATCATATGGCGATCCCTCAATGTGTGACAAAGAGTAACTCCAAAGTTTCTATCGGAGAATGTCGGATGGAAACATGCATCAACCCCTATGCATAGATTACCCCTTTGTAACCTCGATATTCCACGAGTTGAGTGCCGAAACATACATCAAGTGTATCAATAGAACATCCCATTGTCACCACAAATATCCCATCGCAAGACATACATCAAGTGTTCTCAAATCCAATACTCAATCCAAC
Source organism: Triticum dicoccoides (assembly GCF_002162155.2). NCBI lineage: Eukaryota > Viridiplantae > Streptophyta > Magnoliopsida > Poales > Poaceae > Triticum > Triticum dicoccoides. Next base: position 404,067,551 of record NC_041380.1, read on the forward strand.
ATAACAAAATCTCAAAGAGCAAGACTCAATTCATCACAAGAAGACTAAGGGGGAAGAACACCATAAGATCCTACTATAGTAACAAAGCTTGTGGTACATCAAGATCATGCCAAATCAAGAACATGAGATAGAGATCAAACACATAACTTCTGGTACATATCCTCAGCCCTGAGGGTGAACTACTCCCTCCCCATCATGGAGAGCGCCAGGATGATGAAGATGGGCTCCGGTGATGGTTTCCCCCTCTGGCTACAGAGGCTTGTGGCGGCGGAACTTCCGATCTAGGGTTCTTTTCAGAGGTTTGGGTATTTATAAGAATTGTTGGCATTGGTCTCACGTCATTGGGGTGCTCGAGGGGCCCACAAGCGTGGAGCACCCTCCTTTGGGGGTAGGGTGCGCCCCCTAGGAGAATATCTGGTGCATCGGAGCTTCTGGTGCTACCGGTGCACCGTAGTCATATTGTGCATTTAAGATGTTCAAAAAATTCTGAAAAAAATTAGCACATTCATACAACATGAGTGTGGGTTGTCACAAAATTTCATGTCAAAGTACAAAACATAACTCGAAAAATAAAAATGACAAATTCAACAATGAATAGTATGTAACATAACTTGGGCTCTAGATTTGGCCCATTATCACACTGATGTCAAAATTTTTATTTTTATATTTCAAAAAATATTTCAACTTTTTGTATTAAATTTTTTGACATCATACATTGATGTTACATTAACGTGCTAGATTTTTTTTTCAGATTTTTAAAAATATTCTATGGCATCCGATGCACGGGTAGCACCACAAGTGCGGGTGCATCGGATACATTCCCTGCGCCCCTAGGCCTGTGGCCTCCTCGGTCACTTCCTGGCCCAGCTCCAGTGCTTCGGGGGTCTCTTTTGGTCCATAAAAAATCACCATAAATTTTCAGCCCATCCCGAGAACTTTTTTCTGCACAAAAAATGACACCATGGTAGTTTTGCTGAAAACAGCGTCAGTCCGGGTTAGTTCTAATAAAATCATACCAAAACCATATAAAATTGTTGCAAACATGGCATGAATACTTCATAAATTATAGATACGTTGGAGATGTATCAGCATCCCCAAGCTTAATTCCTGCTCGTCCTCGAGCAGGTAAATGATAAAAGAAAAAATTTATGAAGTGTGAATGCTACCTAACATATTTATCAATGTAATCTTCTTTATTGTGGCATGAATGTTCAGATCCATTAGATTCAAAATAAAAGTTTAATATTGACATTAAAACAATAATACTTCAAGCATACTAATAAAGCAATCATGTGTTCTCAAAATAACATGGCCAATGAAAGTTACCCCTACAAAATCATATAGTCTGGCTATGCTCTATCTTCATCACACAAAATATTTCATCATGCACAACCCCAATAAAAGTTTAATTTTCTCAAGCCTTTTCAACTTTCACGCAATACATGAGCGTGAGCCATGGATATAGCACTATAGGTGGAATAGAATATGGTGGTTGTGGAGAAGACAAAAAGGAAGGAGAAAGTCTCACATCAACTAGGCAAATTAATGGGCTATGGAGATGCCCATAAATTGATATCGATGCAAGTGAGTATGGATTGCCATGCAATGGATGCACTAGAGCTATAAGTGTATGAAAGCTGAAAAGAAAACTAAGTGGGTGTGCATCCAACTTGATTGCTCACGAAAACCTAGGGCAATTTGAGGAAGCCCATCTTTGGAATATACAAGCTAAGTTCTATAGTGAAAAATTCCCAATAGTATATGAAAGTGATAAAACAAGAGACTCTCTATCATGAAGAACATGGTGCTACTTTGAAGCACAAGTGTGAAAAAAGGATAGTAACATTGTCCCTTCTCTCTTTTTCTCTCATTTTTTTGTTTGAGCTTCTTTGGCCCTTTTTTATTTGGCTTCTTTGGCCTCTTTTATTTTCTTAAAGTCCGGAGACTCATCCCAACTTGTGAGGGAACCATAGCTTCCATCATCCTTTCCTCACATGGGACAATACTCTAATAATGATGATCGTCACACTTTTATTTACTTACAACTCAAGAATTACAACTCGATACTAGAACAAAGATATGACTCTATATGGATGCCTCATGCATATGAGAACAATATGAAAATGACGGTATGTGTCATAATAAATGGAACGGTGGAAGTTGCATGACAATATATCTCAGAATGGCTAAGGAAATGCCATAATAGGTAGGTATGGTGGCTGTTTTGAGGAAGGGTATATGGTGGGTTTAATGCACTGGCGAAAGTTGTGCGGTATTAGAGAGGCTAGCAATGGTGGAAGGGTGAGACTGCGTATAATCCATGGACTCAACATTAGTCATAAAGAACTCACATACTTATTGCAAAAAATTATTAGCCATCGAAGCAAAGTACTAATACGCATGCT
>NC_041380.1:404070532-404144209 GCF_002162155.2 Triticum dicoccoides
GGGGGGGGGGGGGTTAGATTGGTAGGAAAAGACCATCGCTCGTCCCCGGCCACCACTCATAAGGAAGACAATCAAAAAATAAAGCATGCTCCGATTTCATGACATAACGGTTCACCATACGCGCATGCTTCGGGAATCACAAACTTTAGCACAAGTATTTATACCAATCCACAATTACTCAATAGCATGACTCTAATATCACCATCTTTATATCTCAAAACAAATGCAAGGAATCAAACTTCTCATATATTCAATGCTCTTATATGAAAGTTTTTATTATATCCCTCTTGAATACCCATCATATTAGGACTAAATTCATAACCTAAGAAAATTGTCATACTATTTATAAGACTCTAAAAATAATATATGTGAAGCATTAGAGTTCATCAATTTCTACAAAATAAAACCACTGCCGTGCTCTAAAAAGATATAAGTGAAGCAATAGAGCAACTACCAAGCTCAAAAGATATAAGTGAAGCACATAGGGTATTCTAATAAATTAACGATTAAGGCGTGTCCCTCTCAAAAGGTGTGTACAGCAAGGATGATTGTGGCAAACTAAAAATTAAATACTCATATAATACAAGACCCTCCAAGCAAAACACATATCATGTGGTGAATAAAAATATAGCCTCAAGTAATTTTACTAATGGATTGAAGACAAAAGAGGGGCTGCCATCCGGGGCATACCCAAGCTTAGATGCTTGGTTGTCCTTGAATATTACCTTGGGGTACCTTGGGCATCCACAAGCTTAGGCTCTTTCCACTCCTTATTCCATAGTCCATCATAACTTCACCCAAAACTTGAAAACTTCACAACACAAAACTCAATAGAAAACTCGTAAGATCTGTTAGTGAACAAAGCAAATAAGCACTTTTAGGTACTATTGTAAACTCATTCCAATTTTATATTGGTGTTATATATACTGTATTCTAAATTCTCCATGGTTCATACCCTCCGATACTACCCATAGATTCATCAAAATAAGCAAACAACACAATGAAAACAAAATTTGTCAAAAACAGAACAGTTTGTAGTAATCTGGACCTTAGCCAAACTTCTATAACTCCAATAATTCTAAAATATTAGGACAATGTGTGAAATTTTTATATCAATCATGTGTAAAAAATTCAGAGCAAAAGCATGTTTCTGTGAATTTACAAAATTCCAGAACTAGGTGCAAAAGTTTCTGTCTTTTTCACAGAATCAAGTCAACTATCTTCCACACTATCCTAAAGGCTTTACTTGGCACTTTATTGAAACAAAAGCTAGAAAACATGATTACTATAGTAGCCTAATCATGTGAACACACAAAAAAGTAGGGGTAAATATTGGGTTGTCTCCCAACAAGCACTTTTCTTTAATGCCTTTTTAGCTAGGCATGATGATTTCAATGATGCTCACATAAAGATAAGAATTGAAATATAATGGGAGCATCATGAAGCATATGACTAGCACATTTAATTCTAACCCACTTCCTATGCATAGGGATTTTGTGAGCAAACAATTTATGGAAACAAGAATCAACTAGCATAGGAAGGCAAAACAAGCATGACTTTAAAATTTTCAACACATAGACAGGAAACTTGATATTATTGAGATATGTAGAAGCATATATTCCTTTCTCATAATAATATTTAGTAGCATAATGAAGGAATTCAACAATATAACTATCACATAAAGCATTATTTTCATGAGTCACAAGCATAGAAATTTTATTACTCCCCACATAAGCAAATTTATTCTCATGAATAGTAATGGGAGCAAACTCAACAAAATAACTATCATGTGAGACATAATCCAATTGAAAATTAAAATCATGATGACAAGTTTCATGGTTATCATTATTCTTTATATCATACATGCCATCACAATAATCATCATAGATAGAAACTTTGTTATCATAATCAATTGAAACCTCTTCCAAAATAGTGGAGTCGTCACTAAATAAAGTCATGAACTCTCCAAATCCACTTTCATAATTATTAAAATAAGATTCAGTACCCTCCAAAATAGTGGGATCATTACCTAGAGTTGACACTCTTCCAAAACCACTTTCATCAACATAATCATCATAAATAGGAGGCATGCTATCATCATAATAAATTTGCTTATCAAAACCTGGGGACAAAAATATCATCTTCATCAAACATAACATCCCCAAGCTTATGGCTTTTCATATCATTAGCATCATGGATATTCAAAGAATTCAAACTAACAACATTGCAATCATTCTCATCATTCAAATATTTAATGCCAAACATTTTATTGACTTCTTCTAACACTTTGGCACAATTTTCCTTTCCATCATTTTCACGAAAGACATTATAAAGATGAAGCATATGAGGCAACCTCAATTCCATTTTTTGCAGTTTTATTTTATAGACTAAACTAGTGATAAAATAAGAAACAAAAAGATTCAGTTGCAATATCTAAAGATATACCTTCAAGCACTCACCTCCCCGGCAACGGCACCAGAAAAGAGCTTGATGTCTACTATGCAACATTCTTCTTGTAGACTCGTGTTGGGCCTCCAAGCATAGAGTTTTGTAGGACCGTTGCAATTTTCCCTCAAGTGGATGACCTAAGGTTTATCAATCCCTGGGAGGCGTAGGATGAAGATGGTCTCTCTCAAACAACCCTACAACCAAATAACAAAGAGGCTCTTGTGTCCCCAACACACCCAATACAATGGTAAATTGTATAGGTGCACTAGTTTGATGAAGAGATGGTGATACAAGTGTAATATGGATAGTAGATATAGGTTTTTGTAATTTGAAAATATAAAAACAGCAAGGTAACTAGTAACAAAAGTGAGAAAAAACGGTATTGCAATGCTTGAAAACAAGGCATATGGTTCATACTTTCACTAGTGCAAAGTCTCTCAACAATGATGACATAATTGGATCATATGGCAATCCCACAACGTGCGACAAAGAGTCACTCCAAAGTTTCTATCGGAGAACATAGGACGAAAACGTGCATCAACCCCTGTGCATAGATTACCCCAATTTCACCTCGGGAATCCACGAGTTGAGTGCCAAAACATACATCAAGTGAATCAATGGAACATCCCATTGTCACCACAGATATCCCATCACAAGACATACATCAAGTGTTCTCAAATCCAATACTCAATCCAACATAACAAAACCTCAAAGAGCAAGGCTCAATTCATCACAAGAAGATAGAGAGGGAAGAACACCATAAGATCCAACTATAGTAACAAAGCTCGCGGTACATCAAGATCGTGCCAAATCAAGAACACGAGAGAGAAAGATCAAACACGTAGCTACTGGTACATACCCTTAGCCCCGAGGGTGAACTACTCCCTCCCCGTCATGGAGACCGCCATGATGATGAAGATGGTTGCTACTTCTTGAGCTTGTGTTGGTTTTTTCTTGAAGAGGAAAGGGTGATGCAGCAAAGTAGAGATAAGTATTTCCCTCAGTTAAGAACCAAGGTATCAATCCAGTAGGAGATACAACCAAGTCTCCAATATATGCATCTACACAAACAATCAAACCCTTGCACCCAACGCGATAAAGGGGTGGTCAATCCCTTCACGGTCACTTGCAAAGGTGAGATCTGATAGAGATAGATATAAAAGATTACTAAAACGTAAAACAAAATAAAAGTAAATAAATTGCAGCAAGATATTTTTGGTATTTTTGATTTATATATTTGTAAATATAAGATGGAAAATATACCCGAGGGCCATAGGTTTCACTAGAAGCTTCTCTCTTGAAGGCAAATAATACGGTGGGTGAACAAATTACTGTTGAGCAATTGATAGAAAAGCTAAAAGTTATGACGATATCCAAGGCAATGATTATGCATATAGGCCTCATGTCCGCGTCAAGTAGACCGAAACGATTCTGCATCTACTACTATTACTCCACACATCGACCGATATCCAGCATGCATCTAGAGTATTAAGTTCATAAGAACGAAGTAAGGCCTTAAGTAAGATGACATGATGTAGAGGGATAAACTCAAGCAATATGATAAAAACCCTATCTTTTTACCCTTGCAGGCAACAATACAAATACGTGCCTCGCTACCCCTACTTTGTCACTAGGTGACGACACCGCGAGATTGAACCCAAAACTAAGCACCTCTCCCATTGCTAGAAAATCCAATCTAGTTGGCCAAACCAAACCGATAATTCGAAGAGAAATACAAAGATATCAAATCATGCATATAATAATTCAGAGAAGATTCAAATAATATTCATAGATAATCTGATCATAAATCCACAATTCATCAGATCTCGACAAACACACCGCAAAACAAGATTAGATCGAATAGATCTCCAAGAACATCGATGAAAACATGGTATTGATGATCATAGAGAGAGAAAAGAAGCCATCCAGCTACTTTCTATGGACCCATAGGTCTGTGGTAAACTACTCACGCTTCATCAGAAGGGCAATAGAGTTGATGTGGAAGCCCTCCGTGATCGAATCCCCCTCCAATAGGGTGTCGGAAAAGGTACCAAGATGGGATCTCACAGGTACAGAAGGTTACGGCGGCATAAAAGTATTTTGGTGGACGCTTATGGTCATTTGGGAATATTTCTGAATTTATAGGCCAAGAATTTGGGTTGGAGGACTCTCGGGGGGCCACAAGCCAGGGGCATCTTGTGGAATCCTTGGGACTCTTCTGACTTCCTCCTCAAGTTCTATATGTGTCTTCTGGTCCAAGAAAAATCATCATACAGTTTTATTCCGTTTGGACTCCGTTTGATATTCCTTTTCTGTAAAACTCAAAACAAGGAAAAAACATAAACTGGCACTCGGCTCTGGGTTAATAAGTTAGTCCCAAATATAATATAAAATAGCATATTGCTACCTCTTGAGCATGCGTTGGTTTCCCTTTAAGAGGAAAGGGTGATGCAGCAAAGTAGCGTAAGTATTTCCCTCAGTTTTTGAGAACCAAGGTATCAATCCAGTAGGAGACTACACGCAAGTCACCTAGTACCTGCACAAACAAATAAGAACCTCACAACCAATGCGATAAAGGGGTTGTCAATCCCTTCACGGTTACTTATGAAAGTGAGATCTGATAGAGATAATAAGATAAATATTTTTGGTATTTTTGTTGTATAGATTGAAAAGTAAAGATTGCAAAATAAATAGTAAACTAGAAATGTAGATTGGAAACTTATATGATGTAAAGTAGACCCGGGGGCCATAGGTTTCACTAGTGGCTTCTCTCAAGATAGCATATATTACGGTGGGTGAACAAATTACTACCGAGCAATTGATAGAAAAGCGCATAGTTATGATGGTATCTAGGCATGATCATGAACATAGGCATCACGTCCGTGTCAAGTAGACCGAAATGATTCCGCATCTACTACTATTACTCAACACATCGACCGCTATCCAGCATGCATCTAGAGTATTAAGTTCAAAAGAACAGAGTAACACATTAGGCAAGATGACATGATGTAGAGGGATAAACTCAAGCAATATGATATAAACCCCATCTTTTTATCCTCGATGGCAACAATACAATACGTGCCTTGCTGCCCCTGCTGTCACTTGGAAAGGACACCGCAAGATTGAACCCAAAGCTAAGCACTTCTCCCATTGCAAGAAAGATCAATCTAGTAGGCCAAACCAAAGTGATAATTTGAAGAGATTTGCAAAGATATCAAATCATGCATATAAGAATTCAGAGAAGAGTCAAATATTGTTCATAGATAATCTTAATCATAAACCCACAATTCATCGGATCTCGGCAAACACACCGCAAAAAGAATTACATCGAATAGATCTCCAAGAACATCGAGGAGAACTTTGTATTGAGATCCAAAGAGAGATAAGAAGCCATCTAGCTAATAACTATGGACCTGAAGGTCTGTGGTAAACTACTGACACATCATCGGAGAGGCTATGGTGTTGATGTAGAAGCCCTCCGTGATCGAATCCCCCTCCGGCAGATCACCGGAAAAGGTCCCCAGATGGGATCTCACGGGTACAGAAGGTTGCAACGGTGGAAAAGTGGTTTCGTGGCTACCCTGGATGTTTTCAGGGTATAAGAGTATATATAGGCGAAAGAAGTAGGTCGGTGGAGCTGCGAGGGGCCCACGAGGGTGGGGGGCGCGCCGCCCTACCTCATGGCCACCTCACTGCTTCCTTGACGTCCACTCCAAGTCTCTTGGATTGCGTTTGTTACAAAAAAGATCCTCGCAAAGGTTTCATTCCGTTTGGATTCTGTTTGATATTCCGTTTCTGCGAAACACTGAAATAGGCAAAAAACAACAATTTACACTAGTCTTTCGGTTAATAGATTAGTTCCAAAAATAATATAGAAGTGTATAATAAAGCCCATAAACATCCAAAACAGATAATATAATAGCATGGAACAATAAAAAGTTATAGATACTTTGGAGACGTATCAAGCATCCCCAAGCTTAATTCCTGCTCGTCCTCGAGTAGGTAAATGGTAAAAACAGAATTTTTTGATGTGGAATGCTACCTAACATAATTTTCAATCTATTTCTCTTTATTGCGGCATGAATGTTTAGATCTTAAAGATTCTAGACAGAAGTTTAATATTGACATAAAAATAATTACTTCAAGCATTGGTGACCAAGCAATCATGTCTTATCAAAATAACATAGCCAAAGAAAGCTTATCCCTACAAAATCATATAGTTTGGCCATGCTTCATTTTCATCACACAAAATGCTCCCATCATGCACAACCCCGATGACAAGCCAAGCAATTGTTTCATACTTTAGTCTTTTCAAACTTTTTGAACTTTCACGCAATATATGAGCGCGAGCCATGGATATAGCACTATGGATGGAATAGAATATGATGATGGAGGTTGTGTGAGAAGACAAAAAGGGAGAAAGTCTCACATTAACGCGGCTAATCAACGGGCTATTGAGATGCCCATCAATTGATGTCAATGAAAGGAGTAGGGATTGCCATGCAACGGATGCACTAGAGCTATAGATATATGAAATCTCAACAAAAGAAACTAATTGGGTGTGCATCCAACTTGCTTGCTCACGAAGACCTAGGGCATTTTGAGGAAGCCCATTGTTGGAATATACAAGCGAAGTTATATAATGAAAAATTCCCACCAGTATGAAAGTGACAACATAAGAGACTCTCTATCATGAAGATCATGGTGCTACTCTGAAGCACATGTGTGGAAAAAGGATAGTAACATTGCCCCTTCTCTCTTTTTCTCTCATTTTTTGGGCCTCTCCTTTTTTTATGGCCTTTCTTTTTTTAGAAGAACTTTCCTCACATGGGACAATGCTATAATAATGAAAATCATCACACTTTTATTTACTTACAACTCAAGAATTACAACTCGATACTTAGAACAAAATATGACTCTATGTGAATGCCTCCGGCGGTGTACCGAGATATGCAATGAATCAAGAATGACATGTATGAAAGAATTACGAAGGTGGCTTTGCCACAAATACGATGTCAACTACATGATCATGCAAGGCAATATGACAATGATGGAGCGTGTCATAATAAAAGGAACGGCGGAAAGTTGCATGGCAATATATCTCAGAATGGCTATGGAAATGCCATAATAGGTAGGTATGGTGGCTGTTTTGAGGAAGATATAAGGAGGTTTATGTGTGATAGAGCATATCATATCACGGGGTTTGGATGCACCGGCGAAGTTTGCACCAACTCTCGAGGTGAGAAAGGGCAATGCACGGTACCGAAGAGGCTAGCAATGATGGAAGGGTGAGAGTGCGTATAATCCATGGACTCAACATTAGTCATAAAGAACTCACATACTTATTGCAAAAATCTACAAGTCATCAAAACCAAGCACTACGCGCATGCTCCTAGGGGGATAGATTGGTAGGAAAAGACCATCGCTCGTCCCCGACCGCCACTCATAAGGAAAGCAATCAAAGAACACACCATGCTTCAAATTTTTCACACAACATTAACCATACATGCATGCTACGGGACTTGCCAACTTTAACACAAGTATTTCTCAATTCCATAATTACTCAACTAGCACAACTCTAATATTACCACCTTTATATCTCAAAACAACTATCAAGAATCAAACTTCTCATAACATTTAATGCACTCTATATGAAAGTTTTATTATACCCATCTTGGATGCCTATCATATTAGGACTAATTTCATAACCAAAGGAAATTACCACGTTGTTCTAAAAGACTCCCAAAATAATATAAGTGAATCATGAGAGATCAATAATTTCCATAAAATAAAACCACCATCGTGCTCTAAAAAGGTATAACTGAAGCACTAGAGCAAAATTATCTAGCTCAAAAGATATAAGGGAAGCACATAGAGTATTCTAGTAAATTCAAATTCATGTGTGTCTCTCCCAAAAGGTGTGTACAACAAGGATGACTGTGGTAATCTAAAAAGCAAAGACTCAAATCATACAAGACGCTCCAAGCAAAACACATATCATGTGGTGAATAAAAATATAGCCTCAAGTAAAGTTACCGATAGATGAAGACGAAAGAGGGGATGCCTTCCGGGGCATACCCAAGCTTAGGCTTTTCGTTGTCCTTCAATTTTACCTTGGGGTGCCTTGGGTATCTCCAAGATTAGGTTATTGCCACTCCTTGTTCCGAAATCCATCAAATCTTTACCCAAAAACTTGAAAACTTCACAACACAAAACTCAACAAATATCTCATGAGCTCCGTTAGTATAAGAAAACAAATTAGCACCTTAAGGTACTGTAACAAACTCATTATTTATTTATATTGGTGTTAAACCTACTGTGATCCAACTTCTCTATGGTTCATACCCCCCGATACTAGCCATAGATTCATCAAAATAAGCAAACAACACACGAAAAACAGAATCTGTCAAAAACAGAACATCCTGTAGTAATCTGTAGGTTTAGAATACTTATGTAACTCTAAAAATCCTGAGAAATTAGGAAATCCTAAATAATTTGTATATTGATCTAATGCAGTTGTAATCAATATTTTATCGCTCTCTGGTCAAAAATGAAAATTATTCTCGTGAGCGCATACTTTCTGTTTTTTTCAGCAAGATCAAATAACAATCATCCAAGAAGATCCTAAAGGCTTTACTTGGCACAAACACTAATTAAAACATAAAAAACACAATAATAACATAGGATAGATGATTTATTTATTACTAAACAGGAACAAAAATCAAGAAACAAAAAATAAAATTGGGTTGCCTCCCAACAAGCGCTATCGTTTAATGCCCCTAGCTAGGCATTGATAATTTGATGCTCACATGAAAGACAAGAATTGAAGCACAAAGAGAGCATCATATAACACGTGACAAACACATCTAAGTCTAACATACTTCCTATGCATAGGCATCTTATAGGTAAACAAATTATCAAGGCAAGCTAAAACCAGCATCTGCAAGGAAGCGGAAAGAAACAATAGCAATCTCAACATAATGAGAGGTAATTTAGTAACATGAAAATTTCTACAACCATATTTTCCTCTCACATAATAATTAAATGTAGGAACATAAGCAAATTCAACAATATAGCTATCACAAAACATATTCTTAACACGATCCACATGTATGCAAAGTTGACACTCTTCCAAAATAGTGGGATTAACATTAAGTAAGTCATGACCTCTCCAAACCCACTTTTATCAAAAACTTCATAAGATTGAACATTCTCCAAATAACCCACTTTAAATATTATTGAAACATTATTATGAATCTCATATTCATCATGGGGCTTAAATAAATTTTCAAGATCATAAGAAGAATCACCCCAATCATGATCATTGCAACAAGTAGAGGATGTAGCAAAACTAGCATCTCCAAGCTTAGGGTTTTGAATATTATTAGCACAATTTACATCAACAGAATTTATAATAAAATCATTGCAATCATGCTTTTTATTCAAAGATCTATCATGAGTCGCTTCATAAAGTTTTTCATCACAATTTTCAGATTCACGAATTTCAAGCAAAACTCCATAAAGATAATCTAGTGCACTCAACTTACTAGCAATTGGTTCATCATAATTGGACCCTTTAAAAAGATTAGCAAGTGGATGGGGATCCATAAACTCTTAGCAAGCAAAGATGCAAGCAAAAAGAAGGCACATGGTAACACAAGATCGTAAGGAGGAAGGGCGAAGAAAAGGCAAAGATTTTTCGAAAATCATTTTAGAAGTGGGGGAGAGGAAAATGAGAGGCAAATGGCAAATAATGTAATGCGAGGGATAAGAGTTTGTGATGGGTACTTGGTATGTATTGACTTGAGCGTAGATCTCCCCGGCAACGGCGCCAGAAATCCTTCTTGCTACCTCTTGAGCATGCGTTGGTTTTCCCTTGAAGAGGAAAGGGTGATGTAGCAAAGTAGCGTAAGTATTTCCCTCAGTTTTTGAGAACCAAGGTATCAATCTAGTAGGAGACTACATGCAAGTAACCTAGTACCTGTACAAATAAACAAGAACCTCGCAACCAACATGATAAAGGGGTTGTCAATCCCTTCATGGTTACTTACGAAAGTGAGATCTGATAGAGATAATAAGATAAATATTTTTGGTATTTTTGTTGTATAGGTTGAAAAGTAAAGATTGCAAAATAAATAGTAAACTAGAATTGTAGATCGGAAACTTATATGATGTAAAGTAGACCCCGGGGCCATAGGTTTCACTAGTGGCTTCTCTCAAGATAGCATATATTATGGTGGGTGAACAAATTACTGCCAAATAATTGATAGAAAAGTGCATAGTTATGATGATATCTAGGCATGATCATGAACATAGGAATCACGTCCGTGTCAAGTAGACCAAAACGATTTTGCATCTACTACTATTACTCCACACATCACCCGCTATCCAGCATGCATCTAGAGTATTTAGTTCAAAAGAACAGAGTAACGCATTAGGCAAGATGACATGATGTAGAGGGATAAACTCAAGCAATATGATATAAACCCCATCTTCTTATCCTCGATGGCAACAATACAATACAATACAATACATGCCTTGCTGCCCCTGCTATCACTTGGAAAGGACACCGCAAGATTGAACCCAAAGCTAAGCACTTCTCCCATTGCAAGAAAGATCAATCTAGTAGGCCAAACCAAACTGATAATTTGAAGAGACTTGCAAAGATATCAAATCATGCATATATGAATTCATCGAAGAATCAAATATTGTTCATAGATAATCTTAATCATAAACCCACAATTCATCGGATCTCGGCAAACACACCGCAAAAAGAATTACATCGAATAGATCTCCAAGAACATTGAGGAGATGCTCTACAACGTCACAACGTAACAACGTAACAACGTCACAACGTAACTGGGTGATTATAAAGATGCTCTACAGGCGATAAAGGGGTTGTGAATCCCTTCACGGCCACTTGCAAAAGTGAGATCTAATAAAGGTAATAAGATAAATATTTTTGGTATTTTTGTATAGATTGGAAAGTAAAGATTGCAAAGTAAACAATAAACTGGAATTGTAGATCGGAAACTAATATAATGTAAAGTAGAGCTGGGGGCCATAGGTTTCACTAGTGGCTTCTCTCAAGATAGCATAAATTATGGTGGGTGAACAAATTACTGTCGAGCAATTGATAGAAAAGCGCATAGTTATGAGAATATCTAGGCATGATCATAAACATAGGCATCACGTCCGTGTCAAGTAGACCGAAACGATTCTGCATCTACTACTATTACTCCACACATCGACCTCTATCCAGCATAATCTACAGTATTAAGTTCATAAGAACAGAGTAACGCATTAGGCAAGATGACATGATGTAGAGGGATAAACTCAAGCAATATGGTATAAACCCCATCTTTTTATCCTTGATGGCAAAAATAGAATACGTGTCGGTTCCCTTTCTGTCACTGGGATCGAGCACCGCAAGATTGAACCCAAAGCTAAGCACTTCTCCCATTGCAAGAAAGATCAATCTAGTAGGCCAAACCAAACTGATAATTCGAAGAGACTTGCAAAGATATCAAATCATGCATATATGAATTCATCGAAGAATCAAATATTGTTCATAGATAATCTTAATCATAAACCCACAATTCATCGGATCTAGGCAAACACACCACAAAAAGAGTTACATCGAATAGATCTCCAAGAACATTGAGGAGAACTTTGTATTGAGATCCATAAAGAGAGAAGAAGCCATCTAGCTAATAACTATGGACCTGAAGGTCTGCGGTAAACTACTCACACATCATCGAAGAGGCTTGGTGTTAATGTAGAAGCCCTCCGTGATCGAAACCCCCTCCGGCAGATCGTTGGAAAAGGTCCCCAGATGGGATCTCATGGGTACAAAAGGTTGCGGTGGTGGAAAAGTGGTTTCGTGGCTACCCTGGATGTTTTCAGGGTATAAGAGTATATATAGGCGAAAGAAGTAGGTCGGTGGAGCTACGAGGGGCCCACGAGGGTGGGGGCACGCTGCCCTACCTCGTGGCCGCCTCGCTGCTCCTTGACGTCCACTCCAAGTCTCCTGGTTGCGTTTGTTCCAAAAAAGATCCTCGCGAAGGTTTTATTCCGTTTGGATTCCGTTTGATATTCCTTTTCTGCGAAACACTGAAATAGGCAAAAAAACAACAATTTGCACTAGGCTTTCGGTTAATAGGTTAGTCCTAAAAATAATATAAAAGTGCATAATAAAGCCCATAAACACCCAAAACAGATAATATAATAGCATCGAACAATAAAAAATTATAGATATGTTGGAGACGTATCACATATTAATGCATATAAAACATCCAAAACAGATAATATAATAGCATGGAACAATCAAAAATTATAGATACATTGGAGACGTACCAATGGGCTCCGGTGATGGTTTCCCCCTCCGGCAGGGTGATGGAACGGGCTCCCGATTGGTTTTTCCTGGCTAAAGAGCCTTGCGGCGGCGAAATTTCCGATCTAAGGTTCTTTTCGGAGGTTTGGGTATTTATAAGATTTTTTGGCATTGGTCTTACGTCAAGGGGGTGCCCAAGTGGCCCAGAAGCCGGGAGCACCCTCCCTGGGGGGTAGGGTGCACCCCCTAGGCTTGTGGCCTCCTCGGTCACTTCCTGGCCCAACTCCGGTGCTTCGTGGGTCTATTTAGGTCCATAAAAATAACCGTAAGTTTTCAGTCCATTCGGAGAACTTTTATTTCCGCACAAAAAATGACACCACGATAGTTCTGCTACAAATAGCGTCAGTCCGGGTTAGTTCTAATAAAATCATACGAAAACCATATAAAATTGTTGCAAACATGGCATGAATACTTCATAAATTATAGATATGTTGGAGATGTATCATGTTGCTGCACTTAACTTCCTGTAATCAATGCAAAGCCTCCAAGAACCATCTTTCTTCATGACTAGTATTGCTGGGGAGGAGTAAGGGCTATGGCTTTCTCTAATAATTTTGGACTGCAACAATTTATGCACTTACTTTTCCATCTCATTTCTTTGCATGTGTGGCACTCTCTAAGGCCTAATATTAGGTGGTTTGGAATCTGGTTTTAGAGGTATCTCATGATCCAGTTCTCTAGGAGGAGACATCACTTCTAGTTCTTTAAAGATCTTGGGAAAAGAGTGTAATATCTCATCAATTTTAGCAGGAGAAGGTTGCGCTTTAAAGTTTATGATTGTAGTATCTTCTGCCAACTAGAGGACAAATCCAGGAGCTCCACTCAGTGATAATCTATTCAGCTGCAGTGCATCTATTTCATTTGTGGCAGAGAGTGTTTCACATGCAGGTATAGTGATAGAATTATGGCCCTGGTGATTGATGATTACTGTCTAGGATCATAGCAAAAGGCCACAGGGCTGTGTTTGGCCATCCAATTTGACCCAAACACAAAATGCCCAGGCAAATCCAAGACTCTGAACTGTTGCTCGAACTAATGGCCACCAGTAGTGAATGTTGTTTTAGGAATGTAAGAGCCTGACCAAAGTTTTGCTCCACCTGCAAGTTTCACAACCCTACTTCTGTCCTTCAAATGGTGCAAGAGATCTGAAAAGCAAACTTTAAGCTCATGAAAGTAGAATTGCTGCCCGAGTCAGCTAAAGCAATTGCTTGTTTTCCTCCAATTTGCAGCAGAATGGAAATTTGTGTTCACACTATCAGCTTGCATTGCTTGTAGGGAAATTCTCATGCACTGCTCTTCTGCATTATTCTGATCATCTCGATTTGTCTGTTCAATCTCTTCTTTTTTTGACCAGTGAAAACAGCAGGAGAGCCTCCTACTGTTGTTTTTCTTTTATTTATTGTAATGTTAACTGTTGGGGATATTACTACTGGAGGTAAACCGGCCTTGGGTATCCGGGTTGACTCTTTGAATATTAGAAGCCCATGAAGATGTAAAGATGCTAGCGCTTTACGGAGGGCCCAAAGGCGAGTTACAATATGTAAATGTAAACCGGCCCAGTCATGTAACTTGTATAGTAAGATAGAAAGAGAGAGGCCGAACCAGATATGTTTATAAACTGGCTTCGGGACTCTGTAGCCCGGCGGGCGTCAACCTATGTATATAAAGGGACGACCCGGCCGCGATATAGGGACAGACAACAAGAACTCGAAAGCCAGACAAAGCGGATTCGCTCCCTGGCCTTCGAAACCCTAGCAATACCAATCACAACTAGATGTAGGCTTTTACCTTCATCGAAGGGGCCGAACTAGTATAAACTCCCGTGTCCCCTTGTCCGGTTTAACCCCTTTAAGCTAACCCGTTGCGATGGCTCCACAACTAAGTCCTTTCACGACGACATCTGCCGTGACAAACCCATGACAGTTGGCGCCCACTATGGGGCTATCGCACGATGGTTTCGAGTTCTTGAAGGGCAGCTTCGATGGACTTAAGGGATACGTTGTGGGCCGGATGACGAAGAGTCGTCGCGGCAAGCTCTACATCAACAACGCAGGATGGGGTCCCGAGGCCAATTCAATCGAATACGGGTACCGGGTCCCCTTTGGTGGGATTCACGTCTTCATTGGCAAGATCGGTGAACCGGCCCCCGAGCCGGACATCTGCACCGACATCATCGAAAGGGCTCGGCGTGCAAGTCCCTCGCCGGTTCAGCCCGAGGCAAGGCATGTTTTCATAGGTGTCGTCCATGGATCAGGGCACGAGGATGGACCGGTGTCCGAAGGAGAAACCGTAGTCTGCTCCGATGACGAGTCTTCTGGAGAAACCGAATTGCTTTACCAGTTGTAGGACGACCGGATTGAGGGAGGATCCGAGGGCAACAATATTCCGGATTCCCCCGGTCTACCAAACCGGGCCGCCATCTTCATGGCCGGCACACAATCGGCACCTGATTCATCTACCGCCGCAGCAATGCTCTCCGATTCAACAATGGCCACACCAGCAGGGGCAGGAAGCTCGGCGCCACCTCCGGCCCAAGTCTTATCTGATTTGTTCAACGCTCTGGCAACATTGATGATCGCGGAGGTAGACGCAGTAGCTAGGGATCAGCATGATGCAGAGATCGCAAAGGTGAAAGATCAGATAGCCCAGGCCAAGGTGGACCTGGCAGCAGAGAATGCCAGGATGGCTACGGAGCAGGCCGAGTTGGAAGAACAGGCTTACCGGATTAGACTGGATCAGAATGCTTCAGAGGAGGTCATGAGAAGAAGGTACCGATCACGTCTCCTGTCGGTTTATGAGCCGCAGAATCTTTTCAACATGCCAGGCGCAGGAGCTGGTAACCAACCCACACTAAACCAGGCGGGGGCGCCGGGAGCAGGAGCGCCGGTTCAGCCGCGCACGACGGACCTGCCTCGCCAGAACAACATTGTACCATCAACGCCGCCTGGGCATTATTCCAACCCGTTGGACAACATTGTGGCCGCTGCGTCACGCCTGGCGGCCCTCCCAACCGACGGCGAGTCACCAGTGGCAGTGGAAGCACGTCGGGCCAGGGATCTCCTTCAGACAACACTAAATCAACAGCAAGCATATTCACACAGCCGTGAGAGGATTCACTCCACTCCCCGCCCAAGCCAGAGTTATAGCAGACACGTGGAAGACGAACCGGCCGTGTCTAGTAGTGCACGCCGCCGAAATTCGCCATGAGGGAACAACCCGACTGGGGGAGGTGCTAATGCACAAGATGTTGTGGATCATGGCCGCGCACGTCGAGAGGCCGAGTTGACAGCTCGACATGAGGCACGACAGCATACTCCGGTTCACCCCACTGCCTCCGTGGAGCCAGGGCGATGTTCAGTTCCTTAGGGGTACCGTGTTTATCTCCTGCTTTGCGTAATGTGCGAATACCCAAGGATTTCAAGGGACCTCATAAGGTACCAAATTATACCGCCGATTTGCAGCCAGAGGCGTGGGTGGAGAGCTATGAGATGGCAATGGAGATGTTAGATGTGGACGAGGCGGTGTGTGCTAAATATTTCACCATGATGTTGGAAGGAACAGCTCGCACTTGGTTGAAGAGCTTGCCGACCAACTCTATTGGATCATGGGCCGAATTGAAGCACCGGTTTATCCAGAACTTCAAAGATACATGTAAGCAGCCGATGTCAATTGTAGATCTAGCCGCTTGTGTCCAAGAGGAAGGGGAGTCCACGACCCATTGGGTCAAACGGGTCTCGGCGATTTTGCATTCGTCATATCATATCAACGCAGACACCGCAGTGTTAACGTTAGAGGGTAATTGCCATTTCAAACCGTTGAAACAGAAGTTGGGAAGGCTCAAACGTCACTGCAACGACATGTTAACACTCATGGCTGCTTTGGTTAAATACACCGATTCAGATAATACCAAGGATCCGGATTCAGAGGAGGACAAACCGGAGAAGGGTAAGAAGATCGGCAATGCCAAAGGCCAACAACACAATCTGGCAGGCCATGGAAACGCTGGTAAGCGCAAGGCCGACAATGGTTTGGACTTTGTCGCAAATACCAACGCGCAGGAGAATGGCCAGCGCCGTAAGGGCAAGCAGCCCCAGAGGGGTGGAGGTCCAGGCAACAATTTGGAGCGTTTGTTAAATCAGCCCTGTCCAAAGCATGGATCAAAGGAGAAACCGGCATCACATCTCTGGAAAGATTGTTATATCATGTGGGATTTCAAGAATTCCAATATGTTCCAACATGACAATGGCCCGCCTGGCGGTTCAGGAGGAGGTTTCCACGGGCTGGGTTACGGAGGTGGTGGTTCCGGTTCAGGGTTTCCAGGCAATCAAACCAGACATGTCAATCAAGGACACCAAGGCAACCAGGGAGGTTACAACCATCAGGGGAGTCAGCAGCAACAGCAGTCGGGTTATCAGAGCAATCCCAAACAGCTGAACAACGAGCAATATCATGTCTTCACTACTAGTTTGTGCAAACGTGATCAGAAGCTTCACAAAAGGGAAGTCAACTCTGTTGAGCCGGCAGTACCTCAGTATTTACACTGGTCTGAGCAACCTATTTTGTGGAGCAGAGAGGATCACCTGCCCCGGGTTGATAATCCAGGTCATCTGGCCTTGGTGGTAGCCCCTCAAGTTGGGGGATACAAGTTCACTAAAGTGCTCATGGATGGGGGAAGTAGTATCAATATTTTGTATTATGATACATTCCGCCGTATGGGGTTGACAGATAAGGATCTTAAACCGTCGAATACGGTATTTCATGGTGTGGTGCCTGGTAAGTCTGCATATCCTGTTGGTAAGATAGCTTTGGAGGTAGCTTTTGGAGATGACTACGATTCAAGGTCAGAAACAGTGACATTTGAGGTGGTAAAGATCAAAAGTCCATACCACGCTCTATTTGGGCGGCCGGTTTATGCTAAGTTTATGGCAAGGCCATGTTATGTTTACCTGCAGCTTAAAATGCCAGGTCATAAGGGGACTATCACAGTACATGGAAGTAGAAAGATTGCTTTGGAGTGTAAAGAAGGCGATGCGGCTTATGCTGAGTCGGTTTGTGCCACGGAGGAGTTAACATTCTATAAGGAGCAAGTTGATCCGGCAAAATATGACCTCCTTAAAAAAGCCAACCACGGAACATGATCCAGCATTGAAGTTAAAATCAGCTACACACACTAAGATGGTTGACTTTGTCCCTGGCAATTCATCCAAACAGTTCAGCATCAGCCCTAACCTGGATCCCAAATAGGAAAGCGCGCTCATCGAGTTCATCCGTGAGAATTGGGACATCTTTGCATGGAAACCTTCTGACATGCCAGGTGTACCGAGATAACTCGCTGAGCACACACTCAACATTGATCCGAAATTCAAACCGGTCCGACATTTCCCCCGCTGCTTCAACGAGGAAAGGCGTAAGGCTATAGGTGAAGAGGTCGCCCATTTGTTGGCTGCTGGGTTTATTGTTGAAGTTTTTCATCCAGAGTGGTTAGCCAATCCGGTGCTGGTTCTTCAGAAAAACAACACTTGGCGCATGTGTGTGGACTACACAGATTTAAACAAGGCTTGCCCTGCAGATCCCTTTGCTCTCCCTCGCAATGATCAGATAATTGATGCTACGGCGGGTTGTGACCGTTTGTGTTTTTTGGATGCTTACTCTGGTTACCATCAGATCAAAATGGCAGTTAAGGACCAGGAGAAGACAACCTTTATAACTCCCTTTGGAGCCTTCTGCTATGTTTCCATGCCCTTTGGACTCAAGAGTGCCTAGGCAACTTACCAGCGATGTGTTCAAAATTGCCTTCATAAGCAAATTGGGCGCAATGTCCATGCGTAGGTAGATGATATTGTGGTCAAATCCAGAAAGGAGGAGACTTTGATAGATGATCTACGGGAAACTTTTGACAATCTCTGGGTCTACAAGATGATTCTAAATCTGGAGAAGTGTGTTTTCGGTGTCCCGGCAGGCAAGCTCTTAGGCTTTCTGGTTTCAAATAGAGGCATTGAGGCTAATCCGGAAAAGATTGCAACGATTACATCCTTGGCTAAATCGGCGTGTATTAACGATGTGCAACGTTTGGCCGGCCGGATTACAGCCTTGAGCCGGTTTATCAGCTGCCTTGGAGAGAAGGCCATTCCCTTATATCAGATGCTCAAGAAAATGGATAACTTTGTCTGGAGTGAAGCAACTGATAAGGCATTTGAAGATCTGAAGAAACAGCTCGTGGAACCACCCGTGCTGGCAGCACCGATCGATAAAGAGGCCTTATTATTATATGTGGCTGCTAATGCCGGGGCCGTCAGCGTAGCCATTGTGGTAGAGCGCAAAGATCCTGACAAAGAGTATCCGGTTCAACGGCCGGTTTATTATATCAGTGAGGTGCTCATTGAGTCAAAGCAGAGGTATCCGCATTGGCAGAAATTGGTGTATGGGGTGTTTATGGCAAGCCGGAAGCTCAAACACTATTTTCAGGGCCATCCTATCACAGTAGTCAGTTCAGCTCCTCTGGGTGACATCATTCAAAACAGAGAGGCAACTGGCCAGATTGCCAAGTGGGCCATTGAGCTTGGACCCCACGGGCTCAGATATATACCCCGCACGGCGATCAAGTCCCAGGCACTCGTAGATTTCATCAACGATTGGACAGACTTACAGGCACCTGAGGAGAAACCAGATAATACATATTGGACTATTCATTTTGATGGGTCCAGACAGCTAGAGGCTTCGGGGGCTGGAGTCGTATTAACTTCCCCATGAGGTGATAAGTTTTGTTATGTCCTCCGTTTAATGTTCCCTTGTACTAACAATGCAGCCGAATATGAGGCTTTACTCCACGGTCTTCGGATGGCTAAAGAGATGAATTTGAGCCGAGTTAAGTGCTTCGGCGATTCAAATCTAGTGGCTCAGCAAGTGTCTGGCACTTGGGATTCTAAGGACCCACTCATGGCTGCATATCAGCGAGAGGTGGACATAGTGGCTGGTCACTTTAAAGGTTATCAGGTGGACCATATAGACCGGCGGAAGAATGAAGTGGCAGACGCTTTAAGTCGTCTTGGTTCCCAACGTAAACCGATTCCGCCCAATGTATTTCTTGATGTGTTGCACAATCCGTCAGTCAAAATACCAACCGAAGAAGATTTGGCTGTTCCTGATCCGGAGGCTCAATTGGTGGCAGCTTTGCATGCCATACCGGATTGGACGATCCCATATCTGGATTACATGAACCGGGGCGAGTTACCAGCTAAGGAAACGTTGGCTTGACAGATAATCCGGCGTTCCAAGTCCATGACCATACTCAACGGGGAGTTACATCATTACAGTGTTTCAGGAGCGATTCAACGATGTGTTTCTCCTCAAGAAGGTTGTGAGATTTTGCGAGAAATTCATGAAGGGGATTGCGGTCATCACGCCGGTTCAAAATCGTTGGTTGCTAAAGCTTTTCGCCACGGTTTTTACTAGTCGACGGCGCATGCTGATGCAGAGGATTTGGTCAAAAGATGTGATGGATGTCAAAAGTTTGCCCGCCGTGCGCACGTTCCGTCTCAAGAGTTGCGGATGATTCCAATTACGTGGTCGTTTGCCACTTGAGGGCTGGATATGGTTGGACCCTTCAAGCGCTCCAAGGACAAGAAGACCCATCTGTTAGTAGTAGTTGATAAATTCACTAAATGGGTAGAGGCAGAGCCAGTCAACAAGTGTGATGCAGCCACAGCGGTTCAATTCATCAAAAAGGTGATATTCCGGTTTGGCTTTCCACATAGCATTATAAAATATAATGGCACTAACTTGTCAAAAGGAGAGATGGAAGAATTCTATCAACGTGAGCACATCCGGCTTGATCTAGCATCAGTGGCTCACCCCCAATCTAATGGTCAAGCGGAAAGGGCAAATCAAGAAATTCTGCGGGATATCAAACCAAGGCTTATGGTTCCCTTAAAGCGGACGCCGGGTTGTTGGGTCGAGGAGCTACCTTCTGTGTTATGGAGCATCAACACCACACCCAATAGGTCTACGGGTTACACGCCTTTCTTCATGGTTTATAGAGCAGAGGCGGTTCTTCCTAGTGACATTCATCACGATTCGCCTCGTGTGGCAGCTTATGTTGAAGCTGATAATGAGAAGGCATGTCAGGATTCTCTAGACCTATTGGATGAAGAGAGGGATCTTGCAACAGCGTGTTCGGCGATTTATCAACAAGATCTTTGATGTTATCACAGCCGCCGGGTTAAAACTAGAACCTTTCAAGAAGGTGATTTGGTGCTCCGGCTCATCCAGGATCAGACTGATATGCATAAGTTATCCCCCCCTTGGGAAGGACCCATTGTGGTCAGCAAAAATCTGCACAACGGATCCTACTACCTCATTGATGTTCGAGAGCATGAAGACTCACGTCAATCGGAGGAGGAGACAAAGCGGCCATGGAACATAGCTCTCCTTCGGCCTTACTATACTTGAAGCCATAGGCTTTTTCACCTTTACATATTTATGACAGTGTATATACCATATAATAAACCGGAGCCTCCGTTATAAGCGGGGTATCTGTTCTTTCTTATATCATATGTGTGCTTTTACAAGTTAACGGTCAAAGCGGAGTCTTTGTTAAACCAGATTTAGCAACTGCATAAAGATAAAGAAAATCACTAGGGGGCTTGGTCATGTTTGAACCACAGCTACACCTCTTGATAGGCATTTCAGCCACACAAGGAAAAATTTGTGGAGCCAAAGAGAGTATTGTGCACTATACAAACTCAAACATAGGCACACGCTGAGCATCGCTCACAAAGTTACTTGGGGGCCCTTTTTTGCAAAGCAACAAAGAGTTTGAAAGGACCCTCGTAATTGGCTATCAAGCCACGGCTTGGAAGCCTGGTGTATTCACCTAAAACCCCGGGTTAACCTGCCTTCATCAAGTAAGCCACTCCTATCCAGGTAATCCTGGCATGACCCATCGAACGTTTGACAAGTCAATATTTTACAGACCCTGAACTTGTCATAGTTAAAACGGTGATTGGTTAATTAGAGGCCCATCTTAAAAGGCTTTGTTAAATGGTTTAACTCAGAGGCCTGGCAGCCCATGAAAAGCCTCGATTTGGAGCCTGACAACTCGTAAAAAGCCTCGCATATTTTCCTATTTGAATGTTGTTTGTTGACCATCATAAGTATTTTTTGATAAACCCGCATCCTTGATCTGGCTTGCTTTCCAACCACCAGCTGTTGGCTCATGATCAGTTATAAACCGGTGGTCACTGACCCTGTATGGTTTGACTAAATCACCAGTATTATGAAGAAAATCCGGTAGGTATACCGGTCCGAATTAATAGATAGACCGGCATTATGAAGATGAGATTATCAAACGTATCGGGTTGGTGTTAAACACCTTTGCTGTATACACGTTTGCTCACTCGATGAGGTATGTTCTGTACATTATTTTTTGTACAAACACTTGATTATTCAGCTCAAGTACTATATACTTCTTGGATATTATGACATGTTTAGCGGTAAACCGCTAGACACTTTTAAGTTTTTTGTACCCAGGAAGGCAAGTCATCATAGACTATGCATAAAATATATCCTGAAGGGCGGCACAGATTGTCACAAAGGGCTATGAAGCATGCTCGATGGCATGGCAGATAAACAAAGTTTCAGCTATCCTATTACATGAAGCTTTAAAGCAGCTCAACAGTGCCATTGTTTTTCATAGTAGACATATAAACCGGCGACCAGATCAGGACTCTTCATCACGACGGTTTGACGGTTGCGGATCAGTTGATGTACGCACTTCTTCATCCCTCCCCAGCCACTGGAAATCAGCCGTTGACCAATCGATTCCGGTTAAAGCTCGGAATACTGCTTCTTCATGGATAAGATCAGAAGGGTTAATATCAGGGGCATAAGTGTGCTTACGAATCGGAGGCACAAGTTCTTCGACTTCATGGATCTCGCCGGCTGTCTTTTCCCTTCTGCATCATAAAACGGTTGAAAATGGGACAAATCGGTGTCTTCAGCTAATTTGCTGGCTGCTGGCCGCATCTATTTGGTCAACCGCCGAAGATCATCATTGTCAAAGTTTGAACCGTCTTCTTTAACGCCTGAATACCATTTAATGATATCCTCCGCTTCAAGGTCTGGAATCCAGGCCTTGCCTCGAATAAGGGCAGTTAATGCTCCAGCTCTTGCAGCGGCTCTTTTCAACTCGGCAATACGCGCCGGTAACATGCCCGGCTTCTCAAGGGTTTCCTTAATCAACGTTGGCGCCGGTTTGTTATAAGCTGTTGTACTAATGGCTCGCTGAGATCCAGAGTATAGCTGCTCAACCAATGTGTATGCCGCTTTGAGCTTCATCCGCATATCTGCACCAAGATGAGTGATCCGAGTTCCTGCCAAAGATTTTTTCAACATCGTGGTCAGTTTTAAGATTCATTGACTGATGCAACATACATAAGCAGATACTTACCAAAGATAGCAGAGGTCATAGCATCGATTTGGCGCTTCAAACCGGCTAGTTCTTCAGCCACCGGTTTCAGGGCTTCCTCGGCATCTATGGCTCTTTTGGTCAAACCGGCCTTTTCGGTTTCCCATGCAGCACGATCTTGATTGAAGGATTCTTTCAATTTTTCCATTCCGGCCAGGGCCTGGGTCAGCTCCTCTTTGGATTTTGCAGCTTTGGCTTGTTGCGACTTCACATTTTCTTGCAAGTCAGAGTTTTTGGCATCTTTGCTTCTCATTTCAGCCTGCAACATTGAAGGTATCTTCAACAAAACAACATATATATGCACTAAGTATAAAGCATATAACAAGTTATCCACTTCATACTTGGGGGCTAATGCTTATTTGCTCTCCAATACTACCTTCTATGCAAGTCTCCAGAACAATGCAAGCATTATCCTTGACACTTGGGGGCTAATGTACGTTTGTTCTAAACTGGCGGTGTGGATTAAAAACCGGATTAACTTGCCAAGTTAAACCGGCCTTTGGGGGCTATGCTACAGAATGTTATCTCATTTTTCAAACATGAGTTTTATCTATGATTGAAGACACGCCTTGGCAAGGATTAATGATGGGATGCTTAAAGTGTTACAAAGACCTGGTTTATGATTGACAATCATAAAACAGCTCTTGGGGGCTACTTGGAATAGTATTTCAGCTATAATTCAATGTGCAAGGGAGAAGAATTTACCTCATATCGTTCTTTCATCAAATTCACCAAACCGGCTTCATAATCCCGGTTTGAGTGCAGACGGTTCAAGAAGCCGGAATGAAGCTCATCAGCGTTAAGATGAGCATAGTTTGATAAGTCGCTGCTCCATTTACCTTTATCCCTGACAATTTGCTCTTCTTTGGCACTATGCTGAGCCAAAATGACGGGATGGCCAGGAGAACTGTGGCCTGCTCCAGTAATAATAACGTCATCACCTTGGCCTTCAGGATTTTGGGCGGATGATGATGGAATTTCAGTGTCTTTCATTGGATTAGCCCGGTTTGGTTCTGCCGGTTCAGCATCAGGGGCGACAGGCTCAGCATCTGTGGGTTCGTTAGTATGTTGGCCGTCAAGGGGCGGATCATCAAAAATTGTTTCAGGATGGAGGCCTTCCGGTTCACCTGTTTGCTCCGGTTCAACTCTTGGTTCTTCTTCTTCGGCAACAGGGTCTTCTGGTGGATTGGTGACCCGAGCTTTCTTGCTGGGTCTGGCTTTGGCCCTGAAAACAGAATAAAAAGGGTTAACATCTTGTTCAAAAGATGTAGGGAGCATTGAAAGGAAAGGTTTTTCATAACTCACCCAGCCACAATTTTCAAAGGGGGGAGTTGAGTTGCTGTCGATTCACTAGAAGAGGAAGGGGGTGTCACCTGATAATTTGAATCGTACGAATTAAGAGGCTGTCTGAAATAACCTGCCTTGGGGTAAGAATGGTCAGAAGTAGGAGAGACCTCAGACCGACGCTTTCGAACCGGAGTATCAGGTAAACCGCTAGAGGTGACCTGTTGGCCACCGTGCCGAGTTATCCGGCGAGCCTCATGCTGTTGAGTCTTCAAAATAAATGTTGGATCCAAGTGAGCAAGAGGATGAGAAAAGCTTACTTTCCGGATTGTTTGGCGAGGTTTTTGTGTTGGCATAGAGTCTAAACTGGAGGAAAGGGTAATTACCTCTACGTCCTCAGCCTGACTAGCTTCGGCCTCCTCCTGAGGAAGATCATTGTTAACAAGATGCATAGAAAGAGAGCCAAGTGAGTCAAGCTCTACCTCAGCTTCTGGGTCATCAGTATCATCATCAAGCTCCATATTAATCCGGTCAGCCGTTTTCCGCTTTGACGTCCGTTTTACGGCTTTGGTCTTCGGGCGGGTTGGCTTGGCCACTTTGTCTCCAGTTGGCTTTGCCGCTTTCTCTATGGATTTCCGTTTCCAGAAGGGGTCATCACCCTATACATATAAAGAAGAAGGGTTACAGCTTGTATAAGTCAAAGATATTAGAGATGAAGAGGAAGTGTAATGCTTATAGTAGGCGGTTTGTTCTTGGTGTAGAAGGGACTCAGACCGGTTTGACTATAGACCAGTTCCGATTCATTCAGAATCTTCTTTACACCTTCAGTAACTTCTTCCTCAGATAATTGGATGTTGCAGTGGCGTTGAGGATCGTCAACCTCACTGGTATATTCGCACATTAAACCGGGACGCCGGCTTAGCGGCAAGATACTCCAGGATATCCAACAGCGTACAAAATCCACACCTGTTAAACCATTTGCCATAAAGGCCCGGAGCTTGGCGATTTGAGGAGCATATTTTGCCCTTTCTGAGGAGCTCAGGCGTTGTGGCATTGGGTGAGTATTCGATAATCTATGATCTCGGAAGCCGGGGAGGGGATTCTCATCTTCAGACGAAGTGTCTCTGCAATAGAACCATGTTTGGTTCCATTCCTTTGGGTGGCTATGGTGTTTGGCATTAGGAAATTCCACTTCTTTCTGCTTTTGAATCGAAACACCACCAAGCTCTGTATTTGGGCCATTCACAAACTCTGTGCGCCGGTTTAAGTGAAAGAAATCCCGGAATAATTCTGCAGTTGGTTCTTCCTGTAAATAGGCTTCACAGAAGACTTGGAAATTGCATAAGTTGGAGACTGAATTGGGACCAATATCTTGTGGATGTAGTTGGAAGCTGGCAAGCACATCTCGATAAAATTTTGACCCTGCCGGTTTGAAACCACGGCCTATATGGTCAACAAAGATTACCACTTCGCCTTGTCTTGGGGTTGGAGGATTCTCAGTTCCTGGGGCTTGCCATTTGATCTCAGTTTTCTTAGGCAGAGAGCTGATGCTAACCATCTCATCCAGTTGAGCCTCAGTAACCCGGGAATGAGCCCAGTTGCAGGCAGTGAATTGTTTTGCCATTGCAAAGCGAACAAACTGAAAATGAAAGGCCGGTTTATAAATTATGCATGATCATACACAAGAGACAAGGGAGTAAGAAACATACTGATATAATAAATGGTACAACCCGGAGACTAGTATAATGAGAAAAAAGGTAATGCTAGCGCAGGATTGATCAGACACTGTTAAACTGGAGCGTAATTATGAAGGTAACATGCTCTTCCGGTTTATCAGAGGGCTAATGGCATACACTATTTATCCAATGTCAAATCGCTTATATTGGTGCGAGGAGAAACAAATCTCACAGTGATGTATAGAACTTTCAGATCTAGATATAAGACAGAAAAGCAAAAATAATTGGATCTTGAAGGGGTGCAGAACTGAAGCAATTTTTGATAGACAGATCAGTTCTTTGCGCATAAAGATTTGTGATGGTAAGCTACGATAAGAGATGTATCAAGCATGAAGTGTCCATCTATTAAAGGAAGAACATGGAAGAATAGCACTGATGAACTTCAGAAGAACTGCGAGGAATATCGAAACCCTAGAATAGATCTATGGTGAAAAAAGCAGAGAACTTACCGGAGCTAGTGAGGAAGCGGAAGGGCGCCACAGTTCTCTGGTGCGTTCATGGTGATGCAGCGGCCGAGGTCGGAGCAGAAACGACGGTCAACGGTGGCGGCGGAGTTCCAGAGGCTGAGCGGCGCGAGGAAGACGATGCGAAGAGGCACGGGGGGAAACGGTGAAAATGACCCCTCGGTCCTATTTATAAGGCGAAGTGAAAAAATGGCAAGTGCGGGAATTGAGGAGTCCAAAAAATGGATAAGTTAATAAAGGTGTCGCCTCGATAACTGGATATATATATATATATTAAATGAAGGAAATCTCCGATATCAACGGATGGATGACGTCAGGACGGTTTATCGTAATTTTGAAGTATGACGTCACGGCGGTTTACAAGATCAAAAATGAAGACAAGAGAGAAGATTTTTCTCAAGTGTGGAAGATTGACATGAACAAGTTCAAACCAATCTGGGGCCTAATGTTGGGGATATTAATACTGGAGGTAAACCGGCCTTGGGTAGCCGGGTTGACTCTTTGAAGATTAGAAGCCCATGAAGATGTAAAGATGCTAGCGCTTTACAGAGGGCCCAAAGGCGAGTTACAATATGTAAATGTAAACCGGCCTAGTCATGTAACTTGTATAGTAAGATAGAAAGAGAGAGGCCGAACTGGATACGTTTATAAACCGGCTTCGGGACTCTGTAGCCCGGCGGGCGTCAACCTATGTATATAAAGGGATGACCCGACCGCGGTTTAGGGACAGACAACAACAACTCGAAAGCCAGACAAAGCAGATTCGCTCCCTGGCCTTCGAAACCCTAGCAATACCAATCACAACTAGACGTAGGCTTTTACCTTCATCGAAGGGGCCGAACTAGTATAAACTCCCGTGTCCCCTTGTCCGGTTTAACCCCTTTAAGCTAACCCGTTGCGATGGCTCCACAACTAAGTCCTTTCACAAGGACATCTGCCGTGACAAACCCACGACATTAACCAAAGGTTAACAAAGAGGATAGGATGTTTTTACATGGCCTTATAAGAAGTATAGAAGGCATAAAAACTAGCCTATGTAAAGTAGGAGATTACACAAACAAAGAGTTGCTAAAGCCTTCTAAAAAGGTTAAATTTTGAGGGTTGACCCTGTAACCCAAGATCACAAAGTCTTCCTTGAGGTTCCTCAGCCACTCAGCGTGTGTAGCCATCTCTCCATCAAATATCTCTCTGTTGCGTTGCTTCCAAATATTCCAGGAGGTCAATATGGTTATCTCTTTGAACAAAGGTCCCTGCCATCTTGCTTTATGTAACATCCCAAATTTTCAATTTGGAATGTTATACATTAGATCATCATTGCGTACCATATTTTATTGCATTTTGGCTTGATCCTAGAAATTCTACGCAACTCAAGGACCTACGAAGAGAGTTGGGGATTTCATTATTTTCATATTCGAGTTTTCTCGAATTTTGGAAAGAGGATCGTTTGATTTTAATTATTTTCTCTTCGAATATTTATTTAATAAAAATAAAAGAGAGAGGATAAAATGACTTCCTCAAAATAGAGAAATATCGAAGATTTAATATTAAAATCAAATAAGATTTTTATTTGTAGTTTTATCGCTATTTTATTTGAATTAGAAAAATATGCGTTTTTCAAAATTGCATTTTGGGCCCAAATAAATGTTCACCTTGTCCGGCTTATTTTTAGTGGACGGGGAAAATTTATTTCAAGATTTTTGGAGTCCGTTTAGTATTTCTTTTCTTTCTTTTTATGCACGTTGGAATTTTTTTTTAAAAGTGAACCGACTCCGGGCCGTACCCGAGCGGGACTCCGCCCGAGGGGCCTTTTTAAGCCGCGCCACTGAGCCCACCGTAGCCTGATCGGCGCCGCCGCCCAAACCCTAACCCAAGCCCGCGTCGCCGCCTCACGCGCTGCCGCCGCCGCCCGCCGCTGCCTCCCGCCGTGCCGCGCCATTGCCGCCGCTGCCCGCCGCCCCACGCCGCCACACCGGAGCCGCCCCGCCGTCGCCGGACCTCGCCGGACCCCTCCGGACCAACCGTTTGGTTTTTTGCGAAACCCTAGATCCGGTTTTTAGATCCGGTTTGGTTTATTTTTTCGATTTAGTTATTTAGAGAATGCCCGTTTTTATGTTCGTTTTAACGAACGGTTTTCACCCTTTAGCCTCAGACAGCGAACGTTCGTTTGTTAGCCTGTTCGTCAGTTTTTCTTTTTCTCCGATTTTCCGCGATTATTTTCGATCGTGATTTCTGATCCGATTTCCGTTTTACTATAACTTTTCGCTCGTTTATCGGAATCAGGCAATTCAAGTGCCTTGAGTTTCGTCTCGAAACCCTCTTCCCGTTTAACCAACTTGAACGAGTTTTTGCTACTGTAAAACTTGACTTTAGTCCATATTAGTAACCGGATCTTGTTTCTTTCGCAGTTTGAGTTTCGTTGCTCCATTTGATTTGATTCTTTTTGCAAACCGGAGTTCTTAAGTTGAACTTTCTGGTTAGATCTCTTATTTGAGTTTTACCCGTGCCTGATTGCTTATTGTATGCTTGTTTGATTGCGATAGAGTACCCAGAGTGCGAAGCGTGCTACATCGAGTCTCTAGGTTTCACGGATCATCAGCAAGGCAAGTAACACTTTGATCATATCCCCTTTATCACCCAGTTTTTATGCATTAGCTTCAAACCTCAAACATTGCATGGTTAGGACTTGATAACATGTGGGATTGGGAAGTAGATGAGGTAGTACCTATTCACCTGTTTATTATCAAACCCTTGGGAGTTACTTCTACGCTGCTTATATTGCTATGCTATGCTCGTAGACGTGGATTGGGTTTGAGTGAATCCATGACAGATGTGAGATTGTTAATTAATGGTTCAACTTAAGGTGGCAACTTTAATACACATCTGGGTGGATTGCTTGTCGGGCACCTGGAGAATCCAGTGTTGTCCTAGGATATCCCGGAGTACCCGTGTGATAATCCTAAGGTCCGCCACCCAGGCTCAAAAACAAGCTATTATGGGCTCTAGCATAGTTGAGTAATTTGCGTGAAG
The DNA here is from genome assembly GCF_002162155.2 of Triticum dicoccoides. Taxonomy (NCBI): domain Eukaryota; kingdom Viridiplantae; phylum Streptophyta; class Magnoliopsida; order Poales; family Poaceae; genus Triticum; species Triticum dicoccoides. The sequence goes on from NC_041380.1 coordinate 404,100,350, forward strand.
CTCTTGAAGAGGTAGACTAGCAGATGTAGTGGGTTGTAGGTGGTATAGCCTATCCGGAGTAGAGAGTTAATGCTTCTGAAAGATTGTGTCTTGGTCATCCGTTTCTCAAACACCATGTAGTGCGAGAAACCCAACGGAGGAGATCGAGTCTTGTGGGGAAAAGTGCGCAAACCTCTGCAGAGTGTACAAACTAATCATGGTTAGCCGTGTCCCCGGTTATGGACATCTTGAGTATCTAGTACTTGGATTATCATATGTATCTCATCACTCTAAATTAATATTGTTGGGTTGATAATTACTTTTAATTGGGATTGAGTTGGAGGAACCTTCTCAATGATGTTTCAACTACCATGATAGTTAAATAAAATCTATTGCTTTGTTGTAAGGAAAAATTGGCTTTTCACAAAACTTTAACCTTAGAGCTTTCCACCAGCCAAATATGCATATAGTGATAGCATTACTCTGTTCTTGCTCTACCGTGTTATATTGCCAGCATATTCCATGTGCTGACTCGTTTTCGGTCTGCAACGTATTATGTTGCAGACTTTTCAGACGAGGAGTAAGGTTCGTTAGGTCGTTGTCATGCAGCTCAGCTATGCCGTTGGAGTTGATGGACTCACCTTATCTTCCAAGCCTTCCGTCGTTATCGTATTAGATGGCCTTAAGCCATATTTATTGTAATAATTCTCTTTTAAGACATTCGATGTAACATGTGTGTGATTGCTACTTTGTTATAAATCTTTCGAGTACTGTGTGTGTGTCAGCATTACCGATCCAGGGATGACACTGAAGCACAGAGACTTGACCATTTGAGGTCGGGTCGCTACAAGATGGTATCAGAGCATACGCTGAGTGTAGGACACGACCACTCAGCTAAAGCCCTAGATCACTACTCTCTTCTCATTTCTGACTCCTCTCCATTTTCTACTCTTTAGGATGGCGGACGCAAGGAACAAGTTTGCACAACCGGATGAAGAAGCACCTTTTGGACGACACTTGCAGGAAGTCACTAAGTACCCGAACATTGGAATACCAAGCTTCATCGGGACTTACAACGCCACTTTACCAGAAGAGGAGCGATGGATGATTCAAGTTCAAGTTCCAGGAAGGACATTCACGCCAGTCATCAAACCCATAGAGTTTTCCTTTGATGCACCATCCTGGAGTCTAGGAAAGAGTATGGCAGCTCACATCACCATGGGACGCATTGGATAAGTTTACCATAAGGAGCTTAAGGATACTATCTATCAGAATTGTGGGCGCCGAGATGAGCAATGGGAGATGATCAGCACCAGGAAGGATAGATCAATCACAACTTTCATCCAGGAGTTAAACCAGCACATTCGTCGCCAGGAGAACCAGATGTGTGAATGCATGATAGATCTGAAGAAGGCAATGATAAGGATCACGGAACTGGAGGAAGAACTCAAGGCTACTCGCGAAGATTATGAGGAGGAAATAATCGTACTAGTGGAGAAGAATGATGATCTGGAAAGGAAGCTAGGAGTATTCATGGGAGACCCCGCGCCAGGAGGAGAAGACGATGAACCCAAGGAGATTCGTTCTGAGGACTACATCATCATCAACAACACCGACTCGGACCCCGACGATAGCGATGATGACTATGAAGACGAAGCTGGAGCAGACATCATGGAGTCTTCGACCGATCAATATTTCTAGTAGACCACCACATCAGTAGTAGTATTCCACCATGTATATAGTATAGTCCGAGCACTTTTGTAACGATAGTTAGATCGATTGTATGCCCTTGCTTGATTGATTGAGTGATATGATTGTGTTTGTCTCATGTGCATATGGGTAGTGTTTTTCTCACTAGACCTCATTCTATTCTATTCTCTTCCCTCTAAACCCTCAGATGCCTGCAAGACGTAACCCGGATTTACTTTACCACCGGAGCTCACTCAGTTGATCCAACAGCAGAATACACTGATGCAGTTGTTAGTTTAGAATCAAGGCAACAACAACAACAACAACAACCCACCACCACCACCAGTTGACAACTTAGCCCGCTTTCTGAGGTTGCAGCCGCTGGTGATTTCCAGCAGCACCGAGCCGATAGTGGCAGATGATTGGCTCCGCGGGATTGGAAGGGAGTTAACCACTGTAGGTTGTATAGATGTTGAGGAGGTGCGTTTTGCCGCACATCAGTTGGATGGACCAGCAACCTCATGGTGGGAGAATTACATAGTCACCTATCCTATAGCCAATGTTACTTGGGATCAGTTTCAGCAAGCATTCCGCACTGCCCATGTCTCAACGGGAGCTATGAGCATGAAGAAGCATGAGTTTCACAACTTGCGCCAACGGAACCGTACTGCGGGGCAGTACGTGGATGAATTTAGTAAGCTGTCTCGTTATGCCCCTGGCAATGTGGCCACAGATGCCGGGAAGCAGGAGAAGTTTATGGAAGGGTTGAACAATGAGATGAGCATGCAATTGATGGTGGCAACATTTAACAACTACTAGGAGTTGGTAGACAAGGCTCTTATGATTGAAGGGAAGCAGCAACAAATTGAGAGCCGCAAAAGGAAGTATGGACAAGGAAGGTACAACTCGGGAGCTCAGCAGAAGCCTTGTCTAATCCCGAACTCGAGAGGACTTGTTCATAACCATAACGGAGGAAGTTCGCGTAACCACAATGGTTCCAAGAATGGGACTGGGAACGGAACAAGCAACAATCAGACCCGCTCCAATCCAGCCACACCCGCCAAGAGAGACCTAAGTCATGTTACTTGCTTCAAGTGCGGGAAGACTGGACACTATGCCATGGAGTGCCCTGAAGAGAAGAATGGAAACGGTAATGGGAGCGCTGGGAAGAAGCCTAATCCATTCAACAAAGGACAAGTGAACCACGTTAGCGTGGAGGAGGTTGAAGGGCAGCCAGACGCAGTTATCGGTAAGTTTTTGGTTAAGTCTTTTATCGCCCTTGTTCTTTTTGATACTGGTGCATCACATTCATACATACCAAGGGGATTCGTGGATAAGTTTAAACTACCAACCCAAACCCTTAGGACCCCTCTGTTAGTAAGTTCACCTAGAGCAGAGTATATGGTCAGCCGATGGTGCGACCAGATACCCCTAACCATTGGTAGCCATGTTTTTCCGTCAGACCTAATAATTTTGGAGTCACAAGGATTGGATGTGATATTAGGCATGGACTGGATGTTAAAGTATGGAGGAAGCATTGACTGTGCTAGTAAATCAATTTGTCTCACCACCCCGGAGGGAAAAAGGATCAAGTATGTATCTAGACATGCGCCTAGGAGGAGCCAATTAAATACCCTCACGGGAGTTGTTCAGGAGGAAGTGCCTGTAGTGAAGGATTACCCAGATGTTTTTCTAGAGGATTTACCAGGCATGCCACCGGAGTGAGACATCGAGTTTTTGATAGAGCTATTGCCAGGTATCAGGCCAATATCAAAGAGACCCTACCTGATGCCCGCAAATGATCTAGAGGAGATTAAGAAGCAGATCAAGGAGTTATTGGAGAAAGGTTACATCCGATGGAGTTCATCACCATGGGGAGCCCCAGTGCTTTTGGTTGAGAAGAAGGATACGTCTCTAAGGATGGTTGTTGATTATCGCGGATTGAATGAAGTAACGATCAAGAACAAGTACCCACTGCCGATGATCAATGATTTGTTTGACCAGTTGCAAGGAGCTAAGGTGTTTTCGAAGACTGATCTGCGATCAGGATATCACCAGCTGAAGATCCGGGAAAAGGACATACCTAAAACCGCATTTACCACAAGGTACGGGTTATATGAGTATACGGTCATGTCATTTGGACTGACTAACGCCCCTGCCTATTTCATGAGCATGGTGAACAAGGTGTTCATGGAATATTTGGATAAGTTTGTTGTGGTGTTCATTGATGATATAATGGTATACTTGAAGAATGTAGAGGAACACAAAGAGCATTTGCGTTTAATTCTCGAGAAACTCAGGGAACATCAGTTGTATGCCAAGTTCAGCAAATGTGAGTTATGGTTGAAAGAAGTTGGATTCCTTGGACATGTTATATCAGGAGAAGGTATAGCAGTAGAACCCACCAAGGTTCAGTTAGTCACTGAATGGTTGGCACCCACTTCAGTTAGCGAGATCCACAGTTTTCTTGGACTCGCAGGATACTACTGGAGATTCATTGAGAATTTTTCCAAGATTGCGAAGCCAATGACAGAGCTATAGAAGAAGGATATCAAATTTAAATGGACAGAACAATGTGAAGTGAGTTTTAAGGAATTAAAGAAACATCTGACTACAGCCCCAGTACTGATTCTGTCGGATATACGCAATGATTTCCAAGTGTATTGCGACGCCTCTCGCTTAGGACTTGGAGGAGTACCGATGCAGGACGGAAAAGTTGTTTCGTATGCCTCGCGACAAAATGAAACCGCATGATTTAAATTATGCCACGCATGACTTGGAGTTGGCTGCCGTAGTGCATGCGTTGAAGACTTGGAGACATTATCTTATTGGAAACCATTGCGATGTATACACTCACCATAAGAGTTTGAAGTACATTTTCACACAGAAGGAGCTGAACCTTAGGCAGAGGAGATGGTTGGAGCTTATAAAGGATTATGACATGAAGCTTCACTATCATCCAGGCAAGGCCAACTGTCGGTGTCAAAACTGGAGGATCTCGGGTAGGGGGTCCCGAACTGTGTGTCTAGGCGGATGGTAACAGGAGGCAGGGGACATGATGTTTTACCCAGGTTCGGGCCCTCTTGATGGAGGTAAAACCCTACGTCCTGCTTGATTTATTCTTGATGATATGGGTATTAAAAGAGTTGATCTACCACGAGATCGGAGAGGCTAAACCCTAGAAGCTAGCCTATGGTATGATTGTTGTTGTCCTACGGACTAAAACCCTCCGATTTATATAGACTCCGGAGGGGGCTAGGGTTACACAAGGTCGGTTACAAAGGAGGAGATATCCATATCCGTACTGCCTAGCTTGACTTCCACGCCAAGTAGAGTCCTATCCGGACACGGGACGAAGTCTTCAATCTTGTATCTTCATAGTCCAACAGTCCGGCCAAAGGATATAGTCCGGCTATCCGGAGACCCCCTAATCTAGGACTCCCTCCGTAGCCCCTGAACCAGGCTTCAATGACGATGAGTTCGACGCGCAGTGTTGTCTTCGGCATTTCAAGGCGGGTTCCTCCTCCGAACACATCACATAAGAGTTTGAATACCAGGATAGTGACCGACCCTGCAAAATAAATTCCACATACCACCGTAGAGAGAATAATATTTCCACAAATCTTAATCTACTGACACGCTTTGGCAACATGACATCAGGCCATGGCTCGGTGATTGTTTGAACCGTTTTTTCTTCAACCAGCTCCACACATAACGCGAGGCGGTTTCTTGACACGTCTTGTCAAAGCAAAGATCGTGTTCCCCTAATTACGGGATTCTCATCAATACGGTCGTGGGTAACCCAACCGTGCCTAGGACTCCTAGATTTTAGGCAAGTCCCAAACGGCCACTAGGAGGACGCTTGATATTCACCCTCTTTATAAAGGGACAAGGCTTTTACTTTTTTCCCTCCCGTGCTCAATCGAATCCTTCCCCCGCCTCGATTTCTAACACCCAAAGCCCAGGTCAGGTGCTTCGGACCTTCAATCATGTCCGGATCTAGCCTTCAAGTCCGGTGGATGCCCTCCTCCGTTACGGAAGAGGATATCAAGAAGTTGAGGGAGGCTAGATACCTGACCGCCGAGGTTTCACATCGGCTGCCTGCCCGAGGGCAGGTCGTCCCTACTCCCGAACCCAACGAGAACGTTGTGTTCATCTCCCACTTCCTCTGAGGTCTAGGCCTCACTCTGGATCCCTTCGTTAGGGGTTTGATGTTCTATTACGGGCTAGATTTCCGCGATCTAGCCCCGGACTCCTTTCTCCACATCTCGGCATTTATTGTCGTATGTGAGGCCTTCCTCCGCATTACCCCTCACTTCGGCCTGTGGCTCAAGACCTTTGACGCGAAGCCGAAGATGGTCGAGGGGCAACATGTAGCGTGCGGAGGCGCATTAATAAGCAAGATCGCTGGAGCTCCATGGCCAAAGGGTTCCTTTCCAGAGGTGTCCAGATTATGGCAACGGGAGTGGTTTTATATCACAGCTCTCAGAAGTGCCAAGTGGGTGGCTGCCCCTGCTTTCCGCTCGGGCCCTCCACCACAACTGATGTCATGGATTAGCAGAGGGCTAAGCTGGGGTCCAGCCAAGGACGTGCCTATACTGCAGAGCCACATTCAAGATCTCTTCGAAGGAGATTTCAGTCTGGTTATGGTGGTGCAAGTCATGCTGGTTCGTCGAGTCCAGCCTTGCAAACGCCGGCCCCTCCGCATGTGGGAGTTCAACCCAGAAGGACCGCACACTATTCAGAATTTCCTCGGCCTGACGCACGAGGAGATGTATAAATCATTCTTCGGACCCCAAATAGAGTGTCCGGATACTACCGAGGACGTGGGCCTGAGCAGCTACCGCACCGCTGACCAAGTAAGTAATCCTCTAGCTGAACACACCGTCTTTCATTTATCATGACGTCATTCCGAGAAATCGCTCTTTGACCAAGACTGGCTAACAAAGGCGAAGATGATTCGGTGTTCGGCCCCCCTTCCTGAGGGTTTGGACAATTCGGTACTAGAAAAGATGCTCGAGCTAGCACCTTGCCCGGTGCCCTAAAGGAAGATAAAGGGGGAATAATGAGGGCGAAAGCGGGCTCCCACCGCTACCAATTCCAACCGAGGGAATAAGCGCCTCCGTGAAGGAGAATAACCAAGGGGAAGAATCTAACATTCTCTCGCTCCGGGGAAGGAAGAGGACTGCCTCTGAAGAGCCGGAAACCAAGGCTTCCAAACGGGGGAAGAAGTCTCCACCAAAGGGTCCTGCCTTGGAGGGTGCTCTTGCCGCACAAAGTCCGCGCGGGGATCAGCCCTCTAACGAGCCGTAAGTGATAAAAAATGCTTAATAGTAAAGATATTATACCTTACTTCCAAGGAAAATAACCGAAGCGTTTATCTTGCAGTTCGGATCTTAGCCCTTCTCAACAGAGCTCGTCTTCAGGGGATCTTCTTCCGGAGATGATGGAGAGCGAAACGCCTCCCCCGGACTCCCCCGCTCAAGAAGCGGGCGAGCTTGAGGTGTCGTCACGGAGGTACTCCCCGGGTCTGGTGAGGCCAAAAGATAATCCTATGGTCACCCGAAGTCCCTAGTATCCGACCCTTGAAGAGGGCAAACAAAAGAGTCCGGCGCCGTCTGGTATGCGGTCAGACGCACTGAGGGATCTGCTGAAGCGAGCAACCATCTCGGAAGAACATAGTATGTTGATGGGCACGGTGATGGAAAGGATTTCGTCCGCCAAAAGCGGGTTGCATGACGCCTTTATGAGTCTACTAACGGGCTTTGAGGTACATAAAATGATATACATTTGTGATAGTACCGCACATTTTTAGGTGTGCCCTATGTAGGTAGTAGCCCCTGAGACTCTGGTTGTCGCCGAGAACGGCGGAAAATAGAGGATCGTAGTCCCAGGTAATAACCATACCGCTTTTATGTGCAGGTGGTGGAAGCTCCGGTGGCTAGCCGGACTAAAGAGTTTGCCGAACTAAAGCGGCAACTGGATGCGGCAGATGCCGACATCGAGCTTGTTAACAAGAGGCTTGACGAGGCACATGGTAAGTGATGTTTTCTGGTGAATGTCACATAGGAAGAGCAGCATGATGCCAGTATCTTTAATATGTTGTGACTGCAGATGGAGCTGCCACCATGGAGACCCTTCGGGCGGAACTTGCCCGAGCCAAAGAACAAGCAAGGAGTAGTAATGCGGCTGCTTTGAAGGCGACCGAAGAATTGAGAGCCGAGAAGGCCACTCATTGCAAGAGCAAAGAGAAAATGGCCAAGATGGCTATAAAGTAAAAAGACACTGCCGACCGTTGCCAGTTCCTTGAAGAAGAAAACCGAGCGAAGGCGACGGACCTTGAAAAGGCCATGATGGCGACCAAAGACACCCGCTCTGCTATGAGAGCGAAGAAGGAGGAGCTGCGTGAAGCTGGGGATATTGTGGCTGGGAAGCCCTTTATGCTGCGGAGGAAGTTCGGAGATCCGCGGTATGCCCCTCTGGAACGGCTGTGGAGTTCAGCAGACGCATATCTGGACTTGGCGGCGAGCGCGGTCGATGCGGCCGAATACTTCCGAGATCAAACAGATCGTGAAGTGGACAAGCTGTTCTGGTTGCAGTTTAACGTTCCAGAGCGTCCGCTTCCATTGACTGATCAGCTAGCCGAATGGGCCGAACTCAATAGGTTGTCCAGACTCGCCATGAGGTCTGTCGTGGATCAGCTGTGGCCAGAAAGGCCAAAGCCAAACATCTATTTTAGCCTGGTGCAGTAGTTCCTTGGTGCGGTGCCGCACATCAATGCAATGAAGAGGTCGGCGTGCATAGAAGGCTCGCGGATGGCCCTTGCCCGTGTCAAAGCATACTGGCGGAGATGGATGCTACCACTGTTGCGGCGCAGGGTTCGGCCATAGGCCGAGTGGCTGCCGAGCACTATTTTGAAGAAGTTCTTGAGGGTGCTCGTTTGATAGAGGCCCAGTGCTCGAAGAATATTATGTTTGAGTGACATGTATTCCCATTGTAAAAACAATGTTTTTGTAAATTTATCAAGGCTGTATTTATACTTTTGCCCGAAAGTAATATGATGCCTCCTGTGCGGCCGTTTACGTATGATATCCTGAAAGATTGCAGTCGTCGACTTCAGCCCCCACGCATATAATGCAGGGGTGTTCGCATTAAGATGCGTGTTCACACTTAATCCAACGTCTTGGTCCTATTAAGGAGGTGATAGCGCAACGAACTAGGCAACCGGACTATAATGCTTTAACACTTTCACTTAGCCAGAGGAGTTTGATAGTGGGGCTACTATATAGCCCCTGGCGGCTCCGCACTCACCCGAATTCGGGGTGCATACATGCCTGGCTGGGAAACGGCCCTTCGTTAAGGTGGAGGAATTCTAAGATTCCGATAGGTCATCGAGTGATTGACCAGTCTCACGCTATATCATGACAGTCAGTTTTCGGCTTTCTCTACTGAGGTGCTCGTCCGGATGAACCAGGGCACAATCGTAGTAGTTCTCCTGGTGCCGCCTTAGCCGATGAGCGAAACGTAAGGCAACAAAAGACAGGAGCCGGGCAAATCCAACATTTGACCAAAGACATGATTCGGAGCTGATGCATATAAGGCCAAACTCGCGACGCCGAACACTCCCTAAGGTATTCGGTCTTTATGGTGTAAACCGGGCCTAAATAGTGCCCTTTTTTAAGAAGCCCCTGGTGTCCAGGTACGTGCGTTATTCTGACATGGCCACATGCCAAGACGTCAGCATCCTTCTCAATTGTACTGAGAATCCGAGGGATGTGTATCAACAAGAGAAAGTAAAAAAGGTTGACGCAGGGTCTTAATCTAGAAAGAATCCTTGGAACAGGTCCCTGCTGCACGTCTGCGCCTGTGTCTCCGTTGTGTCGTATCCTGGACGGGTGTAGCACGACGGGCATCTGTAAAAGAGAGGAACTTAGGTGAAAAGTTGTCGTGCAAAAAGGTAGGTTCAAAGAACCATGTACAATTCAAGACGAGTAAAAATTGCCACTTGTCTGTGCGTGTTGAGCCCCTTGTATTTGTAATAGGGGTGTGGCCATCAAACCTGTATGAATTACATATAGCTGCGCCGGACTTGTCTAACCGTGTCTGTAGTCTTGACAACCTATCGAATGCTTTAGTTGGGGAGGCCGTTTTAGTGTGTGGCTGCCAAGGCAGCCGCACTCTCTTCGGCGCGCATGGATCGCTCAATATTTCCATTTACTGTAATGATGCCACGTGGACCGGGCATCTTAAGCGTGAGGGAAGCGTAATGAGGTATTGCATTAAAACGAGCGAAAGCTTCGCGTCCGAGTAGTGCTTGATAGCCACTTTGGAACGGAGCAATGTGGAAGGTTAAATTTTCACTATGGAAGTTATCGGGGAAGCCGAATATAACCTCTAGTAGCAGGGAGCCCGTGCAATGAGCCCCTGGGCCTGGCGTTACTCCTTTAAAGGTAGTATTGTTGTGGAAAATTTTCGTTCGGTCTATCCCCATTTTGCGGATTGTGTCCTGATATATTAGGTTTAGACTGCTGCCACCGTCCATCAGGACTCGTGTGAAGTGGTATCGGTCAATTATTGGATCTAATACCAAGGCAGCCCATCCTGCGCGTTGGATACTTGCCGAGTAATCCTGATGGTCGAAGGTGATCGGTTGAGACGGCCAGTGGCAGAACTCCGCGGTGATAGGCCCTTGGGCATATTTATCTGGGAGTGCCGCTTTGTTTCTCCCCTTTATCATGTGTAACACGTTTACTGTTTTGACTTCTGGTGGAAATTTCTTCTGTTCCCCAGTGCTTTGCTTGCGAGGCTCATCCTCGTCTTCGCTTGGTATATCCCGCCCCTTATGTTCGGCGTTGAGCTTGCCGGACTGCTTGAAGACCCAACATCCTCTGTGGGTATGATTTGCAGGTTTATCAGGGGTGCTATGGATCTGACATATTTGGTCCAGAATTTTGTTTAGGCTGGACAGTTCATTTCTGGCGCCTTTAGAGGGCGGCTTTTGCTGACCTGGCTGAGAGCTTCTGAATCCGGCATTTACCGCCGTGCTCTTCGGGCTGTCTTCTTTATTCCGACGCTTATTATTTTTGCGGCGTCGTGATTTCCTGTTTCCATCTCTAACTTCGGATGTACTTGGGTCGCTGGTGCTGCATCGGGCTAGCCAGCTGTCCTCGCCCGCGCAAAAGCGGGTCATGAGGCTTATTAATGCTGCCATTGTTCTCGGCTTTTCTTGGCCGAGGTGTCTGGCAAGCCATTCGTCTCGGATGCTGTGTTTAAAAGCTGCCAAGGCTTCGGCGTCCGGACAATCGACTATTTGATTCTTTTTAGTAAGAAACCTGTTCCAAAGCTTTCGGGCTGACTCTCCGGGCTGTTGAGTTATATGACTTAAATCGTCCGCATCCGGAGGTCGGACATAAGTACCTTGAAAATTTGCCCGAAAAGCGTCTTCAAGCTCTTCCCAGCTTCCAATGGAGCTTTCGAGGAGGCTTTTAAGCCAGTGCCGAGCTGGCCCTTTGTGTTTAAGGGGTAAATACTTAATGGCATGGAGATCATCTCCTCGAGCCATATGGATATGGAGGATATAGTCCTCAATCCAGACCCCAGGGTCTGTTGTTCCATCGTATGCCTCTATGTTTACGGGTTTGAATCCCTCTGGAAATTCATGGTCCAGCACCTCGTCGGTGAAACATAGGGGGTGTGCGGCAACCCTGTATCTGGGTGTACCGTGTTGTTCGGATGTTTGTTGTGTTGCATCGTATGCTGGAGCGCGCTTGCGTGGTCCATAGATGGATCTGGTTGTGCCGTCCTTTTGATGCGAGCCCTCGCGTGGATCGCGTATTGGCCTATGTGCAGCGTTGTTTGCCGCTCTATGTTGGCCGTGAGGTCGTCTATCCGGCCAGATGGCCGTTTTAATTTTTGGTTGCGGGGGATCTAAGGCCTCCTCATCGAATTTAGGTAGCAACTTCCGCTTCGGGTAGCTCTTGGTGGGGTGATTACCGCCGTACTTCGCTGCTGTGTTGAGTACTTTACTCCATCTGATTCTGAGTGTGTCTTGCGCAGCCTTGAGCCTTTGCTTATGCTTTTTTAGACTCCTCGCGGTAGCAACAAGCCTTCGACAGGCATTCTGTTGCTCCGGGTGTCTGTCCAGTGTGATGTCATCCGAACCATTATCTTTGACAGAGTCGGGTTGTTCGGTTTGATTCTCCGTGTTGCCGTGGTCCGGCGATGGTTCACCCTGCTCTAACGCTGGGTCTATATGATCGTTGTTTCTGCTGAGGCGGGATTTGGAGCGGCGCTTATGCCGCCGCTTTGACTGCTTCTCGAGGGGACAACCCTTCGTTGTGTCCTTTCGTTCCTCGTCGTCGTTTTCTTTTGGTGTGTCCACCATGTATACCTCATGTGATGAAGTGGGCATCTAGTGCCCTATGGTCAGTGGTTCCTGTTCGTCTCCTGCATCATCGTCCATACCGTCGATGTCTTCGGAGTCGAAGTCGAGAAAGTCGGTTAAGTCATCGACAGTGGCTACTAAGTGGGTGGTGGGTGGGCGGCGAATTTCTTCGTCATCCGCATCCCAATCCTGCCGGACATAGTTCGGCCAAAACTCTCCTGACAAGGAGAGAGAATTTAATGAATTCAGTATGTCGCCAAAGGGCGAGTGCTGAGAGATATCCACGGAGGTGAACTCCATGATTGGCGCCCAGTCGGATTTGATAGGCACGGGCGCAGGCGGTTCAGAGTCCGTGGCCGGGGAAGGATCCGGCAGTTTGGCAACACGGCTCTCGTGAAGGGTAAGGTCGATATTCGGCTCGATCACCGCTGAGGATACGACCTCCGTGACGGGGTCTATCCACCCGTCCATGGATGGCGCGACTGGCTCCGAATTGAGGCTCAGAGCGGCTACTGGTGCGATTTCCTGAATACGGTCCGATGGTAGAGCTAAATCGTACTCATTGTGACCGCGTGGCGCATAAGGCAGGGGCTCGAATCCATCGAAGATCAAGTCTCTGTGGATATCGGTCGTGTAATTTAAGCTTCCAAACCTGACCTGATGGCCAGGGCCATAGCTTTCGATCTGCTCCAGATGGCCAAGCGAGTTGGCCCGCAGTGCGAAGCCGTCGAACACAAAGATTTGTCCGGGGAGAAAAGTCTCACCTTGGACCGCATCGCTATCGATGATAGAAGGAGCCATCAAGCCTAACGGCGACGACACAGAGGAACTCTCAATGAAAGCACCAATGTCGGTGTCAAAACCGGAGGATCTCGGGTAGGGGGTCCCGAACTGTGCGTCTAGGCGGATGGTAACAGGAGGCAGGGGACACGATGTTTTACCCAGGTTCGGGCCCTCTTGATGGAGGTAAAGCCCTACGTCCTGCTTGATTTATTCTTGATGATATGGGTATTACAAGAGTTGATCTACCACGAGATCGGAGAGGCTAAACCCTAGAAGCTAGCCTATCGTATGATTGTTGTTGTCCTACAAACTAAAACCCTCCGGTTTACATAGACACCGGAGGGGGCTAGGGTTACACAAGGTCAGTTACAAAGGAGGAGATATCCATATCCGTACTGCCTAGCTTGCCTTCCACGCCAAGTAGAGTCCTATTCGGACACGGGACGAAGTCTTCAATCTTGTATCTTCATAGTCCAATAGTCCGGCCAAAGGATATAGTCCGACTATCCGGAGACCCCCTAATCCAGGACTCCCTCACCAACATCGTAGCAGATGCTTTGAGCCGGAAGAGTTATGCCAACACACTCATAAGTGCAGGATTGCCAAAGGAGTTGGTAGAGGATCTCAGGGAGCTTCGATTGGAGATTGTCCCTAGAGGTTTTGTTGCAACAATGGAAGTTCAGTCTACATTGTTAGGAAAGATTCAAGAAGCTCAGAAGGATGACAAAGAGATCGCCGAGATAAAAGAGAGAATGAGCAAAGGAAAGGCCAAAGGTTTTCGCGAGGATGAACACGACACCTTGTGGTTTGAGGACCGTGTTTATGTGCCCAATAACACAGAGATCAGGAAGTTAATACTTCAGGAGGCTCATGACTCACCATACTCGATTCACCCCGGAAACACCAAGATGTATGTGGATTTCAAGGAGCGTTTCTGGTGGACTGGTGTGAAGAAGGGTATTGCCGAGTATGTAGCCGTAAGTGATGTATGTCAGAGAGTGAAGGCAGAACATCAAAAGCCAGCCGGATTGTTACAACCTATGCCGATACCCGAATGGAAGTGGGATAAGCTTGGCATGGATTTCATCACCGGATTGCCTAGGACCAAATCAGGATATGATTCTATATGGGTAGTAGTTGATCACTTGACCAAAGTATCTCACTTTATCCCAGTAAAACCACCTATACAAGTGCCAAGTTGGCCAAGATATACATGACCAGGATCGTATGTTTACATGGAGTTCCAAGGACCGTTGTATTAGATAGAGGAACCCAGTTTACCTCAAAGTTTTGGAATCAGTTGCATGAAACTTTGGGAACCAGACTGGAGTTCAGTACAACTTTTCACCCGCAAACAGATGGACAGACCGAGAGAGTCAACCAGATTCTGGAGGATATGTTGAGAGCTTGTGCACTAGATTATGGATCTAGTTGGGATGACAACTTGCCCTACGCAGAGTTCTCATACAACAATAGTTACCAGGCCAGTTTGAAGATGGCACCTTTCGAAGCCTTGTACGGAAGGAGGTGCAGGACACCGTTGTTGTGGGATGGAGTTGGATACTGTTAGTTGTTTGGACCAGATTTGATGAAGGAATCAGAAGAGAAGGTTAAATTGATTAGGGATAGACTGAAGGTAGCTCAGTCCCGATAGAAGAGTTATGCAGATTCAAAATGCAAGGAGGTAGTCTATGAAATCGGAGACAGAGTGTATCTTCGGGTATCACCACTCTGAGGAGTTAAGCGCTTTGGAGTTAAGGGAAATTTAGCGCCACACTTTGTGGGACCATACAAAGTTTTGGAACGTATGGGAGAAGTTGCTTATAAGTTGGAATTACCCGAAGGATTGTCAGGAGTTCACGATGTGTTCCACGTTTCTCAGTTGAAGAAGTGCCACGCAGAGATGGCCGACATTCCTCTAAGAGATAGAGTACCGCTGGAAGCAATTCAGTTGGACAATGATTTGACCTATGAGGAGAAGCCAGTCAGGATTCTCGAGTTTGCCAGTCGGGTTACCCGCAGCAAGGTTATTAAGTTTTGCAAAGTTCAGTGGAGCCACCATACCGAGGACGAAGCCACCTGGGAATGAGAGGAAGACCTACGCAAGGACTATCCACACCTATTTTCTAGCCAATCCGAATCTTGAGGGCGAGATTCATCTTAAGGGGGGTAGGTTTGTAACATCCCAAATTTTCAATTTGGAATGTTATACATTAGATCATCATTGCATATCATATTTTATTGCATTCTGGCCTGATCCTAGAAATTCTACGCAACTCAAGGACCTACGGAGAGAGTTGGGGATTTCATTATTTTCATATTCGAGTTTTCTTGAATTTTGGAAAGAGGATCGTTTGATTTTAATTATTTTCTTTTCGATTATTTCTTTTGTAAAAATAAAAGAGAGAGGATAAAATGACTTCCTAAAAACAAAGAAATATCGAAGATTTAATATTAAAATCAAATAAGATTTTTATTCTGAGTTTTATCGCTATTTTATTTGAATTAGGAAAAATATGCGTTTTTCGAAATTGCATTTTTGGTCCAAATAAATGTTCACCTTGTCCGGCTTATTTTTAGAGGACAGGGAAAATTTATTTCGGGATTTTTGGAGTCCGTTTAGTATTTTTTTTCTTTCTTTTTCTGCACATCAGAATTTTTTTAAGTGAACCGACTCCGGGCCGTACCTGAGCGGGACTCCGCCCGGGGGGCCTTTTTAAGCCACGCCGCCGCCCAAACCCTAAACCTAGCCTGCGCCGCCGCTGATCCGCCGCCGCTGCCGCCTCGCGCGCTGCCGCCGACGCCTGCCGCCCGCGCCCCGTGTCGCACCGCTGCCGCCGCCGCCCGCCTCCCCACGCTGCCGCACCGGAGCCGCCCCGCCGTCGCCGGACCTCGCCGGACCCGAGGTAGCCGTCTCGGTTTTCATGAGAACACCGTTTGGCTTTTTCGAAACCCTAGATCCGTTTTTTTCAGATCCGGTTCGGTTTATTTTTTCGGTTTAGTTATTTAGCGAACGCCCGTTTTTACGTTCGTTTTAACGAACGGTTTTCACCGTTTAGCCTCAGACAGCGAACGTTCGTTCATTAGCCAGTTCGTCAGTTTTTCTTTTTCTCGGATTTTCCAAGATTATTTTCGATCACGATTTCTGATCTGATTTTCGTTTTAGTATAACTTTTCGCTTGTTTATCGGAATCAGCCGATTCAAGCGCCTAGAGTTTCATCTCGAAACCCTCTTCCCGTTTAACCAACTTGAACAAGTTTTTGCTACTGTAATATTTGACTTTAGTCCAGATTAGTAATCGGATCTTGTTTCTTTCGCAGTTTGAGTGTCGTTGCTCCGTTTGATTTGATTCTTTTTGCAAACCGGAGTTCTTAAGTTGAACTTTGTGGTTAGATCTCTTATTTTAGTTTTACCCGTGCCCTTGTTTGATTTCTTATTGTATGCTTGTTTGATTGCAATAGAGTACCCGGAGTGCGAAGCGTGCTACATCGAGTCTCTAGGTTTCACGGATCATCAACAAGGCAAGTAACACTTTGATCATATCCCCTTTATCACCCAGTTTTTATGCATTAGCTTCAAACCTCAAACATTGCATGGTTAGGACTTGATAACATGTGGGATTGGGAAGTAGATGAGGTTGTACCTATTCACCTGTTTATTATCAAACACTTGGGAGTTACTTCTACGCTGCTTATATTGCTATGCTATGCTCGTAGACGTGGATTGGGTTTGAGTGAATCCATGACAGATGTGAGATTGTTAATTAATTGTTCAACTTAAGGTGGCAACTTTAATACACATCTGGGTGAATTGCTTGTCGGGCACCTGGAGAATCCAATGTTGTCCTAGGATATCCCGGAGTACCCATGTGATAATCCTAAGGTCCACCACCCAGGCTCAAAGGGAACTGAGATATTTCATGCTAGAAACTTCCATGTGCAGCCACAAGCTATTATGGGCTCTAGCATAGTTGAGTAAGTTGCGTGAAGCTCTTGAAGAGGTAGACTAGCAGATGTAGTGGGTTGTAGGTGGTATAGTCTATCCGGAGTAGAGAGTTAATGCTTCTGAAAGACTGTGTCTCGGTCATCCGTTTCTCAAACACCATGTAGTGTGAGAAACCCAACGGAGGAGATCGAGTCTTGTGGGGAAAAGTGCGCAAACTTCTGCAGAGTGTACAAACTAATCATGGTTAGCCGTGTCCCCGGTTATGGACATCTTGAGTATCTAGTACTTGGATTATCATATGTATCTCATCGCTCTAAATTAATATTGTTGGGTTGATAATTACTTTTAATTGGGATTGAGTTGGAGGAACCTTCTCAATGATGTTTCAACTACCATGATAGTTAAATAAAATCTATTCCTTTGTTGTTGGGAAAAATTGGCTTTTCGCAAAACTTTAACCTTAGAGCTTTCCACCAGCCAAATATGCATATAGTGATAGCATTACTCTGTTCTTGCTCTACCGTGTTATATTGCCAGCATATTCCATGTGCTGACCCGTTTTCGGGCTGCAACGATTATGTTGCAGACTTTTTAGACGAGGAGTAAGGTTCGTTAGGTCATTGCCGTGCAGCTCAGCTATGCCGTTGGAGTTGATGGACTCACCTTATCTTCCAAGCCTTCCGCTGTTATCATATTAGATGGCCTTAAGCCATATTTATGGTAATAAGTTCTCTTTTGGGACATTCGATGTAATAAGTGTGTGATTTCTACTCTGTTATAAATCCTTCGAGTACTATGTGTGTGTCAGCATTACCGATCCAGGGATGACACTTAAGCACAGAGACTTGACCGTTTGAGGTCGGGTCGCTACAATTTAGCTCTCTCAAATGTGTGTTGCATGTTTGGGTGATTATCCCAATTGATGCCCACAACTTCCCAACACTTTGCAGCAAAAGTACACTCATAGAATAAATGAACATTTGATTCTAGTACCTCCATGTTGCACATTGGACAATTGTGATCTTCTCCAATATTAAAATGCCTTATTAGAAGAAAATCCCTTGTGTTGACCCTATCATGCAACATCAACCATGCAAACACCTTATGTCTCATGATACATTTTGTTTTCCAAACGGAGGTGATGCATTGTGGGGCAAAATATTTCTGAACATGAATTTGTAGAACTTCTTCGATTTAAAATCAGTATCACCCCAACAAAGAATCCATTCATCAGTTTCCATAGCTTCCAAGTTGATCCCTTCCATGATCTCTTGTAGGTTATCCAGCTCAGCTCTGGCTTCCATTGACAAAGGAAGCATGAAGTTGTCCACGTGATCATTATTGTTGTAATACTGTGCTAACGAGATGTCTTCGTTGTTGGCAAACGAGAAAATATGTTCATGGGAGTCCATCAATGGTCTTTCATTGATCCAAACATCTTTCCAAAGCAAAACTGTGTCCCCCACGACAGTTATACATGAAGTAATTCCACGGTATATATCCATCAGTGAGAAAACATCACGCCACCAAAAGGAACCACAAGATGATTTTGCATGGGGAGGTGTATCATCATAGTGGGCATTCCAAACTATCGTTACCCAAGGGACATCCTATTTGTGAATAAATTTATGAAGGTACTTGAGCAGTAGTGCTTTGTTTTGGATTTGTAGGTTTAAAACCCCCAGACCCCCTTTTTTCTTTGGGACGCAAACCATCTCCCAAGCAGCCAAGGAGTGGGTTTTGGCATCTCTATCTACTTCTTTCCTCCATAGACAGTGCCTTCTTGCTCTATCAAATATCTCAATCAATTTGAGTGGGAGTTTTAGAACACACATGGCAAAAGATAGCAGCGATGATAACACAGAATTAATCAGTTGTACTTGTTCTCCATAAGATAACCAGATAGCGGTGCCTATCAACCGTCTCTCAATTCTGTCGACCAAAGGCATTAGCTCTCTAACAGTGGGCCTCGCTGTACCAAGAGGTAAACCTAAGTAGGTGAACGACATTTCCCCAACTTGGAATCCTAGAGCATTGGCCAGATCCAAAGTTTTTTGAGCATTAACATTAATTGGCATTAATTGAGACTTAGCATAGTTAATTTTCAAACCAGTTGCCCGGGCATAAGAATCAAGAATCTCCTTAATTGTCTGCAGATCTTGGTGATTTGCTGGGAGGATAATTTGTCATCGAATTGTCACGGCAGATGTCCTAGTGAAAGAACTTCGTCGTGGAGCCATCGCAACTAGGAAGCTTAAAGGGGTTAATCGGGACAAAGGACACAAAAGGTTTATACTGGTTCAGCCCCTTGCGGTGAAGGTAAAGCCTAGTCCAGTTGATGTGGTATTGCTAGGTTTTGATGACCAAGGAGCGAAATACGCTAGATTGGCTTCTCGATCTCTTGTCTCTTACCCTAAGCCGCCACCAGGTCGTCCCCTTATATACATGGGTTGACGCCTGGCGGCCTACAGAGTCCCGACCGGCTCATATAACGTGTCCGGCTCGGTGACTTCCTTTACATGCATTTCTTTACAAGTCCTTCTTACCCATGGCGGTTTACAATCATGGGCATCAAGCCGCCTCTGGGCTTGGGCCTACTACAAGTCTTATACTAAACCATCACCTTGTATATTCACTTGAATTTTTAGTAACCCACCATTAGGATTGACCTGGGCCCTTCTGGGCGGGTCATACCTGGTAGTTATATACCCAACATTAGGCCCCAGGTTGATTTGAACTTTGTTCTTGTCAATCTCTAACACCTTAAACGAAATCCATCCTCCTCTGTTTGTAAAAGCTCTTGTAACCCGCCATGACATCATCTTCAGAAAATATGAAAATATTCCATGATGTCATCTTCAACGGATCCTTATCCTTAAATGTCTTCCGAGAATCAAGGCGTCCATTAGCTGGATAATCATTACTTTGGTCTTCCTCGATTTTCATGCCTGCCCGTTCACTTATCCCCTTATAAATAGGCTCGGCCAGTCCTTCCTCTTTCTTCTTCTTCCTCTTGCACCTTCTCTGCCGCTCGAGCTCCGCCGCCGCCGCAGCGCATCGTCGTCCTCAACTCCGGCCGCTGCATCACCCTGATTTTTTCTAGAGAACAGCAGCGATCCTCCGCAGCAACTCCGCACCCGTAAGCTCTCACCTTCTCACCCCCATAGGTCTGCATTAGGGTTTAGGAGGTTTCCTTCTTACGTTCTTCACTGTTCGTCGTAGATTCGTTGCAACTTCTCTTACCGCACCCTCTTTTGATCTAAAAGTAGTGCAGAACTTATGTGGTAGCTGTTTCTCATCCATTTTAGACGCTAGCAGATCCCCTTCTCTTGTATAAATGCCTCTTTAGAAATGACGAACTCCTCTGTGCTCGTTTTTTAGGTCTAACTTTATTTTTCTTTCTGAACCATTTTGATCCATAATAATAGCCACAGCTTGGGAAACCTGTTTGTCTCAGCACTTAGCCAATTTTGATTCCGGCAACCTTCGAATACTTTTTAGTCATGGCGGCTTATGACTCTGGCTTATTTTTTCTTTACATGTCATTAGCCCTTATTTAAGCCGCCATTACTCATCTGTACTATAATCATGAACCTGTAACTTCATCAATAAATTGAACCGACAAATTACTTTCTTTTCAGCTTGCCTTTTTTTCATCATGCCGTCCAAAGCGCCAACAGTCTGCAACTGGGTCCCTTCCACAGTTACTGAGGATACCTTGAAGGAATTGTCACCATAGGATTTTTGCAAAGAAAAGCATTATGTCTTATCGTGCTCCTGACCCGGACGAAGAACGGCCTCAGCCCAAAGACGGTGAAGTTATCATTTTCACTGATCACATGAACCGTGACTTCTCACCACCCGGCTCAAAGTTCTTCCGAGACGTTCTGCATTTTTTCAAGCTTCGTCCACAAGACATTGGACCCAACTCTATATCCAATATCTGCAATTTTCAAGTTCTTTGTGAGGTATATGTTTAAGAAGAACCGACCGTGGAACTCTTCAAAGAGGACTTTTACTTGAACCACCAGAATGAGTGCACCAACGGCCTTAGCTTGGAACTTGGCGGAATTTCAATTCAACGCCGACAAGGTGCCGTTTTTTCCTTTAGTGGTCTTACCAAGCCATCCCAAAGACTTGTAGCGACCAGACCTCAAATGGTCTGATCTCTATGCTTCAATGTCATCCCTGGATCAGTAATGCTGACATGCACAGTACTTGAAGGATTTATAACAGAGTAGCAATCACACACTTAGTACATCGAATGTCTCAAAAGAGAACTTATTACAATAAATATGGCTTAAGGCCATCTAATAATGATAACAGCGGAAGGCTTGGAAGATAAGTGAGTCCATCAACTCCAACGGCATCACTGAGTATAGAACCACAACCTAAAAGGCACCTTACTTGTCGTCTGAAAAGTATGCAACATGAACGTTGCAGCCCGAAAACGGGTCAGCACATGGAATATGCTGGCAAAGTAACACATAGAGATATGAAAGAATAAGGCTATACTACATGCATATATGGCTGGTGGAAAGCTCTATGGTTACAGTTTTGCGTAAAGCCAATTTTCCCCTACTACAAAGGAATAAATTTTATTTAACTATCATGGTGGTTGTTAAACATTGAGAGTGTAGACACCCTCTCGATCCCAATTAAGCATCATCTCTAAAACCCAACAATATTAATTAGAGTAACATGATGAGATTCACATGATAATCCAAGTACTAGATACTCAAGACGTCCATAACCGGGGACACAGCTAACCATGATTAGTTTATATACTCTGCAGAGGTTTGCGCACTTTTCCCCACAAGACTCGATCTCCTCCGTTGGTTTTCTCGCACTACATGGTGTTTGAGAAACAAATGTGTAACGCCCTCGATGCGACTATATCTCCCACGTGTCAAAGCACGACTTAGAGGCATAACCGCATGGAAAGCAATATCGCAAGTGAGGTAATCTTCACACAACCCATGTAATACATAAGGGAAAGAGATACATAGTTGGCTTACAATCGCCACTTTCACACAAATACATGAATAAAGCATTACATCATCCAGATACAAACAAGGTCCGACTACGGAACCAAAATAAGAGAAGAACCCCAAATGCGACACGGTCCCCGATCGACCCCAACTGGGCTCCACTACTGATCAACTAGAACGAAACAACACAAAGGACAAGATCTTCATCGAGCTCCTCCTGAGCTTGGTTGCGTCATCTACATGGACTCATCGGCACCTGCAAGCTGGTTTTGGAAGTATCTCTGAGCCACAGGGACTCAGCAATCTCGCACCCTCGCGATCAAGACTATTTAAGCTTATGGGTAAGGTAAAATATATGAGGTGGAGCTGCAGCAAGCGACTAGCATATATGGTGGCTAAACATACGCAAAAGAGAGCGAGAAGAGAAGGCAAAGCACGGTCGATAAAAGTATGATCAAGAAGTGATCCTAAAACAACCTACGTCAAGCATAAATCCAACAACCGTGTTCACTTCCCGGACTCCACTGGAAAGAGACCATCACGGTTACACACGCGGTTGATGTATTTTAATTAAGGTCAACTTCAGGTTTTCTACAACCGGACATTAACAAATTCCCATCTGCCCATAACCGCGGGCACGGCTTTCGAAAGTTCAAATCCCTGCAGGGGTGTCCCAACTTAACCCATGACAAGCTCTCACGGTCAACGAAGGAATAGACCTCCTCCCGAGACATTCCGATCAGCCTCGGTATCCCGGTTCTACAAGACATTTCGACAAGGTAAAACTAAACCAGCAACACCGCCCGAATGTGCCGACAAATCCCGATAGGAGCTGCACATATCTCTTTCTCAGGGCACACCGGATTGTCCAAACTTCCGGTAGGCCAGCCCAGAGTTGCCCCTGGTGGCCACCGGCGGCTGACAAGTTGGACCAACACTCAGAGGACCACTGGCCCGAGGGGGGGGGGTAAAATAATGATGACCCTTGAGTCTGCAGAACCCAAGGGAAAGAAAAGGCTAGGTGGCAAATGGTAAAACCAATGTTGGGCATTGCTGGAGAAGTTTTACTCAAGGTGAACTGTAAAGGGGTTCCCATAATAGCCCAACCGCGTAAGGAACGCAAAATCTGGGAACATAACACCGATATGACGGAAACTAGGGCGGCAAGAGTGGAACAAAACACCGGGCATAAGGCCGAGCCTTCCACCCTTTACCAAGTGTATAGATGCATTAATTAAATAAGATATATTGTGATATCCCAACAAGTAAACATGTTCCAACAAGGAACAACATCTCCATGTTCCAACAAGGAACAAACTTCAATCTTCACCTGCAACTAGCAACGCTATAAGAGGGGCTGAGCAAAGCGGTAACATAGCCAAACAATGGTTTGCTAGGACAAGTTGGGTTAGAGGCTTGGTTTAACAATATGGGAGGCATGATAAGCATGTGGTAGGTATCGCATCATAGGCATAGCAAAAGAGCGAGCATCTAGCAAGCAAAGATAGAACTGATTTCGAGGGTATGGTCATCTTGCCTGAAATCCCGCAAGGAAGAAGAACAAGTCCATGAAGAAGACAAACGGACGTAGACGAACGAATCCTCATAAACGCGATGTTATCGGAACCAACCCGAGGAAGCAAACACCATAAAGAAGCACACAACATAGTAAACAACCAACACATGAACATGGTATGATATGCGGGATGCGGTATACGATGCATATGCATGATTTGACATGGAATGAAAGAACCTGGCCTCAACTTGGAAATCCAAGTGTGCCACTGGAAAGGTGAGATGAAATCGCTTGAAAACGATATAAAGATCCCCGGAATCGGAGTTACGGTTTGGAAATGGCAAGCGATTCAAATATGGCACCGGTCTGCGATAAACAACAAGTAGCCATATAAATGCAACAAGATGAACATGCTACAACACCCAAACATGGCAACAAAATACATGGAAGGGATCCATTCATGATGCTTAACAAAAGACTAGCACTGAGATACATCCAATTCATCCATTAACAGGTCCAAACAAGCATGGCAAAAGAGCAAACGGTAAACAGATTTCAGACTTGGTGAAATTAACACAAGCCTGGAATTTCAGATCAGATAGCACTCTTTGGAGCATGAAAACTATATGCTACAGGACCTGAACATGGCAAAGTAAAGCATGGCATGGAGCTACTAAAAGAGCTTAACAAAATTCCCTTAGTGACCTTGAGCCAAAAGGGATCAGAAAATACAATTGCAAGCATGTGAACATGGCAAAAACATAATCAGTTCTCAGACTTAGTGAAAACTAGAGCATGCTAAAAACAGATATCAAGTAGGCATGTTTATGAGCTCGATGCACTCACTACAGAGCAAGTCATGACAAGCTAAGCATACACCCATCAAGAATACACAAAATACAAGCTAGACATGGCAAGAACAATAACATAGCATGCACGGATCAACTACAACATCCTCGGCAAAATCGCTAACAAGTAGACAATCTGCCCAGATTCACAAAATAGCAAAAGTAGAGCTCGATTGACTCAAGATAGGGTGCTCCATAATTGCAAACAAAGACATGGATGGATAGAGCACTACAAGATTAACAAAACATCCTTACTGATCATCCTCAAAAGAGGCACGGATCACTAGGAAAAAACATGAAAATATGGCATCATGAAATAAACAGATCAAGGACTTAGTGGAAATGCTAAGTCCCTGAAATCAGCATTACCAAGTGCCTCACTTTGCAAGCTTGTGCTAGTCACCACACACATCACAAAAATACATGGGTTGCACCTCTGGAAACATGGCAAAACCCTTAACAAAACACATGTAGAGTTCATGGGCATATCATGCACACATTAATCATGGCAAAAATGAAAAATATCTAAATGGAGTAGCAGATCTGACAATTATCTCAAGTAGCACTCTTCCAACAGCATTTCGGGCATCAAGATGAACTCAAATGAAAATAATGCAATGAGATGAAATGATGTACTCTCTGAGAAGAACATTTTGATATGCTATATGCATGAATCGGAGCTATGTATGCAAAGTTACGATGCGATGAAGATGGGCAAAATATTAGGGTTAGGGACGAAAAAGTCAACCCGCGGATCTCAGATCCAGATCGGATCCGGGCGGTTACTGTAGCAGGGCGCGGATGCCGAGGTTCGCCAGGCCGGAGTTCGTCGGGGCACCGGAGTCGAGGGAGAGGGGCGGCCAGATCCGGTGATGCACCGGCGAGGCGAGGCGGCGGACAGCGGGGCAGGGCGCCACGGCGGCAGCGGCGCGGATCGGCGAGCGGGTCGGCGGCGAGCCGGCGCGGAGGCGCGGCGAGCCGTCGCGGCGGCGCGACACGGAGGAAGAGGCGACGACGTGGCGGCTTCCAACGGCGGCCGGCGGGAGGAGCCGCGGGCTCGGGCGGGAGGAGAGCCGGGCGGCTGGCGGCGGTGAGCGGGCCCGCGCGGGCCGGATTTGGGCCGCGCGGGCCGCGCGGTGTAGACGGAGGCGGCCGGCTGAGGTGGAGCTCGCCGGTTGGTTCGGGCAGCGGAGGAGGCGACGTGGAGGCTCCGGATTGGTCCGGGTGAGGTGGCGGCGGTGGCGCGGACATTGTCTGATGCGGTGGAGATTTCGTCCGGGCGCGAGGAGGAAGATGGCTAGGGTTTCATCCACGAAAATTTCGGAGGGGATCACAAATATATAGGTAGAGGGAGCTAGGAGAGTCCAAATGAGGTGTGGTTTTCGGCCACGCGATCGTGATCGAACGCTCTAGATGATGGAGGGGGTTTTGGTGGGTTTTGGGCCAAATTGAAAGGGTGTTGGGCTGCAACACACACGAGGCCTTTTCGGTCCCTCGGTTAACCGTTGGAGTATCAAACGAAGTCCAAATGGTACGAAACTTGACAGGCGGTCTACCAGTAGTAAACCAAGGCCGCTTGGCGAGTCTCGGTCCAATCTGGAAATGTTTAATCCCCACACACGAGAGAAAGGTAGAAATGACCACCGGAGGAGAACGGAGCGCCGGATACAAAACGGACAACGGGGAAAATGCTCGGATGCATGAGACGAACACGTATGCAAATGAAATGCACATGATGACATGATATGCAAAGCATGACACGCAAGCAATGACAAGGCAAAGAACATCGAATAACTGGACGACACCTGGCACATCGGTCACAGGGCGTTACAACACTCCACCACTACGAGAGGATCTCGTCCCGAGATCTAGAATGGCACCGGAGGGAAAACGGAAGAGAAAGAAAAGAGGTAAAACTAAGTTGCTCCTTTGACAAACAAGTGAAACCAAAGAACCTTGAAAAGGTTAAGCAAATACGAGAAAAGAATACAACGGAGATGAAAAAAATTGAAAACACACCGATAGAAAGGAGGAACAAAGAAGAACAAATTCGAGCAGCACTCCGGTTGATAAGTTATGCAAGACTTGATAAGGCGAAAAAACTTGAGCAAAAGGGCACAACACTCCGGTTTAATGGATAAGCAAATGAAAGAACATGATCTTTACTAAAACGAGATGATAGTTGAAGAAACAATATCACAATGCCTCCGGAACAAAAGAATAGAAGTTGGACCGTCGGAAACAAAAGAACAAAGAATAAAACACCATCTTCTACCTCAAAAGAGCTTCAAAGCATCTTGAAGAGAAGGGTCGAATGGAATTGTTGGAAAACCAACAATGAAAAGAATAAGCTTAATATGGTCTTATGGAATACATCTCAAAATTATGAGGTGACAACCTGCCACTCACAGAAAAGATTTGATTGGATTTATAAGAACATGGAGACGAGAAACTATATCACCAGGAGGATAAATGAAGACCTTGGGTCTTATATGAGCACCATAAATAGCAACAATCCTTAGGGACAGTTTTAGGTGAAATATAGACCAAGATAGCTCCAATGACGAGATTGATGGATTTAAAATACCTCATTCTTAATAATGTGTGAATCATGAAACATGAACTCAAATTATCAAGAATGACATAATACCACCTCCGATAATATGGTAGAAAGAATTGCACTCCGGATAGCAAGAAGAAGAAAACTTGAGTTCCCCTGAAAAGAATCTTGACGAACACTTTGAGAAGGAATTAAATCCTTGATGAACCATCATGAAGAACCTCCATGAAGAACTCCGGTAACAAAAGGATAACGAGAAGAAAAAAAGAAGTTGAAAACACGAGGTGAAACCTTGCAATGATTTAGATGGATCTCCGTGATAATTAGATCTTGGAACTCCGGGAAAGAAAAGATAAGGCATCTCAAACTGAGAATATGATATGATGAACCACTCCGGAAAAAAATTACTCACTTGGATGAAACAAGAATAAGATTTACATTATGCTTATCCTTCACCAATTAAATTGATGACAATCAATGGATTTGGAATACTACTTATTCTCGTAGAAAGGATTAAAAGAGATATGTCATAAACTTGGGAAGGTCTTCAATGAGCCACCGGTAGGATAGAAACAACGAATGAATTGGTATGACAACCAAGGAAGAGATCTTGAGCGAACCACCGTAAGAGTTGAAAATGAAAGTAACAAAGGCACAAATCACCGGAAAGAATTGGAGAACGAATGAAGATACTAGAGGTAAAATAAATATATGAAAACGAAGAGATCACGAGCTGATTGGAGACATACTTGAATGATGCACCGGTAAGATTTAGAGTATGAGAGATGAAAGCTGGAATGAATAAATCTTCTGAAATGATGGGCTTGGACAAATCAAACTGAAAAGAATCTTGAATTGCTCCGGATAGGTGAAAAGAATTCTCACAATCGAAAAACAATTATGAAAGGATGGCATCAAGCTAGAACCACGAACCTTGAAGAGAGTGGAGCAAGATTGAGAGAAAAATCTTCTTCGGTCTTCAAAATCTAAGAATGACGATGAGATACATCACCATGAATTATTGAGGCACTCCGGAATGAAGAATAAAAAGGTTGAACCAACGATGAAAAGAATTTGAAAGATCTTGGAGAAAGACATTTGACTGATGATAATTCATTCTTACATCAAACTTCGAAAAGAAATTTGAGGATAGCTCCGGGAAAATAAGAAGAGTCAGGTAAGATCCTGGGAAAAGACCTGTGGGTTAGGGCCCACTGAAAAGATACACTGTTGAAATGATTCAAAAGAGAGAATGCACCGGTTGAATTAAAAGGCTTGAATGAGGGAACATCCTCGAAAGAGCTTGAACGAAAGAGAGTGTAAACACGAATCTTCGAGATATCTTGAGCACTCCGGAATAAATGAATAGGGAGAAATGAATGGTTATGAGGTGCACTGGCAAGAGAAGGCATTTGAAACGAGGAAAACGGATATGATCAACACCGAAAGCTTGACTTGAAACCACTGGAGAAGATAAAAGAAACAAAGAATGATGAACTAGAAGCTCCGTTAGAATCTTCATGAGAATCACCGGATAAGAATATTGATAGAAAAGAATGGAGAGACTTCACAAGAATAAAAGGATACTTGATTAAAACATCTGAGTCCTCGAAGGAACAAGGGAGGGAGGGTGGGAAAAACAAAGGCAACTTGGAGACGGATGAAACAGACACCGTTGAGAAGAACTGATAATTGATCTTGCGAATGTTGAAATGATCGGATCCACTTGAAGAGAGACACGCCGGTAGAACAAGATTGGCATGTCAATCTCGATTATCAAGAAGGATTAGTATTCACATAGGAATATGAGAACACCATTTGGGGAAGGTATGGAATCAACACTTGACATTGAAGCAACTCGAATACCACAACTCAAAACAAAACAAAGGATTGGCTTGCAGAATAAGCCAGAACAAACATATGATAGAGATTTCGTCCGAAGTTTTCGTGGTGGGGCCTACACGGGCTCGATCGTACAACACCATCATGTACAAGGCAGTGCACATGACATATGAAGCGTCCCCGAGTCGGCATAGCCAAGGACTCTTTAAGACACAACGAGACCACTGTAAAACCGACCGTGAATAGGCGGACCACTAGACGTCGAACCCCAATTTCATATCATACATCTGTCGGAAAGATATCCTAAGAGCTACTTGAATTCCCACTTATAAACTCCCAAAATTTTTTGGTTATGCAATCAGGTGTTGGGGATACAGGGGAAGCATAATATCTCACCCAAATCTAGCAAATCCTACATCCAGCTGTATCCATCCTTCAACACATAACCAAGAAACCTTCGGAAATCATCTACCTAAACCTTCGAAAAGCATCCGTTATACGAGTTATGGCGATACTCCCGAACTCCCGCCCCAGTACTGGGTGGCATCGAGGTTATCTCACCAACGAACTGCATAAAAGAGATTTTTGATGTCGGCGTACTAAACTCAGGTATTCCAGAACTGCAACGATAAAATTGTGACGACCACACCTCGGAGCTCAACTCCCCGGGACACTTCCACAAAACCCCTGACAGGAGGCACCAAGACAATGTTCTCGTCACAAAACCATCGGAACGATTCCAAGATACCCGCGTGATCCTAAATTTTTTTTAGTGAAATTTGAGAAGAGAAGAGTCAAAACTCTACGTCAGGATGCCTTACCAGAGCGATGAGGAGACTGGGAAGTAAAAAGAATTCCTAAACTCTCTGATATATAATTCCTAAATGACTCAAAACATTTTTCTAGACACAACTCGGCCGCTAAAAATGATCAAACAATGGGGCTCCTAAGGTCGGGGAAGGCTCTGATTACCAACTTGTAACGCCCTCGATGCGGCTATATCTCCCACGTGTCGAAGCACGACTTAGAGGCATAACCGCATGGAAAGCAATGTCGCAAGTGAGGTAATCTTCACACAACCCATGTAATACATAAGGGAAAGAGATACATAGTTGGCTTACAATCGCCACTTCACACAAATACATGAATAAAGCATTACATCATCCAGATACAAACAAGGTCCGACTACGGAACCAAAATAAGAGAAGAACCCCAAATGCGACACGGTCCCCGATCGACCCCAACTAGGCTCCACTACTGATCAACTAGAACGAAACAACACAAAGGACAAGATCTTCATCGAGATCCTCCTGAGCTAGGTTGCGTCATCTGCATGGACTCATCGGCACCTGCAAGCTGGTTTTGGAAGTATCTGTGAGCCACAGGGACTTAGCAATCTCGCACCCTCGCGATCAAGACTATTTAAGCTTATGGGTAAGGTAAAAGATATGAGGTGGAGCTGCAGCAAGCGACTAGCATATATGGTGGCTAAACATACGCAAAAGAGAGCGAGAAGAGAAGGCAAAGCACGGCCGATAAAAGTATGATCAAGAAGTGATCCTAAAACAACCTACGTCAAGCATAACTCCAACAACCGTGTTCACTTCCCGGACTCCGCCGGAAAGAGACCATCACGGTTACACAGGCGGTTGATGTATTTTAATTAAGGTCAACTTCAGGTTTTCTACAACCGGACATTAACAAATTCCCATCTGCCCATAACCGCGTGCACGGCTTTCGAAAGTTCAAATCCCTGCAGGGGTGTCCCAACTTAACCCATGACAAGCTCTCACGGTCAACGAAGGAATAGACCTCCTCCCGAGACATTCCGATCAGACTCGGTATCCCGGTTCTACAAGACATTTTGACAAGGTAAAACTAAACCAGCAACACCGCCCGAATGTGCCGACAAATCCCAATAGGAGCTACACATATCTCTTTCTCAGGGCACACCGGATTGTCCAAACTTCTGGTAGGCCAGCCCAGAGTTGCCCCTGGTGGCCACCGGCGGCTGACAAGTTGGACCAACACTCAGAGGAGCACTGGTCCGGGGGGGTAAAATAATGATGACCCTTGAGTCTGCAGAACCCAAGGGAAAGAAAAGGCTAGGTGGCAAATGGTAAAACCAATGTTGGGCGTTGCTGGAGAAGTTTTACTCAAGGCAAACTATCAAGGGGTTCCCATAATAGCCCAACCGCGTAAGGAACGCAAAATCCGGGAACATAACACCGATATGACGGAAACTAGGGCGGCAAGAGTGGAACAAAACACCAGGCATAAGGCCGAGCCTTCCACCCTTTACCAAGTGTATAGATGCATTAATTAAATAAGATATATTATGATATCCCAACAAGTAAACATGTTCCAACAAGGAACAACATCTCCATGTTCCAACAAGGAACAAACTTCAATCTTCACCTGCAACTAGCAACGCTATAAGAGGGGCTGAGCAAAGCGGTAACATAGCCAAACAACGGTTTGCTAGGACAAGGTGGGTTAGAGGCTTGGTTTAACAATATGGGAGGCATGATAAGCAAGTGGTAGGTATCGCATCATAGGCATAGCAAAAGAGCGAGCATCTAGCAAGCAAAGATAGAAGTGATTTCAAGGGTATGGTCATCTTGCCTGAAATCCCGCAAGGAAGAAGAACGAGTTCATGAAGAAGACAAACAGACGTAGAGGAACGGATCCTCATAAACGCGACGTTATCGGAACCAACCCGAGGAAGCAAACACCGGAAAGAAGCACACAACATAGTAAACAACCAACACATGAACATGGTATCATATGCGGGATGCGGTATGCGATGCATATGCATGATTTGACACGGAATGAAAGAACCTGGCCTCAACTTGGAAATCTAAGTGTGCCACTGGAAAGGTGAGATGAAATCGCTTGAAAACGATATAAAGATCCCCGGAATCGGAGTTACGGTTTGGAAATGGCAAGCGATTCAAATATGTCACCGGTCTGCGATAAACAGCAAGTAGCCATATAAATGCAACAAGATGAACATGCTACAGCACCCAAACATGGCAACAAAATACATGGCAGGGATCCATTCATGATGCTTAACAAAAGACTAGCATTGAGCTACGGCCTATTCATCCGCTAACAGGTTCAAACAAGCATGGCAAAAGAGCAAACGGTAAACAGATTTCAGACTTGGTGAAATTAACACAAGCCTGGAATTTCAGATCAGATAGCACTCTTCGGAGCATGAAAACTATATGCTACAGGACCTAAACATGGCAAAGTAAAGCATGGCATGGAGCTACTCAAAGATCTTAACAAAAGTCCCTTAGTGACCTTGAGCCAAAAGGGATCAGAAAATACAATTGCAAGCATGTGAACATGGCAAAAACATAATCAGTTCTCAGACTTAGTGAAAACTGGAGCATGCTGAAAACAGATATCAAGTAGGCATGTTTACGAGCTCGATGCACTCACTACAGAGCAAGTCATGACAAGCTAAGCATACACCCATCAAGAATACACAAAATACAAGCTAGACATGGCAAGAACAATAACATAGCATGCACGGATCAACTACAACATCCTCGGCAAAATCGCTAACAAGTAGACAATCTGCCCAGATTCACGAAATAGAAAAAGTAGAGCTCGATTGACTCAAGCTAGGGTGCTCCATAATTGCAAGCAAAGATATGGATGGATAGAGCACTACAAGATTAACAAAACATCCTTACTGATCATCCTCAAAAGAGGCACGGATCACTAGGAAACAACATGAACATATGGCATCATGAAATAAATAGATCAAGGACTTGGTGGAAATGCTAAGTCCCTGAAATAAGCATTACCAAGTGCCTCACTTTGCAAGCTTGTACTAGTCACCACACACATCACAAAAATACATGGGTTGCACCTCTGGAAAGATGGCAAAACCCTTAACAAAACACATATAGAGTTCATGGGCATATCATGCACACATTAATCATGGCAAAAAAGACAAATATCTAAATGGAGTAGCAGATCTGACAATTATCTCAAGTAGCACTCTTCCAACAGCATTTCGGGCATCAAGATGAACTCAAATAAAAATGATGGAATGAGATGAAATGATGTACTCTTTGAGACGAACATTTTGATATGTTATATGCATGAATCGGAGCTATGGATGCAAAGTTACGATGCGATGAAGATGTGCAAAATATTAGGGTTAGGGACGAAAAAGTCAACCCGCGGATCTCAGATCCAGATCGGATCCGGGCGGTTATTGTAGCAGGGCGCGGATGCCGAGGTTCGCCGGGCCGGAGTTCGTCGGGGCGCCGGAGTCAAGGGAAAGGGGCGGCCGGATCCGGTGATGCACCGGCGAGGCGAGGCGGCGGACGGCGGGGCAGGGCGCCACGGCGGCGGCGGCGCGGATCGGTGAGCGGGTCGGCGGCGAGCCGACGCGGAGGCGCGGCGAGCCGTCGCGGTGGCGCGGTGCGGAGGAAGAGGCGGCGACATGGCGGCTTCCGACGGCGGCCGGCGGGAGGAGCCGCGGGCTCGGGCGGGAGGAGAGCCGGGTGGCTGGCGGCGGTGACCGGGCCCGCGCGGGCCGAATCCGGGCCCCGCGGGCCGCGCTGTGGAGAGGGAGGCGGCCGGCTGAGGTGGAGCTCGCCGGTTGGTTCGGGCGGCGGAGGAGGCGACGTGGCGGCTCCGGATTGGTCCGGGTGAGGTGGCGGCGGGGGTGCGGACATTGTCCGATGCGGTGGAGATTTCGTTCGGGCGTGAGGAGGAAGATGGCTAGGGTTTCATCCGCGAAAATTTCGGAGGGGATCACAAATATATAGGTAGAGGGAGCTAGGAGAGTCCAAATGAGGTGCGGTTTTTGGCCACGCTATCGTGATCGAACGCTCTAGATGATGGAGGGGGTTTTGGTGGGTTTTGGGCCAAATTGAAAGGGTGTTAGGATGCAACACACACGAGGCCTTTTCGGTCCCTTGGTTAACCGTTGGAGTATCAAACGAAGTCCAAATGGTACGAAACTTGACAGGCGGTTTACCGGTAGTAAACCAAGGCCGCTTGGCAAGTCTCGGCCCAATCTGGAAAGGTTTAATCCCCACACATGACAGAAAGGTAGAAATGACCACCGGAGGAGAATGGAGCACTGGATGCAAAACGGACAACGGGGAAAATACTTGGATGCATGAGACGAACACGTATGCAAATGAAATGCACATGATGACATGATATGCAAATCATGACACGCAAGCAATGACAAGGCAAACAACATCGAATAACTGGACGACACCTGGCACATCGGTCACGGGGCGTTACAGGATGACCGAGACATAGTCTTTCGGAAGCGCTAGCACCTTACGAACGGGTAGACCGTACCAACCTACATCCCCTACATCTGCTAGTCTACCACTGTAAGAGTTCGCATGACTTAGTCAACTATGCTAGAGCCCATAGTAGCTTGTGGCTGCACACGGAAGTTTCTAGTATGAATAATCTCATGATCCCTTTGAGCCTGGGTGGCGGTCCAAAAGAAAACAGGCAATCCCTGGAATACCCAGGTGCCTCAATCCACCCAGATGTGTGTTTGGGTTGCCACCTTAAATAAACCATTAATTAACAAAGCTCACATCTGTCATGGATACACTCACCCAATCCACGTCTACTAGCATAGCATAGCAATAGTAAGCAAACATAGAGTAACTCCCAAAGGTTTGATGATAAACAGGTAATAGGTACTACCTCAACTACTCCCCAAACCCACAATTTATTTAGATCCTAATGATGCAATTTGTGAGGATTGATCTAATGCAATAAAACTGGGTAGTAGGAGGTATGATCAAAGTGTTTCTTGCCTTGCTGATGATCCGGTAAACCTAGCGATTCGAAGTAGCAAGTGGTGCACTCCGGGTACTCTATCGCAAACAAACAAACATACAATAAGTACTCAACTAATGCACAGGTAAAACTCGAACAAGAGAACTAACCAGAAAGGTCAACTTAAGAACTCCGGTTGCCAAAAAGAATCAAAACGAACGAAGCAACGAAAGACAAACGGCAAGAGAAACAAGCTTCGTTTCCTATTCTGGGTCTAGGGCAATTTTTACAGTGACAAAAACTTGTTTGAGTTGGTTAAACGGAAAGAGGGTTTCGAGACGAAACTCCAAGCGCACTTTTCCCCACAATACTCAATCTCCTCCGTTAGGATTCTCACACTACACGGTGTTTGAGAAACGGATGACCGAGACATAGTCTTTCAGAAGCGCTAGCACCTCATGAACGGGTAGACCGTTACACCTACTTTCCCCTACATCTGCTAGTCTACCACTGTAAGAGTTCGCACGACTTAGTCAACTATGCTAGAGCCCATAGTAGCTTGTGGCTGCACACGGAAGTTTCTAGTATGAATAATCTCATGATCCCTTTGAGCCTGGGTGGCGGTCCATAAAGAAAAACAGGCAATCACTGGAATACCCAGGTGCCTCAATCCACCTAGATGTGTGTTTAAGTTGCCACCTTAAATAAACCTTTAATTTATCAATCTCACATCTGTCATGGATACACTCACCCAATCCACGTCTACTAGCATAGCATGTCAATATAAGCAAACATAGAAGTAACTCCCAAAGATTTGATAATAAAAGAGGTAATAGGTACTACCTCATCTACTGGCCAAAACCCACAATTTAATTAGATCCTATTCATGCAATGTTTGAGGATTGATCTAATGCAATAAAACTGGGTAATAGGAGGTATGATCAAAGTGTTACTTGCCTTGCTGATGATCCACGAAACCTAGCGATTCGAAGTAGCAAGTGGCGCACTCCGGGTACTCTATCGCAAACAAACAAGCACACAATAAGCACTCATCTAATGCATAGGTAAAACTCAAATAAGAGATCTAACTAGAAAGTTCAACTTAAGAACTCCGGTTTGCAAAAAGAATCAAATCAAACGAAGCAACGAAAGTCAAACGGCGAAAGAAACAAACTTCGTTTACTAATCTGGATCTAGGTCAAATTTTACGGAAGCAAAAACTTGTTTGAGTTGGTTGAATGGAAAGAGGATTTTGAGATGAAACTCCAGGCGCTTGAATCGCCTGATTCCGATAAACGAGCGAAAACTTATACTAGAACGAAAATCGGATCAGAAACCGCGATTAGAAATAATCGCGGAAAATCCGAGAAAAAGAAAAACGACGAACAGATTAACGAACGAACGTTCGTTTTCTGTAACTAAACGGTGAACGCGTTTGTTAATACGAACGAACGAGCGAATGCTCACTAAATAAACTAAACCAGAAATAAACCGATCTAAAAAAACGGATCTAAAAAAACAAACGGAAAACCGGCGGCGGCGAGGCAGGGTCAACCTCCGGCGAGGCAACGGGGTCCGGCGGCGGCTCAGGCGGCATGGGGCGGCGGCGGGGCGACGTGTGGCGGCGCGGTGATGCGGTGGCGGGGTCCGGCGGCTGCGGTGGCACGCGGCGGCGGCGGGTTAGGGTTAGGGTTAGGCAGCGCGGGGTGGCTTGGGGCTTAACGGGCTCGGGTCGGCTCCTTATAAAGGCCGGCCCAAAGAGTCCTGGCCGAAACCGGCCCTAAGTCGGTTGCGAGTCTTTTTTAAATAATTACGTGCAGAAAAACAAATAAAAAGAAATACTAAACGGACTCCAAAAATCCCGAAATAAATTTTCCCCGACTTATAAAATCAACATTTATTTGGGGCCTAAATGCAATTTTGGAAAACGCGCATTTTTCCTAAATTCAATTAAAATAGCAAATAACTCCAAAATAAAATCTTATTTGATTTTATTATTAAATCCTCAATATTTCTTTATTTTGGGAAAGTCATTTTATTCCCTCTCTCATATTTTTATAATATAAAAAATTGAAGATAAAATAAATAAAATCAAATGATCCTATTTTCAAAATTTGAGAAAACTCAAATATGAAAATAACGAAATCCCCAACTCTCTCCGAGGGTCCTTGAGTTGCGTAGAATTTCTAGGATCAAACAAAAAGCAAATAAAATATGATATGCAGTGATGATCTAATGTATAACATTCCAAATTGAAAATTTGGGATGTTACAAACCTACCCCCCTTAAGATGAATCTCGCCCTCGAGATTCAGGTTGGCTAGAAAATAGGTGAGGGT
The DNA here is from genome assembly GCF_002162155.2 of Triticum dicoccoides. Classification (NCBI taxonomy): domain Eukaryota; kingdom Viridiplantae; phylum Streptophyta; class Magnoliopsida; order Poales; family Poaceae; genus Triticum; species Triticum dicoccoides. The sequence continues at coordinate 404,137,007 of NC_041380.1, forward strand.
AGTCCTTCAGCAGATCTTCCTCTCGCTCCCAGGTGGCTTCATCCTCGGTGTGGTGGCTCCACTGAACTTTGCAGAACTTGATAACCTTGCTGCGGGTGACTCGGCTGGCATACTCAAGGATCTTGACTGGTTTTTCCTCATAGGTCAAATCACTGTCCAATTGAATCGCTTCTAGCGGCACTGTATCTCTCAGCGGTGTATCAGCCATCTCAGTGTGACACTTCTTCAACTTGGAAACGTGGAATACATCATGAACTCCTGACAATCCTTCGGGCAATTCCAATTTGTAGGCTACTTCTCCCATACGCTCCAAAACCTTGTATGGTCCTACAAAACGTGGCACTAACTTTCCCTTAACTCCAAAGCACTTAACTCCTCGAAGTGGAGATACTCGAAGATAAACTCGGTCTCCGACTTCGTAAACTGTCTCCTTTCATTTAGAATCTGCGTAGCTCTTCTGCCTAGACTGGGCTACCTTGAGCCTATCGCGAATCAATTTCACCTTCTATTCAGACTCCTTAATCAAATCCGGTCCAAACAACTGGCGGTCTCCAACTTCATCCCACGACAATGGGGTCCTGCACCTCCTTCCGTACAAGGCTTCAAAAGGGGCCATCTTCAAACTGGATTGATAACTGTTGTTGTAAGAGAACTCTACATAAGGCAAATTGTCGTCCCAACTAGATCCGTAATCTAGCGCGCAAGCTCTCAGCATATCCTCCAAAATCTGGTTGACTCTCTCGGTCTGTCCATCTGTCTGTGGATGAAAAGCTGTGCTAAACTCTAGCCTGGTACCCAAAGTTTCGTGCAACTGATTCCAGAACTTTGAGGTAAACTGGGTTCCTCTATCTGATACAATACTCCTTGGAACTCCATGCAGACATACGATCTTGGTCATGTATATCTTTGCCAACTTAGCACTGGTGTAAGTAGTCTTCACTGGGATGAAATGAGCTACCTTTGTCAAATGATCGACTACTACCCAAATTGAGTCATAGCCTGAACAAGTTCTGGGCAATCCCGTAATAAAATCCATGCCTAGCTTGTCCCACTTCCATTCGGGTATCGGCAATGGCTGTAACAATCCTGCTGGCTTCTGATGCTCTGCCTTTACTCTCTGACATACATCACAAATTGCTACATACTCCACAATATCCTTCTTCATTCTGGTCCACCAGAAAGTATCCTTCAAATCCAAATACATCTTGGTATTTCCTGGGTGAATCGAATATGGTGAATCATGGGCCTCCTGCAGAATTAACTTCCTGATCTCCGGGTCGTTAGGCACATCACCACGGTCTTCAAACCATAAGGTATCATGCTCATCCTCACGAAATCCTTTAACTTTTCCTTTGTTCATCTTCTCCTTTATAGAGGCAATCTCCTTGTCAGTCTTCTGAGCTTCTCTGATCTTATCCATTAAGGTAGACTGAATCTCCAATGCTGCTACATAGCCTCTCGGAACTATCTCCAAACATAGCTCACGAAGGTCCTCGGCTAACTCCTTCGGTAAATCTCCCGTCAATAGGGTGTTGACATGGCTTTTACGGCTCAGCGCATCGGCTACTACGTTAGCCTTTCAGGGATGATAATGCAATCTCATATCATAATTCTTGATGAGCTCCAACCATCTCCTTTGCCTGAGATTTAGTTCCTTCTGTGTGAAAATATACTTCAAACTCTTGTGATCCGTGTACACTTCACAATGGTTTCCAATGAGAAAATGTCTCCAAGTCTTTAATGCATGCACTACGGCTGCTAACTCCAAATCATGCGTGGCATAATTCAACTCATGAGGCTTAAGCTGTCGTGAGGCATATGAAACAACTCTTCCCTCCTGCATAAGCACTGCTCCAATTCCTCGACGTGAAGCATCGCAATACACCTCATAATCCTTGTTCTGATCTGGCAAAATCAACACTGGTTGTGTAACCAAACATTTCTTCAACTCCTGGAAACTGGCCTCACATTCCTCAGTCCATTTGGACTTGGTATGCTTCTTCAACAACTCCGTCATAGGTTTTGCAATCTTCGAGAAATTTTCAATGAATCTCCGGTAGTATCCTGCGAGTCCAAGAAAACTCCGGATCTCTCCAACTATTGTTGGGGCTTCCCAAGTTGTCACAGTGTCAACCTTGGTGGGATCTACTGCTATACCTTCTGCGGTTATAACGTGTCCGAGGAATCCAACTTCCTTCAACCAAAACTCACATTTGCTAAACTTGGCATATAACTGATGTTCTCTGAGCTTCTCAAGTACCAAACACAAATGCTCCTTATGCTCCTCTTCATTCTTCGAGTAAACCAGAATATCATCAATGAACACTACGACAAACTTATCCAAAAACTCCATAAACACTTTGTTCATCATGTTCATAAAATAGGCAGGTGCGTTAGTCAAACCAAATGACATAACGGTGTACTCATACAACCCATACCTGGTGGTAAAAGTCGTCTTAGGTATATCCTGTTCTCGAATCTTCAACTAATGGTATCCTGATCGCAGATCAATCTTGGAAAATACCTTAGCTCCTTGCAATCGATCAAACAGATCATTGATCATCGGTAGTGGGTACTTGTTCTTGATTGTTACTTCATTCAATCCTCCATAATCAATAACCATCCTTAACGATCCATCCTTTTTCTCCACTAGAAGTATTGGCAATCCCCAAGGCGAAGAACTTGGGCGAATATAACCTTTATCCAGTAACTCTTTAATCTGCTTCTTAATCTCTTCCAAATTCTTTGCGGGCATCCTGTATGGTCTCTTAGATATTGGCCCTGTGCCTGGCAAAAGTTCAATCAAAAACTCAATATCTCTATCCGGTGGCATGCCTGGCAACTCCTCTGGAAATACGTCAGAGAAATCCTTCACCACTGGTACTTCCTCCTGTACAACTCCTGTTAAGGAATTCACTTGAGTCCTCTTAGGAACATGCCGGGATACATACTTGATCCTTCTTCCTTCTGGGGTGGTAAGAAAAATTGACTACTAGCGCAATCGATGTTTCCTCCATACATCGACAGCCAATCCATACCCAGAATTACATCCAAACCTTGCGATTCCAAAATGATCAAATCCGAGGGAAGCACATGCCTACCTATACTCAATGGCACTTGAAAACATCCTCGGCTGGCCATATACTCCGCTCCTGGTGAGCTTACTAGCATAGGTGTTCTAAGAACCTTAGTGGGCAGGTTATACTTATCCGTGAATCCCCTTGATATGTATGAATGCGATGCACCGGTATCAAAAAGAATGATTGCAGTAAAAGACTTAACCAAAAACTTACAGATTACTGCATCCGGCTACTCTTCAACCTCCTCCACGTTAACGTGGTTCACCTGTCCCCTATTGAAAGGGTTCGGCTTATTCCTAGAGCTTCCATTGCCATTTCCATTCTGGGATTCAGGACATTCATTGGCATAATGTCCGGTCTTCTGGCACTTAAAGCAAGTGACTTGGCTCGGGTCTCTCTTGGCTGTTGTTGATGGGTTGGTACGGTTCTGGCCGTTGCTTCCTCCACTCCCATTACCATTCTTGGGGCCATTATGATTGTGCGAGCTTCCTCCCCCATGGGTATGCTCAAAGTGTCCTCCTGGTTTAGGGATAAAACGTGGCTTCTGCTGAGCTCCTGAATTGTACTTCCCTTGTCCATACTTCCTCTTACGGTTTTCAATCTGCTGCTGCTTCCCTTCAATCATAAGAGCACGATCTACCAACTCCTGTTAGTTGTTGAAGCTTGCTACCATCAACTGCATGCTCAACTCATCATTCCGTCCCTCCAAAAACTTCTCCTGCTTATTAGCTGCATCCGTAGCAACGTCATCTAGGGCATAACGTGCTAGCTTACTAAAGTCATCCACATACTAGCCAACTGTCCGTCCTCCTTGACGCAAGTTGCGAAACTCACGCTTCTTCATGGCCACGGCTCCTGCTGAAACTGATCCCATGTGACAGTGTTGATAGGGTAAGTGGCTGTGAAATTCTCCCACCAGGATGCTGCGGGTCCTTCAAGCTGATGTGCAGCAAATTTCACCTTTTCCGCATATGTGCATCCTGCCGTGGTAAACTCCCTTGTTGTCTTGCGGAGCTAATCATCTGCAACAATCGGCTCGGTGCTAATGGAGAACACTGGCGGATTCAGCCTAAGAAAACAGGTTAAGTGATCAACAGGTGGTGGCGGTGGTGAGTTGTTGTTGTTGTTCCCCTGATTCTGATTCTGGACTAGCAACTGCATCAACGTATTCTGCTGTTGGATCAACTGAGTGAGCTCCTGTGGGAAGGTAAATCTGGGGTCACGTCTCGGAGGCATTTGATGGGTTTAGAAAAGATGAGATTTAAGAATAGAGAGGGGTCTAGAGAGAAAACACTACCCAAATGCACATGAGGCAAATGCACACAAAATCACTTCATTCAATCAAACAAGGGCATACAATCGATCTAGAACTATCGTTATAAAAGTGCTCGGACTACTCCATATACATGGTGGAACACTACTACTGTTATGGTGGTCTACTAGAAATATTCTTCAGTTGCAGACTCCATGATATCTGCTCCAGCTTCATCAACATAGTCATCATCGCTATCGTCTGGGTCTGAGTCGGTGTCGTCAATGATGATGTAGTCTTCCGGACGAATCTCCTTGGGTTCCTCGTCTTCTTCTACTGGTGTAGGGTCTCCCATGAATATTCCGATCTTCTTGATCAGGTCGTCATTCTTCTCCACTAGTACTTCGATTTCCTCCATATAATCTTCACGTGTAGTCTTGAGTTCTTCCTCCAGTTCCGTGATTCCTGTCCTCGCCTTCTTCAGATCTATCATGTCTGCGCACATCTGGTTCTCTTGACGTCGAATGTGCTGGTTTAACTCCTGAATAAAAGCTGCGATTGATCTATCCTTCTTGGTGCTGATCATCTCCCAGTGCTCATCTCGGCGCCCACAAATCTGGTATATAGTATCCTTGAGATCATTGCGTAAACTTCTCCAATATGTCCCATGGCAATGTGAGCCGCCATGCTCTTTCCTAGACTCCAGGTTGGTGCATCAAAGGAAAACTCTATGGGCTCAGTGACTGGCATGAACGTCCTTCCTGGAACTTGAACTTGAATCATCCAGCGCTCCTCTTCAGGTAAAGTGGTGTTGTAGGTTCCGGTGAAGCTTGGTACTCCGATGTTCAGATATCTAGTGACTTCCATCAAGTGACGTCCAAAGGGTGTATCTTCATCCGGTTGTGTAAACTTGTTCCTTGCATCCGCCATCCTAAAAGAGTAGAAAAGATGAGGAGTCGGAAATGAGAAGAGTGAGTAGTGATCTAGGGCTTTGGCAATCACACACTTAGTACATCGAATGTCTCAAAAGAGAACTTATTACAATAAATATGGCTTAAGGCCATCTAATAACGATAACAGCGGAAGGCTTGGAAGATAAGTGAGTCCATCAACTCCAACAGCATCACTGAGTATAGAACCACGACCTAAAAGGCACCTTACTCGTCGTCTGAAAAGTCTACAACATGAACGTTGCAGCCTGAAAACGGGTCATCACATGGAATATGCTGGCAAAGTAACACATAGAGAGATATGAAAGAATAAGGCTATACTACATGCATATATGGCTGGTGGAAAGCTCTATGGTTACAGTTTTGCGTAAAGCCAATTTTTCCCTACTACAAAGGAATAAATTTTATTTAACTATCATGGTGGTTGTTAAACATTGAGAGTGTAGACACCCTCTCAATCCCAATTAAGCATCATCTTTAAAACCCAACAATATTAATTAGAGTAACATGATGAGATTCACATGATAATCCAAGTACTAGATACTCAAGACGTCCATAACCGGAGACACGGCAAACCATGATTAGTTTATACACTCTGTAGTGGTTTGCGCACTTTTCCCCACAAGATTCGATCTCCTCCGTTGGGATTCTCACACTACATGGTGTTTGAGAAATGGATGACCGAGACATAGTCTTTCAGAAGCGCTAGCACCTTACGAACGGGTAGACCATTGCACCTACTTTCCCCTACATCTGCTAGTCTACCACTGTAAGAGTTCGCATGACTTAGTCAACTATGCTAGAGCCCATAGTAGCTTGTGGCTGCACATGGAAGTTTCTAGTGTGAATAATCTCATGATCCCTTTGAGCCTGGGTCGCGGTCCATAAAGAAAAATAGGCAATCACTGGAATACCCAGGTGCCTCAATCCACCCAGATGTGTGTTTAAGTTGCCACCTTAAATAAACCATTAATTTATCAATCTCACATCTGTCATGGATACACTCACCCAATCCACATCTACTAGCATAGCATGGCAATATAAGCAAATGTAGAAGTAACTCCCAAAGGTTTGATAATAAAACAGGTAATAGGTACTACCTCATCTACTGCCCAAAACCCACAATTTAATTAGATCGTATTCATGCAATGTTGAGGATTAATCAAATGCAATAAAACTGGGTAATAGGAGGTATGATCACAATTTTACTTGCCTTGCTGATGATCCGCAAAACCTAGCGATTCGAAGTAGCAAGGGGCGCACTCCAGGTACTCTATCGCGGACAAACAAGCACACAATAAGCACTCATCTAATGCACAGGTAAAACTCAAATAAGAGATCTAACTAGAAAGTTCAACTTAAGAACTTCGGTTTGCAAAAAGAATCAAATCGAACGAAGCAACGAAAGTCAAACGGCGAAAGAAACAAACTTCGTTTACTAATCTGGATATAGGTTAAATTTTACAGAAGCAAAAACTTGTTTGAGTTGGTTAAACGGAAAGAGGGTTTCGAGATGAAACTACAGGCGCTTGAATCGCCTGATTCCGATAAACGAGCGAAAAGTTATACTAGAACGAAAATCGGATCAGAAATCGCGATCAGAAATAATCGCGGAAAATCCGAGAAAAAGAAAAACGACGAACAGATTAACGAACAAACGTTCATTTTCTGTAACTAAACAGTGAACATGTTCATTAAGACGAACGAACGAGCGAACGCTCGCTAAATAAACTAAAGCAGAAATAAACCGATCTAAAAAACGGACTTAAAAACCGACGAAAAACCGAACGGAAAACCGAACGGTTTTCCGAGGAAAACCGGTGGCGGCGAGGCGGGGTCTACCTCCGGCGAGGCAGCGGGGTCCGGCGGCAGCGGCGGTGGCTCCAGCGGCGTCGGGCGGTGGCAGCGGGGTCCGGCGGCG
>NC_041380.1:404144730-404209407 GCF_002162155.2 Triticum dicoccoides
GCGGCGACGCGGGCGGCGGGGTCCGGCGGCTGCGGCGGCACGCGGCGGCGGCGGGTTAGGGTTAGGGGTAGGCGGCACGGGGTGGCTTGGGGCTTAACGGGCTCGGGGCGGCTCCTTATAAAGGCCGGCCCGAAGAGTCCTGGCCGAAACCGGCCCTAAGTCGGTTGCGCGTTTTTTTAAATAATTACGCGCAGAAAAACAAATAAAAGAAATTCTAAACGGACTCCAAAAATCTCGAAATAAAATTTCCCCAACTTCTAAAATCAAGCCGGACAGGATGAACATTTATTTGGGGCCTAAATGCAATTTTGGAAAACGCGCATTTTCCTAAATTCAAATAAAATAGCAAATAACTCCAAAATAAAATCTTATTTGATTTTATTATTAAATCCTCAATATTTCTTTATTTTGGGGAAGTCATTTTATTCCCTCTCTTATATTTTTATAATAGAAATAATTGAAGTTAAAATAAATAAAATCAAATGATCCTATTTTCACAATTTGAGAAAACTCAAATATGAAAATAACGAAATCCCCAACTCTCTCCGAGGGTCCTTGAGTTGCGTAGAATTTCTAGGATCAAACCAAAAGCAAATAAAATATGATATGCAGTGATGATCTAATGTATAACATTCCAAATTGAAAATTTGTGATGTTACAAGACTGGAACCAAACCTGGTTCTACTGCCAAGATACATCACCAGCTGATGAAAAACCACTACCGGGTTATCGTGTGGAGCGTCTTGATTCCAAGTTTGTGCTCCCTGACAAACTTACTACTGCTGAATGCAAGAAGCTTATCCCATCTATCAAAAGGATTCAAGCTTCATTGGGAAATGGCTTAACCGGAGTTGACTTGATCCGTTGTTGGATCTCGTGGCGGGTCATCCGTCTAAGCCGCCGATCCAAGTTAATGTATGAATATGGCGGAGGTCCAGATGACTCTCTATGTTATAGCTCTGTTCAATTGACTGAAGAATACATTGTTGCAATTGCAACCATCCTTGTGAACGGCAAATATGAGGACTGCAGTAAGGTTGGGTTAAATCCCTTCTGCAAACTTAACCCGGCACCAGAGGTGAAAATCCTGACCTCTTTTTCTTTTTGTGTTTTCCTCAGTAGTTTAAATACTTGCATGACCTTTTAACCTGTTTATTTGTTTACATGCCAAATCTGACTTCTGGAAGGCCAAGTATGATCATGAAGCTGCCAAGAAGGCTAGATCCACTGCCATAGCCGCCAGGAGAACGACCCGGAAGCCCAAGAAGAAGAAGACTGCATCTGACATGTTCCAGCTGGATGATGTTTATGAGTCGGAGGTAGCCCTTGACTCCCTTGGACAAATTTTCAACTATCTTATTGACACTGACTATTGCCAAGACGACACGGGGGCCAGCCAGGCCGTGGAAGAAGAGGTAACTATTTCCTCCGACTCAGCCCCTTTGCTGAGACAGAAACTTTGACTGGTAACCCGGAAAGTAAGGTTTTCGCACCCTTTGGCTTATTTGGACCCTCATTTTCTTTTCAAAAAGCAGCAACATGAGAGCCGCCGTCAAGCCCGGATGAATGATGATGATGAACCACCTTCTGACTTACAAAAAACTCCTCGAAAACGCCAGAATGAGGTTTCTTTCACCTTTGTCCTTTGTTTTATCCATGAATCTATTTCCTTATATTTTTTAACTTTATTTTACCTTTGCAGGAGGTTTCTCGCTCTTCTGGCGAATCATCCCGGACTCAATTTCCGGCTTTCAAGACTGCCCCTGGGTAAGGAAAATCATCTTTCCTCTGCATCTTTAAAACTGCATCATTATACTAACTGTCTCATAAAAATCTTTCTTAGTGGTTAGGCGAAGTCCAAGAAAGCCAAGGTGATTAAACCGACAGAAGACCCAAAAAATCATGCACTTGAACCGACAACACCAACTCCTCCCGCTCAATCTAAAGCGCCAGAAGATCCGACTTTCCATGCTCAATTGGACCCTCCTGAGCCGTCAGCTGACGAAACCATTGTCGATCCATCCACCGTCAGACCATTTGGTTCAGCTAACCCACCAGCGCCTTCTGACCATGACGTTCTGATCACTGGCAGCAGATTTGTTGCGCCGGGTAATCCGACTGTGCTGGCCAGGCATTCTGCCAAACAGGAGGCCTTGGAAAGGCAGAAAGTACAGTTTGATATCTCTCACTACGCTCACATGAATGTTAGTGACGTGATGTCCGGCTATCTCAGTCATGTGCATTCCAGCCGTGACTCGGAAATTGAGATGGTCAAGCAATTGCAACTGAAATATGCGGTATGTTCTCCGGTTTATATATACTCTGCCAGCCCCCAAGTCTTTAGATTATGATGAACCTGAATGACCTGTAGACTTACGATATAGGTTGATACCTTGTCTTTAGATTTTTCCTAAGTCCAACAGATTAGTATAAACTTTCACATGTAGTCCCCAAGGGCCAGCTCAATTTATCATAAATGAGCCGGTACTTAACTTCATAACTGTCTTAAATCATTCCAAATAAGTAGTGTGATCCGACTCAACATAAAAACTTTCTGAATGTCATGCATTATCCCTCAAGTGACAAGCATTGTTACTTTGTAAAACACTTGGGACTTGAAGCATAGAAGAGTCATTTTGCATAAAAATTGCTTTGGCAGACATTAGCCCCCAAGTGCCAAGTGGTATTGCGTTTGCAAAACACTTGGGACTTCAATCATTATAACCTTTAGTTAAATCCTGAAACACCTGTGCATGTTTGTAGACCGCCCTAACTGAATTGGGCTCTCAATTGACGGATGCAAAGACCCGACTGGTGGATCAAGAGGCAGAGATAAAAACTGCTAACTCCAAACTTCAATTGAGTCTCTCTGAAACTGAAAAATTGAAGACTAGTTTGACTGAAAAGAAGAAATCCTGGGCCGATGAGAAGAGCTTGCTGATACAACATGCCGAGACAGCAGAGGCGGCTCTTGAGGAGGTTACCACGGAGCTCGCCAACTTAAAAAACTGTGTGTCTCAAATGGTCTCCGCCATCTTCGCTGAGTCATTTGTATTAGTCACTTACACTTTATTTTGACCAGGAATATAAGCCGCCTGCTGAGCCTTTGTTAAAAAACACTCACAGGTCCACGAAGTAAAAATCTTAGTCAAGATAGTGTGACAAAACTAAAGGCGGTTCATACCTTGGTGGCGCAACTGTACACTGGTGCTCAACGAGCACTTTCTACTATCCCCCCTGCCAACCAAGGACCCAACCGTGTGAGTGATGTTTTGAAGAAATTATCGATCTTACCCGCCAGATTTCAAGAGGTCAAACGATCTTGCGCCAGAGCCGGAGCCCTGACTGCCCTGAGCCGCTCCAAAGCCTAGGTGCCGGATTTAGACCCGATGGATGTGGCTAAGGGGTACCCTACCATGAAGGAAGACGGGACTCCGCTTGAGCAAGATGACTTTATTACCTGTGTGAGGGGAGTTCGTCCTCAGGCTACCATTCTTGGCAAGGAGACCAACATCGACAAATATCAGCCGAGTTTTGATATAGAGAATAAAAAGATGGCGACTCCCTCTTATAAAGTGACGGATCTTATCCTGCCGGTTCGTAAACACACTTTTGCCCCGGAAATTGACCCGGCCGGCTTAATTGATGGTGAGGCTGAGTTTATTGCTCTGAATGGCTTTGACTGGTCCAATCCCAGCTTCCAACCAGTGGAGGGAGGTGAACCGGCGAGGGAGAAGTCATAACCATCTGAATAATCTTGTCTTTAGCTTAAGATATGTTTAAGAGAAAAAACAGCCTAACCTTTTGGGCTCTCAAAGCCTTGTAATAGGTTAGTTTGAAAACTGCATGTTTTTCCTATGCCATCGTGCATAAAATGTTGCATATGACTCTTTGCCCATGATGCCAATATATATGCATCACATCCATGATTACATCTGTAATGTTTTAACTCTGTTCCTGTAAAAGATGAGAAAACTGTTCTGGCGGTTTAGCACCGGACGGGTCAAAACACCCGGTATATGACTATGAAATTAAGTGGGAAAAACAGAACCATATGTCAGATAAACAAGGCTGAAAAAACCTTTGATTAACGAAAAAACATAGATAAATCTGTTCATGAATGATACTGTCATACCTGTGTTCTTTGAATCTGGACTGCCGGTTTACATGACCCGGATGATGAGGTTGATAACCCAATCTTTTTTAGGAGTCAATACTCCCATATGTCTGATGACTGTTATGCCTTGGCAACTCATTGTCAAATAACCGAGCCGGTTTAATTTAAAACCATACTGACAGTTAGATTTGAGATGATAAAAAGCAGTAAGACAAAACACTAGGCTTCAGACAATGTAAATCAAACACTGAAATAAAAATTGGAGGCTTCTGATTCGAATACGATCAGTAAACCGGACCAAAGGGGTTAAGCTAAGATTCGAATACGATCATATAGCCCCCAGTGGTTTTGGCGTTGAGCCGATCAAGAGGGTACCGACAGCTATGTTATCTTTGGTTTGAATACAACCTATGTTTGAACAGGAAGCCCCCAAATGATCTTGAAAGGTTTTTAACGACCCTGATTCGAATACGATCCAAGTCAGACCCAAAAGGGGTTAAGCTATGATTCAGATACGATCAAGAAGCCCCCTGGTGAGTTTGGCTTTGAGCCGATCAAGAGGGTTATGACAACTATGTTCTCTTTGGTTCGAATATGACCTATGTTTGAACAGGAACCCCCAAGTGACCATGGGGTTTACGGCTAGATTCGAATACGACCATGAGCCAGACCAAAAGGGTTAAGCTAGATTCGGATACGATCAGCCCCCTTTTGGTCATTTTAAATAATGAGAATAATAAAGATATATGATCATTGAAGGGGAAAAGGACAAAGGTCCTGCTTTATTACTTATCATAATATATACAATGTCAAAGTATGTACATGATGAGAGCCGGTGGCTTAAGTATAATATGACCGAAGCTGAGCAATGTTTCACGGCCGGCGGGTCTCCTCCTCCGACTTACGTGAGTCTTTGTGATCTCGAACATCAATGAGGTAATATGACCCGTTGTTGAAGTTCTTGCTGACCACAAAGGGTCCTTCGCAAGGCGGGGATAGCTTGTGTGCATCAGACAGATCCTGGATGAGCCGGAGCACCAGGTCACCTTCTTGAAAGGTTCTGGACTTAACCCGGCGGCTGTGATAATGGCGCAGGTCCTGTTGATAAATTGCTGATCGAGCCGCTGCCAAATCTCTCTCTTCATCTAACAAGTCAAGTGCATCCTGTCGGGCTTGTCCATTATCAGCTTCAACGTAAGCCGCCACGTGAGGCGAGTCATGACGGATGTCACTAGGCAGAACTGCTTCTGCTCCATAAACCATGAAGAAAGGTGTATAACCTGTAGACCTGTTAGGAGTGGTATTGATACTCCACAACACCGAGGGTAATTCTTCTACCCAACAACCCGGCGTCCGTTGTAAAGGAACCATAAGCTGGGGCTTGAGACCTTTTAGGATTTCCTGATTTGCCCTCTCAGCTTGACCATTGGATTGGGGGTGAGCTACTGACAAAACATCAAGCCGGATATGCTCACGCTGACAAAACTCCTCCATAGCACCTTTGGATAGATTAGTGCCATTGTCAGTTATAATGTTGTGTGGAAAACCAAAGCAAAAGATCACCTTTTTCATGAACTGAACTGTCGTGGCTGCATCACACTTGCTCACCAGCTCTGCCTCAACCCATTTCGTGAATTTGTCAACTGCCACCAAAAGATGTGTCTTTTTATCCTTGGATCTTTTGAAAGGTCCAACCATATCAAGCCCCCAAACCACAAACGGCCAAGTGATTGGAATCATCCGCCATTCTTGATCTGGTACGTGTGCTCGTCGTGTGAACTTTTGACATCCATCGCACCTACTGACTAGATCCTCTGCATCAGCATGAGCCGTTAGCCAGTAAAAGCCATGACGAAAAGCTTTGGCCACTAGAGATTTTGAGCCGGCATGATGGCCACAATCTCCCTCATGGATCTCACGAAGAATCTCTTGACCTTCTTCAGGAGAGACACATCGCTGAATGCCCCAGTGACACTACGATGATATAATTCACCATTGGAAATTGTCATTGACTTAGACCGTCGGGTTATCTGTCTTGCCAAGGTCTCATCCTCTAGCAACTCGCCCCAGGTCATGTAAGCCAAATATGGCACTGTCCAATCTGGAATGACATGAAGAGCTGCCACCAACTGGGCCTCCGGGTCAGGAACGGCCAAGTCTTCCTCTGTAGGTGATACGTCTCCAACATATATATAATTTTTGATTGCTCCATGCTATATTATCTACTGTTTTAGACTATATTGGGCTTTATTTTCCACTTTTATATTATTTTTGGGACTAACCTATTAACGGGAGGCCCAGCCCAGAATTGTTGTTTTTTTGCCTATTTCAGTGTTTGAAGAAACGGGATATCAAACGGAGTCCAAACAGAATAAAATCTTCGGAAACGTGATTTTCTCATCGAACGTGATCCAGGAGACTTGGACCCTGCTCCAAGGAACAAAAGAGGCGGTCACGAGGGTGGGGGCGCCCCCTGCCTCGTGGGCCCCTCGTTGCTCCTCCGGCGTACTTCTTCCTCCTATATATACACACGTACCCCCAAACGATCAGAACAGGAGCCAAAAACCTAATTCCATCGCCGCAACTTTCTGTATCCACGGGATCCCATCTTGGGGCCTGTTCCGGAGCTCCGCTGGAAGAGGGCCATCATCACGGAGGGCTTCTACATCATCATAGCCTCTCCGATGAAGTGCGAGTAGTTTACCTCAGACCTTCGGGTCCATAGTTAGTAGCTAGATGGCTTCTTCTCTCTCTTTGAATCTCAATACAAAGTTCTCCCCCTCTCTTGTGGAGATCTATTCGATGTAATCTTCTTTTTGCGGTGTGTTTGTTGAGACTGATGAATTGTGGGTTTATGATCAAGTCTATCTATGAATAATATTTGAATCTTCTCAGAATTCTTTTATGTATGATTGGTTATCTTTGCAAGTCTCTTCGAATTATCCATTTGGTTTGGCCAACCAGATTGGTAGTTCTTGCCATGGGAGAAGTGCTTAGCTTTTGGTTCGATCTTGCGTTGTCCTTTCCCAGTGACAGAAGGGGCAGCAAGGCACGTATTGCATCGTTTCCATCAAGGATAACAAGATGGGGTTTGTTTCATATTGCATGAATTTATCTCTCTACATCATGTCATCTTGCTTAAAGCGTTACTCTGTTTTAACTTAATACTCTAGATGCATGCTGGATAGCGGTCGATGAGTGGAGTAATAGTAGTAGATGCAGAATCGTTTCGGTCTACTTGTCACGGACGTGATGCCTATATACATGATAATGCCTAGATATTCTCATAACTATGCTCAATTCTGTCAATTGCTCAACTGTAATTTGTTCACCCACCGTAGAATACTTATGCTCTTGAGAGAAGCCACTAGTGAAACCTATGGCCCCCGGGTCTATTCTCATCATATCAATCTCCATCAATTTAACCTTGCTTTGCTTTTTTACTTTGCTTTTACTTTTTACTTTGCATCTTTATACCAAAAATACCAAAAATATTATATCTATCAGATCTCACTCACGTAAGTGACCGTGAAGGGATTGACAACCCCTAATCGCGTTGGTTGCGAGTAGCTATCGTTTTGTGCAGGTACGAGGGACTTGAGCGTGGCCTCCTACTGGATTGATACCTTGGTTCTCAAAAACTAAGGGAAATACTTATGGTACTCTGCTGCATCATCCCTTCCTCTTCGGGGAAAACCAACGCAAGCTCAAGATGTAGCAAGAAGGATTACTGGCGCCGTTGCCGGGGAGTCTACGCAAAAAGTCAACATACCAAGTACCCATCACAATCCCTATCTCTCACATTACATTATTTGCCATTTGCCTCTCGTTTTCCTATCCCCCCAATTCATCCTTGCCGTTTTATTCACCCTCTATCTCTCTCTCTATCCTCCCTCTCTATTTGCCTCTTTTTGCCCGCTTGCCTTTTTGTTTGCTCATGTGTTAGATTGCTTGTTTGTTGCGATGGCTCAAGATAATACTAAATTGTGTGACTTCACCAATACCTATAATAATGATTTCCTTAGCACTCCGATTGCTCCTCTTACCGATGCTGAATCTTGTGAAATTAATAGTGCTTTGTTGAATCTTGTTATGAAAGATCAATTCACCGGCCTTCCTAGTGAAGATGCCGCTACTCATCTGAATAGCTTCGTTGATTTATGTGATATGCAAAAGAAAAAAGATGTCAATAATGATGTCGTTAAATTGAAGCTATTTCCTTTTCGCTTAGAGATCGTGCTAAAGCTTGGTTTTCGCCTTTGCCTAAAAATAGTATTGATTCGTGGAACAAGTGCAAAGATGCTTTTATCTCTAAGTATTTTCCTCCCGCTAAGATCATCTCTCTTAGAAACGATATTATGAACTTTAAACAACTTGATCATGAACATGTTGCACAAGCTTTGGAGAGAATGAAATTAATGATACGTAATTTCCCTACTCATGGTTTGAATTTGTGGATGATCATACAAAATTTTTATGCCAGATTGAATTTTGCTTCTAGAAATCTTTTACATTCGGCCGCGGGAGGCACTTTTATGGAAATCACTTTAGGAGATGCTACTAAACTCCTAGATAATATTATGGTTAATTATTCTCAATGGCATACTGAAAGATCTTCTAATAAAAAGGTGCATGCGATAGAAGAAATTAATGTGTTGAGTGGAAAGATGGATGAACTTATGATGTTATTTGCTACTAAGAGTGTTTCTTCTGATCCTAATGATATGTCTTTGTCTACTTTGATTGAGAATAACAATGAATCTATGGATGTGAATTTTATTGGTAGGAATAATTTTGGTAACAACGCTTATAGAGGGAATTTTAATCGTAGGCCATATCCTAGTAATCCTTCTAATAATTATGGGAATTCCTACAACAACTCTTATGGAAATTATAATAAGATGCCCTCTGAATTTGAGAATAGTGTTAAAGAGTTTATGAATTCACAAAAGAATTTTAATGCTTTGCTTGAAGAGAAATTGCTTAAAGTTGATGATTTGGCTAGGAACGTTGATAGAATTTCTCTTGAGATTGATTCCTTAAAGCTTAGATCTATTCCTCCTAAGCATGATATCAATGAGTCTCTCAAAGCCATGAGAATTTCCATTGATGAGTGCAAGGAAAGAACCGCTAGGATGCGTGCTTCCAAAGATGCCTTTATTAAAGCGTGTTCTTCCAATTCCTATGAAAATCAAGATGAAGATCTAAAAGTTATTGATGTGTCCCCTATTAAATCTTTATTTTGCAATATTAATCTTGATGAAACTGAATATGATCTTCCTTTACCTAGAATGCGTTCTAAAAATTCGGAGTATTTAGATCTTAATGATGAAATTGATGAAAGTGGGATTGAAAGAAATAAAAATCTAGATGTTGCTAAACCCACTATATTGGATTTCAAGGAATTTAATTATGAAAGTTGCCCTTTAATTGATTGTATTTCCTTGTTGCAATCCGTACTAAATTCTCCACATGCTTATAGTCAAAATAAAGCCTTCACCGAACATATTGTTGATGCCTTGATGCAATCTTATGAAGAAAAACTTGAGTTAAAAGTTTCTATCCCTAGAAAACTCTATGATGAGTGGGAACCAACTATTAAAATTAAAATTAAATATCATGAGTTTTATGCTTTGTGTGATGTGGGTGCTAGTGTCTCTACTATTCCCAAGACTTTGTGTGATTTACTAGATTTTCGTAATTTTGATGATTGCTCTCTAAACTTGCATCTTGCGGATTCCACTATTAAGAAATCTATGGGAAGGATTAATGATGTTCTTATTGTTGCAAATAGGAATTATGTGCCCATAGATTTCATTGTTCTTGATACAGATTGCAATCCCTGTTGCCCTATTATTCTTGGTAGACCTTTCCTTAGAACGGTTGGTGCAATTGATATGAAGGAAGGGAATATTAGATTTCAATTTCCATTAAAAAAGGGCATGGAACACTTTCCAAGAAAGAAAATAAAATTACCATATGAAACTATCATGAGAGCCACATATGGATTGCCTACCAAAGATGGCAATACCTAGATCTATCCTCGCTTTTATGCCTAGCTAGGGGCGTTAAACGATAGCGCTTGTTGGGAGGCAACCCATTTTTATTTTTATTCCTTGCTTTTTGCTCCTGCTTACTAATAAATAAATTATTTAGCCTCTGTTTTGGTTGTGTTTCTTTGTGTTTAATTAATGTTTGTGCCAAGTAGAACCGTTGGGAAGACTTGGGGAAAGTCTTGTTGAACTTGCTGTAAAAAAACAGAAACTTTAGCGCTCACGAGAACTGCTGTCATTTTTATTTGAAGAGTAATATTTAGTTAATTCTTTTTGAAGATGATTAATAGATAAATTCTTCACGTCCAGAAATTTATTTTAGAATTTTTGGGGTTCCAGATATTGCGCTAGGTACAGATTACTACAGACTGTTCTGTTTTTGACAGATTCTGTTTTTCATGTGTTGTTTGCTTATTTTGATGAATCTATGGCTAGTAAAATAGTTTATAATCCATAGAGAAGTTGGAATACAGTAGGTTTAACACCAATATAAATAAAGAATGAGTTCATTACAGTACCTTGAAGTGGTCTTTTGTTTTCTTTCGCTAACGGAGCTCACGACTTTTCTATTTTGAGTTTTGTGTTGTGAAGTTTTCAAGTTTTGGGTGAATTATTTTGATGGATCATGGAACAAGGAGTGGCAAGAGCCTAAGCTTGGGGATGCCCATGGCACCCCCAATATAATCCAAGGACACCAAAAAGTCAAAGCTTGGGGATGCCCCGGAAGGCATCCCCTCTTTCGTCCACTTCCATCGGTAATTTACTTGGAGCTATATTTTTATTCACCAACATGATATGTGTTTTGCTTGGAGCCTCTTGTATTATTTGTGTCTTTGTGTTTTAGTATGCCACAATCATCCTTGCTTAACACACCTTTTGAGAGAGCCATACGTGAATCAAAATTTGATAGAATACTCTATGTGCTTCACTTATATCTTTTGAGCTAAGTAGTTTTGCTCTATGTGCTTCACTTATATCTTTTGAGCGTTATAATTTTGCTCTATGTGCTTCACTTAGATCTTTTAGAGCACGGTGGTGGATTTGTTTTAAAGAAACTATTGATCTCTCATGCTTCACTTAAATTATTTTGAGAGTCTCTTAATAGCATGGTAATTTGCTTAATATAATATGCTTGGTATTCAAGATTTGTGAAACTTTCTTTTTGAGTGTGTTGAATACTAAGAAAAGATTGAAGCATGATAATTGTTTTGAGATAGGTGATAATATTAAAGTCGTGCTAGTTGAGTAGTTGTGAATTTAAAGAATACTTGTGTTAAAGTTTGTGATTCCTGTAGCATGCACGTATGGTGAACCGTTATGTGATGAAGTCGGAGCATGACTTATTGATTGTCTTCCTTATGAGTGGCGGCCGGGGACGAGCGATGGTCTTTTCCTACCAATCTATCCCCCTAGGAGCATGCGCGTAATACTTTGCTTTGATAACTTCTAGATTTGTGCAATAAGTATATGAGTTCTTTATGACTAATGTTGAGTCCATGGATTATACGCACTCTCACCCTTCCACCTTCGCTAGCCTCTCTAATACCGCACACCTTTCGCCGGTATGATACACCTACCATATACCTTCCTCAAAACAGCCACCATACCTACCTATTATGGCATTTCCATAGCCATTCCGAGATATATTTCCATGCAACTTTCCACCATCTAGTTCATCATGACACATTCATCATTGTCATATTGCTTAGCATGATCATGTAGTTGACAGAGTATTTGTGGCAAAGCCACCGTACATAATTTCTTCATGCTTGTCACTCCTGATTCATTTCATATCCCGGTACACCGCCGGAGGCATCCATATAGTGTCATACTTTGTTTTAGAATCGAGTTGTAATCATTGAGTTGTAAATAAATAAAAGTGTGATGATCATCATTCAATAGAGCATTGTCCCAAAAAAAAGAGAAAGGCCAAAGAAAAAAAAGGCCCAAAAAAAAGAAAATAAATAAAAAGGGGCAATGCTACTATCCTTTTTTCCACACTTGTGCTTCAAAGTAGCACCATGATATAGCGAGTCTCATATATTGTGCTGCAAAGTAGCACCATGTTCTTCATATAGAGAGTCTCATATGTTGTCACTTTCATATACTAGTGGGAATTTTACATTATAGAACTTGGCTTGTATATTCCAATGATGGGCTTCCTCAAATTACCCTAGGTTTTCGTGAGCAAGCAATTTGGATGCACACCCACTAGTTTCTTTTGTTGAGCTTTCATACATTTATAGCTCTAGTGCATCCATTGCATGGCAATCCCTACTCACTCACATTGATATCTATTGATGGGCATCTCCATTGCCTGTAGATACGCCTAGTTGATGTGAGACTATCTTCCCCTCCTTTTTGTCTTCTCTACAACCACCATTCTATTCCACCTATAGTGCTATATCCATGGCTCACGCTCATGTATTGCGTGAAGATTGAAAATGTTTTGAAAAAGTTAGAGTATGAAACAATTGCTTGGCTTGTCATCGGGGTTGTGCATGATTTGAATACTTTGTGTGGTGAAGATAGAGCATAGCCAGACTATATGATTTTGTAGGGATAACTTTCTTTGGCCATTCTATTTTGAGAAGACATAATTGCTTTGTTAGTATGCTTGAAGTATTATTATTTTTATGTCAATATAGACTTTTGTCTTGAATCTTTCGAATCTGAATATTCATACCACAATTAAGAAGATTTGCATTGAAATTATGCCAAGTAGCACTCCGCATCAAAAATTCTCTTTTTATCATTTACCTGCTCGTCAGCTTGGGGATGCCTGATACGTCTCCAACGTATCTATAATTTTTGATTGCTCCATGCTATATTATCTACTGTTTTGGACTATATTGGGCTTTATTTTCCACTTTTATATTATTTTTGGGACTAACCTATTAACCGGAGGCCCAGCCCGGAATTGCTCTTTTTTGCCTATTTCAGTGTTTTGAAGAAACGGAATATCAAACGGAGTCCAAATGGAATAAAATCTTCGGGAACGTGATTTTCTCACCGAACGTGATCTAGGAGACTTGGACCCTGCTCCACGGAACAAAAGAGGCGGTCACGAGGGTGGGGGCGCGCCCCCTGCCTCGTGGGCCCCTCGTTGCTCCTCCGACATACTTCTTCCTCCTATATATACACACGTACCCCCAAACGATCAGAACAGGAGCCAAAAACCTAATTCCATCGCCGCAACTTTCTGTATCCACGAGATCCCATCTTGGGGCCTGTTCCGGAGCTCCGCCGAAAGAGGGCCATCATCACGAAGGGCTTCTACATCATCATAGCCTCTCCGATGAAGTGTGGGTAGTTTACCTCAGACCTTCAGGTCCATAGTTAGTAGCTAGATGGCTTCTTCTCTCTCTTTGAAACTCACTACAAAGTTCTCCCCCTCTCTTGTGGAGATCTATTCGATGTAATCTTCTTTTTGCGGTGTGTTTGTTGAGACCGATGAATTGTGGGTTTATGATCAAGTCTATCTATGAATAATATTTGAATCTTCTCTGAATTCTTTTATGTATGATTGGTTATCTTTGCAAGTCTCTTCGAATTATCAGTTTGGTTTGGCCTACTAGATTGATCTTTCTTGCAATGGGATAAGTGCTTAGCTTTGGGTTCAATCTTGCGGTGTCCTTTCCCGGTGACAGTAAGGGCAGCAAGGCACGTATTGTCGGACCGGCTTAAACTTTGGTCAATATTGAGAGTGTGATCAGCGAGTTCTCTCGGTACACCCGGCATGTCAGAAGGCTTCCATGCAAAGATATCCCAGTTCTCACGGATGAACTCGATGAGCGCGCTTTCCTATTTTGGATCCATTTAGCACTGATAATGAACTGTTTGGATGAATCGCCAGGCACGAAATCAATCATCTTGGTGTCATAAGCTGATCTGAATTTCAACGCCGGCTCATGCTCCATAGTTGGCTTCTTCAAAGATGCCATGTCTGTCGGGTCAACATTATCCTCATAAAACTTCAACTCCTCGGTTGCACAAACAAACTCGGCATAAGCGGCATCACCTTCTTCACATTCCAAGGCTATTTTCCGGCTTCCATGTACTGTGATAGTGCCTTTATAACCCGGCATTTTGAGCTATAGATACACATAACACGGCCGAGCCATGAACTTAGCATAAGCCGGCCGTCCAAACAGAGCGTGATATGGGCTTTTGATCTTAACCACTTCAAAGGTTAACTTCTCAGCCCTAGAATCATACTCATCTCCAAAGGCTACTTCCAGTTCAATCTTACCAACTAGGTACGCTGACTTACCAGGCACTACCCCATGAAAAACAGTGTTGGATATTTTAAGACTCTTATCAGTTAACCCCATGCGACAAAACGTCTCATAATAAAGGATGTTGATGCTACTGCCTCTGTCCATGAGCACTTTAGTGAACTTATATCCACCAACCTGAGGCGCCACCACCAAAGCCAGATGACTTGGATTATCAACCCGGGGTGGGTGATCCTCCCTACCCCACACAATAGGATGTTCAGACCATCTCAAATAACGCGCAACCGCCGGCTCAACAGCATTTACAGCCCTCTTATGAAGCTTCTGACCCCCCCCCCCTTGCACAAACTAGTGGTAAACACGTGGTATTGCCCACTGTTCAGCTGTTTTGGGTTACTCTGATACCCAGACTGTTGCTGCTGTTGCTGACTGCCCTGGTCGGATTGCTGATTATAGCCGCCTTGACTACCTGGATGGCCCTGGCCATGAAAACCGCCACCGCCTGAGCCGGCGTCCGAACCATGAAAGCCGCCACCACCTGAACTGCCGTCAGGTCCGTGGTTACCATCAAATATGTTAGAATTCTTAAAAGCCTTCATGAGCGTATAGTCTTTCCACAGATGGGTAGCTGGCTTCTCCCGGGTGTCTTGGACAAGGTTTGTTTAGCAGATGCTCAAGGGTGGGACCTGACCCGCCAGACCATGGAGGCGGCCTCCTCTTGCGTCGTCGATTGTTGCCCTGCGTATTGGTGTTAGCCACAAACTCGTCAGCCTTACGTTTATTACCTCCTTGATTTGCCGGGTTGTGCTGGTGACCTTTGCCATTGCCGTTCTTCTTTCCCTTCCCTGTCTTCTCTGCATCAGACACGGGGTCCTTGGTAGTGCCAGAATCGGTGTACTTGACGAGAGCCGCCATCAGCTGGCCCATGTCATTACAGTCATGCTTTAGCCGCCCCAGCTTCTGTTTCAGGGGTTCAAAACGGCAATTTTTGTCCAACATTAAGACCGCGGAGCCAGCATCCATCTTATCAGATGAATGTATTATTTCCTTGACCCGACGCACCCAATGGTTCGTGGATTCGCCTTCCTCTTGCTTGCAGTTGGTCAAGTCCATGATCGACATGGGCTGTTTGCAGGTGTCTTTGAAGTTATGAATGAACCGGGCCTTTAACTCTGCCAATGAGCCGATGGAGTTGAGCGGCAGCCCCTTTAACCAAGTACGAGATGTTCCATCCAACATCATGGTGAAGTATTTGGCCATTGCTGCGTCACTGACCTCTAATAACTCCATGGCCATCTCATAACTTTCAATCCACGCTCTGAGCTGCAGGTCGGCTGTATAATTGGGCACCTTACGAGGCCCCTTAAAACCTTTGGCCAACGCTCATTATGCAGAGCCGGCACACGATAAGGGACACCTCCTATCCTGGTGGCCACCCCAGCCTCAATAGAGGTTGCCGGATAAACCGGAAAAGCTTAGTGAGCCGCCTGCTCAGCCGCCTGCTGAATCGCCCGTTCAGCCTCTTGACGGATCCTCTCCTGGTCCACCAAGTTAAGGGCTCCGCCCGGGGCTGGGTCGCGCCTGCGTGGTTGGTTACGGCGCTGGGCATTGCTCGACATGGCCGCTGAGTCCATATGCCTACTATAGCTTGGGCTCCGGCTTCGGCGAGAGGTTGAATGGATTCTATCTCGACTGTAAGAATATGCATCCTGTTGTGTCAGAGCTGTCTGAAGAAGTTCTCTGACCCTTCGTGTTTCGATTACCGTCGGAGAGTTACCTTCCATTGGGAGAGCCGCCAAATGAGCCGATGCAGCAATTAAATTCTCCAAAGGGTTAGAGAAGTGACCCGGTGGTATTGGTGTGTAGTGAGGCGGAGCAGTATTCACACGTGGCGGCTCCATGGCCCGCGGTTGAACCGGCGCCCCAGCCCCGGGTGTTGTGATCCGGTTTGCCTCCGGCAGGTTACTAGGACCAGCCCCGGGTGTGTGAAAAAGGTTCCTAGGATCATAAGTCAGAGGCAGACGTGATTGAGCCTTCTGGTGCCTTCTCCTCATGACCTCGTTTGACGCATTCAGATCCACCGAGAGACTGAAAGTCTCCGCTTGAAGCTGCTGAGCACATGCATCCAGAGCCGGAAAGTCTCTGCTTCTGCCGCTAAATTTTCCTTGGCCCGTGTTACCTCTCCGCGTAGCCGTGCTACCTCGGCATCATGCTGAGCCTTATCCGCCGGCTCAACCACAACAGTCAACAGGGCCGTCATCCTATCCATGAGGTCCATTAATACCTGAGCCAGTGGGCGCATAGGGTCTCCTGACCCGGACCCTGCTGACCTAGTGGTTATTGCTGCCGCAGCCGTAGAATTCTAACCAGGTTGAGTGCCAGCCATGAAGACTCCGCTCGATTCGGCGCCTCAGTGGGGTCCGGAATACTGCTGCCATGGGAACAACCCCCAAGCCCGCCATCTTGTAACTGATACAAAGAATCTGTTTCGCCTGTGGACGACTCACCGTCAGAGCAAACGGACGTCTCACCACCGTCCACTGATCCTTCAGAAAGTTCCCCTCCATGGATTCAACCCACAAAGGCATGCCTCACGGCGGGTTGAGCCCTGGCAGATCTCACGCGCTTAGCCATCTCGATGAGGTTGGTGCAGATGTCCGGCTCAGAGCCCGGCTGGCCGATCCGGCCGATGAAGACGTGCATTCCGCCGAAGGGGACCCGGTATCTGTACTCAATTGAGCCGGCGTCGGGGCCCCAGCCTTCATCGTCCATATAGAGCTTGCCGCGACGACTCTTGGTCATCCAGCCCACAGCGTATCCCTTGAGCCCTTTGAAGTTGCCCTTCAAGAACTCAAATCCACCATGCGCTGGCCCCATGGTGGGCGCCAACTAGCAAGCTTAAAGGGGTTAATCGAGACAAAGGACACAAAAGGTTTATAATGGTTCGAACCCTTGCGGTGAAGGTAAAGCCAAGTCCAGTTGATGTGGTATTGCTAGGTTTCGATGACCAAGGAGAAAAATACGCTATCTTGGCTTCTCGGTATCTTGTTTCTTACCCTAAGCCGCCACCGGGTCATCCCCTTATATACACGGTTTGACGCCTGGCGGCCTACAGAGTCCCGGCCGGCTCATATAACGTGTCCGGCACGGTGACTTCCTTTACATGCCTTCCTTTACAAGTCTTTCTTACCCATGGCGGTTTACAATCGCGGGCCTCAAGCCGCCTCTGGGCTTGGGCCTACTACAAGTCTTATACTAAACCATCGCCTTGTATATTCACTTGAACTTTTAGTAACCCGCCATTAGGATCGACCCAGCCCCTTCTGGGCGGGTCATACCTGGTAGTTATATCCCCAACATAATTAATGTGTCATCGACATATTGAACCACTGGGTAGTCTTCTAAACCAAGTTGATTAATTGGGAGTGATATTAAGCCATCATCCAAGCTTTATTAATTAAAGAATGTAATAAATCTACCACGAGCACAAATAACAAGGGGGAAACTGGGTCACCCTATCTTACACCTCGTTTACACTTGAATTATGTGTCAGGTATTCCGTTTAGAAGAATTGATGAAGATCCTGACAGCAGCAACATTTTAATCCACATACACCACCTGTCATCAAAACCCTTGCATTCTAGCATTTTCAAAATGAAAGAATGTTCCAATGTGTCGAAGGCCTTTTCAAAATCTAGTTTTAGAATCATAATTTCCTTGCCCGATTGCTTACATTGATGCAAATATTCAAAAGCCCAGCCGAGACAGTCTTGAATTGTTCTAGTCTTGATGAATCCATATTGATTGCGATGCACCACCTTTAGAATCCAACGTTGAAGCCTTTCAGAAAGAATTTTCGTTATAACTTTGAGCACACAATTTAGCAAGGAGATTGGTCTGAAATCATTGACCGATTCTGGTGTCAGCTTCTTCGGTATTAGTGTGATTAGAGATGTGTTCAAATATTGCAAATTGATTGTCCCCTTCCATAAGTCTTCACATAGAGAGTAAAAATCCTCTTTAATTATATCCCAACATACTTTAAGGAAAAGCCCATTGAAACCGTCAGGTCCTAGTGCACGGTCAGCCGGAATGATTTTAATCACATTCTCAATTTCTTCTTTCGTAAATGGTATTGAAAGTTCTTCAAGACCTTGACATTTTTGAATTAGGTTGGCGAGCTAAAAAATCATAGACAGGCTGAGATGACACCCCAATTCTCCTCTTCAATCTCTTCTTGTTCCATAGTACCTTCTTCAAGCTGCTCTCCAGTGAGCAGATGAATGACATGAGTTTGCTTGCATTTGTGGCCATGTACCTAGTTGTCACCACACCTACATCACTTACCAATTTCCCTGGGCCTTTGAGTAGTTGTAGGTGCTTTAAAATCATTGGGTATAATTTGTCCTGATTAGCCATTGGGTGTTTGGAGTAAACAGTAGATGATTTGGAAAACTTATGTACTGCTGGAACAGTTTCTTCATAGGAGCTCCTTGCTCCAAATCATTGGCCAGCTAGTATGCATCGGTTAGTGTGATAGGTCGGAGTGGTCTCATTTGAAATTTGAGTTGTGATCTCAGTCCATTGACATAGCACCTGACAAACTAGCTTTCAGCAATTGATGGGTTGACTTGCTAAACATCTGCAATTGATTATTACTCTTCAGTATACTAAGCTACAGTAGAAGTGTTCTGCTTCAGTGAGTTGAACTTATCAGTGAGATCAGAAGAACTCGAGATGGAAAATCTATGAAGTAGCTCGGTACAGAACTGACCCCAGCTTGGCTTCTTCTTCAGCAAACCTGAACGTCTTAACCAGATGGCAGCCTTAGTAATGACATTCATTTGTGCCAAGTTCACCTTGTATTCAGTTGGTGTTCCTGCCATCTGAAAGAATTTCTCACTCTAACGAATCCAGCCACTAGGGTTAGTACCATCAAAATTTGGGAATTCCAATTGTGGGACTTTGGTGATGGGTATGAGAAATTGTGTGTGCATCTCTTGCTCATACTGCTTGTAGTAGTTTGATGTCTACTATGCAATTTTATTCTTGTAGACACGTGTTGGGCCTCCAAGTGCAGAGTTTTGTAGGACAGTAGCAATTTTCCCTCAAGTGGATGACCTAAGGTTTATCAATCTGTGGGAGGCATAGGATGAAGATGGTCTCTCTCAAACAACCCTGCAATCAAATACAAGAAATCTCTTGTGTCCCCAGCACACCCAATACAACAGAAAATTGTATAGGTGCACTAGTTCGGTGAACAGATGGTGATAAAAGTGTAATATTGATGGTAGACATATATTTTTATAATCTGAATAAATCAAACCAGCAAGGTAGCAAATAGAAAACGGGCACAAAAACGGTATTGCAATGCTTGAAAATGAGGCCTAGGGTCCATACTTTCGCTAGTGCAATCTCTCAACAATGCTAATATAATTGGATCATATAACCACCCCTCAAAGTGCGACGAAGAATCACTCCAAATTCCTATCTAGCGAAGAACACACGAAGAAATCGTTTGTAGGGTACGAAACCACCTCGAAGCTATTCTTTCTGATCAATCTATCCAAGAGTTCGTGCTAAAATAACACCAACTAATTTCAGATTCATAATACTCAATCCAACACAAAGAACCTCAAAGAGTGCCCCAAGATTTCTATCGGAGAAACAAAGACAAGAACGTGCATAAACCCCTATGCGTAGATTACCCCAATGTCACCTCGGGAATCCGCGAGTTGAGTGCCAAAACACATATCAAGTGAAGCAATATGATACCCCATTGTCACCACAAGTATTCATATGCAAGACATATATCAACAGCTCTGAAATCAGTAAAAGTATTCAATCCGATAACAATGAAATCTCAAAGGGAAAAACTCAATTCATCACAACAAGATAGAGAGGGGAAAACTCCATATGATCCGACTATATTAACAAAGCCCACGATACATAAAGATCCTGACATCGCAAGAACACAAGAGAGAGAGAGAGAGAGATTAAACACATAGCTACAAACCCTCAGCCCTGAGGGTGGACTACTCCCTCCTCATCGTGGTGGCCGCCGGGATGATGAAGATGGCCACCGTTGACGATTTCCCCCTCCGGCAGAGTGCCGGAACAGGGTCTGGATTGGTTTTTCGTGGCTATAGAGGCTTGTAGCGGCGAAACTTTTGATCTAGGGTTACCCCAGGGTTTTTGGAATATTTGGGATTTTATAGGCCAAAGAGGGGGTGCAGGAGGCCACCGAGGTGGGCACAACCCACCTGGGTGCGCCTGGGCCCGCAGGCACGCCCTGGTGGGTTGTGCCCCCCTCGGGGCACCCCCAGGTGCTGCTCTGGCCCGTCGAGAGTCTTCTGGTCCATAAAAATCCACAAAACATTTCGCGGTGTTTGGACTCTGTTTGATATTGATTTCCCGCGATGTAAAAAACAAGCAAAAAACAACAACTGGCACTGGGCACTGGTGTAACATCCCAATTTTCAATTTAGATGTTATTTATTAGGTCATCATATGCATCCATAATTTGTGCATTTGAAAGTGCGTTATATCGACTAGAGGGGGGTGAATAGGCAATTTTTATGAATTCTTCACTGAGGAATTTGCAGGTGGGGAAATTCCTTAGCGAAGAACTACTAGCAGCGGAATAAGTACTCAAAAGTAAACATAACAGAACACAAGCATAGTCATCATGATGAAATGAACATAAGCACAGAGTACCGAAAGCGTAAGCACAGGATAACACAGGATGAAGACAAACAGACCGAAGAAATTGAATTGAGGAAATTGAGAAAGTCTTCAGTCAAAGTCTTCAAACACAGATATGAACAAGCACTCAACACAGTTATGAGGAAATGAAAGAGTTGAGGAAATACAACCAGTGAGCTTGGTGAAGACAATGACTTGGTAGACCAGTTCCAACTGCTGTCTCAGTTGTACATCTGGTTGGAGCGGCTAGGTATTTAAACCCGAGGACACACAGTCCTCACCGTATTCTCCTTGAGCTAAGGTCACACAGACATCGCCCAATCACTCGTGGTAAGTCTTCAGGTGACTTCCGAACCTTCACAAACTTGGTCACTCGGCGATCCACAATTCCTCTTGGATGCTCTAGACCTTGACGCCTAACCATCTGGAAGAAGCACAGTCTTCAAAGGTAACAAGCGTTGGATCCACGCAGGATCAATCTCTTCAGTGATGCTCAATCACTTGGAGTTTGTAGGTGTTTGGGTTTGGGTTTTCCTCACTTGATGATTTTCGCTCAAAGTCCTTGGAGGATGGGATGCTCTCAAATGACAAGTGACAGTTTCTCTCGGAGCAGCCAACCAGCTAGTGGTTGTAGGGGGCGGCTACTTATAGCCTAGGGAGCAGTCCGACATGATAAGACATAAATGCCCTTCAATGATATGACCGTTAGGTGGGTAGATATTTTGGGACAGCTGGCGCACAACACAGAAACTGTCGGAATTTAGAGTATCAAATTCCTCAAGGCTATCATGTTCCTCACTATGTAGGCGATCCGCACTGGCGAATTCCTAACTCCTCGGTCAGAACAAATTCCTCAGATTCCAGAAGAACTTCGTCTCTGTCACTGAAGAATATGACTGAACTGTATGAGATTTCCAATGGCTTCACTCGAAGGGATTGGTAGGTGTAGGATTTTGAGTTGAGCATCACATGGAAATTTTTCCTTAGTATTTTCTCGACCCCCTTTAACAGTACGGTGTTTCCTAAGACTCAATAAAGAGAAAATGAAACTATAAAAACAAAAGTATTCATGCTTCATGCTCCTCGAATGAATGCCAAGTCTTCAGGATTGCACCAATTTCTTCACTTTCAAAGTCCTCAGAAGGTCTTCAGTCCAAAGTCTTCAGTCGAAGAACTCCGTTTTTAGGGGTTGGCTTTCTCTGTAAATATCAAACTCCTCATAGACTTATAGACCTGTGTACACTCACAAACGCATTAGTCCCTTAACCTATAAGTCTTCAATACACCAAAATCACTAAGGGGCACTAGATGCACTTACAATCTCCCCCCTTTTGGTGATTGATGACAATATAGGTTAAGTTTTCAACGGGGATAAACATTTGAAGTGTAAAAACTGATATTGAGGAATTTGATTGCAAGATATAGAAGAACTCCCCCTGAAGATGTGCATAGTGAGGAATTTGCATTTGAAGCAATGCACACTTGAAGAGTTGAATCATGGAGATCTCCCCTATATCTTGTAATTCATACACGCATTTGACATATCATAATGAGGAATAGGAAATGCATGATGAAATATGGTGACTGATGTAATTTAGCATGGATGCATTAACACATATGAGGAATAAGCATGCAGAAAGACCTATCAAAAGTATCAGAGCGCCATCGGGTTTAAGTTTACAACTCGATCCAATAAAGTTTCAGAAGAATGAGAGTTGTAACTTAGCAAAAAAACACCCATATAGACAGACGCGCTTGAAGACTAACTCAAAATTCTCCCCCTTTGTCATCGAATGACCAAAATGATCGAAAATGAGGACTAACGCCCCTGAAGAATATCAAGTTGATGAAGGAGCGCCAGCGTTGTTGGGATTGTTTGTCATGGAAGGGCGTGCTGCAGTGTCATCCAAGTCTTCATGCTCGCCGGTATCGCGTGATGAAGAATAGGAGCTGGACACCAAAGGAGGAACCTTGACCTTCTTGTATTTCTTGAGTGGAGGTGCAGACCAGTCAAAATCCTCCTTGAGACCCATTTTCTTGAGATCTTCTTCACCATACATATGTGACAGAATGGCCCAGGTGCGACCGAAAACTTCATAGAGGTAGTAATGGTGTTTCTTCACTGCATTGTGTGTAGCAGTCATGTTGTGTAGAAATGAGCCAAACTGACGCTTAACCCATTTATGGTTTCGATCCACCTTCTGGTGAAGACTAAGCAGAAGCTCACAGTCAGTCATCACACGAGGAGCAGTGGCTTGGGGAGTAGACTTGGGTGCATTGGCAGCAGAGTCATGTGTGGCAGAGTCATCATTGGTGGAATAAGATGCAGCCTTGCGAAACTGACCATCCAATGGATGAATGCCTTCATCAATAACAGCCGGAGCCTTGCCCTTTTCATCAGCTGAGGAATAGGTCCACTTGAGGACTTCAATCGGGGGCAAGTAGCTGAGGTGATTCTGAAAATCAGCTTGTAGTTGAGTGAAGACCTTGTCCTGAGGAATATCATGATCCAGGGTGCATAAGGTTTCAGCTTAAATGGTGAAAGTGCAACATTTGCCAGAGTCCTCATGAAGAAATCGTGATAATTGACAGGAATGCCATGAATGATGTTGAAAACCAGATTCTTCATGATGCCGACAATTTCCTCATCAGTTGAGTCGTGGCCTTTGATGGGGCTCATTGTCCTCGTCAGAATGCGATAGACAGTCCGAGGCACATATAGTAATTCCTTCACGCGGAATTTGGTTCGTGGGGCTTGACCTGGCTTCAAAGGCTTCATCAGAACTTGCATGTAGTGATTTGTAAGCTTAGGTTCACTGTAGATGCAATGAGCAGCTTCAAGGGCAGGACTGGGTGGTAAAGCACAAAGCAATTCAGTAGCTGGTGTCGTGTAGTGAGTGTTTTCAGACATCCAGTCCAGCACCCATGAATTCACATCTTCAGAATCTCCTGTTATGTGCAGCGTCGCACAAAATTGAAGAATGAGTTCTTCATTCCAATCACAGATGTCAGTGCAGAAATTTAACAGTCCGGCATCATGAAGAACACTGAGGACTGGCACGAAACACGGCAGAGATTCCATATCCACATGAGGAATGTGCTCATGGTAGAAGATTTTGTCTTTGTTGAACATCACTGAGGAATAGAAATTAGCCTGTCTGACAGTCCAGAAACACCTCTTCCTAATGCGAGCAGAGTCATAGGGGTTGTAGTTTGTGAAGAATATGTGCTCGCCGAATAAATCATCAACCTTGAATTTTTGCTTCCTGGAGAATGGATCCTTTGGCTTGGGTAGAGGAGTGTCAGTGAGTTGCATCACAACCTCAGGAATCGCAATCTTAGGTTCTTTAGGCTGAGGAATTTCTGGTTCCTCTTCAGTGGCAGTCTGCGTCTTCAGATGTTCAGCAGTAGCAGTTTCTTCAACACTAGTGGCTGGAATTTCTTCACGTATAGACAAAGTGGGGTGAGTTTCTTAAGAGCCCATTTGAACGGTTTGTGCAGGGGGCTGAGGTATTTGCTGTAAAGGTGTGAACAGTGGAGAGTTGGGATGCTGACTTTCCCAAAAGTCATCACTTAGCACAGGTGTGGTACAACCAATGTCCACATCTTCATCTCTCATTTCTTCAACGACGGCCTCTTCAGCTGTGAACTGAGGCATAGGCGAAGAAACAACTGGTGTTGAAGGGATTTGATCCGCTTCAATTTCTTCATCCATCTGCTCTGATGAAGCAGCAGAGGGATTCTCTTCATCGGATTCACTTGGAATCGCATATTCTTCATCAAAAGGAACAAGGTCCTTTGATGGCATGGTTGAGATAGGAACAACATCAATTGGGTTTGCAAACAAGCTTGTTAGTGGCTTCATCTTCTTCGGGGCTGAAGAATTTGATGAAGTTGCTGCCTTCTGTTTCTTCACTGCTACACGCTCTACAGCCTTGGTCTTCTTCACATCTGATGCAGATGGAAGGATCGGAGTTGGTGTAGGCGCAGGAGGAGCAGAGGAATCTGGTTGATTTTCTTCAGGCACAACTGATGTAGTTTCCCTGACTTCTTCATTTTCTTCAGGCGCACCACTAGTGGATGCCCTGGCAATTTCTTCAGCAGCTGGAATATAGTCATCAGCCCTGGAACTCACATTTTCTTCAGCAGCCTGAAAGTCATCAACGGTGCTGGCATGTTCTTCAGTTGGATGAGCAGATGCTTCAGCCTGAGGAATTTCCTGTTGCATTAGGGGTGCAACATTTGAGGTGAAGTTGTGAGTCAGTTTAACAAACCTGACCTTGGCTCCTTGCCAATCAGCATATTAGGCGTTGAAGTCATCGATGAGGGTTTTGATTTTAGATTGGATTTTTACAAGTTCATCAGTTGTCATAGTGACAACGTTGTTCTTCAGAAATTTCTCCTTCTTATATTGCGCTTTCTTGATCTGCCTGGCCTTGTCATATTTCCGTTTTTCTTCTTGGACGAAATGGGTTAGCATGTGACTTTGGCTAGGAGTCAACTTCAAATCAGGCATAGGAGTGTTTGGGTCCTTGTGCCAGAGATCAATATAGTCGAGGATCAACCTTGGATCCAAAAGTAGTGGCACATTTGTGCCTTTGGCTCTAGCGGCCCTGACTTGCCTATCTCTGATGATCTTAGCAAGTTCTTCATCATCAGCTTCATCTTCTTTAGACGGCACTTGGAAGGCGACCTGCTTCTTCTGAGGACTAGGGCGAGGACCTCGTCCAGCAGTGGCCTTTGTCTTCAGCAGAGAGGGTCCCGTTGAAGAATTGGGTGCAGCTGAGGAACTAGCTGAAGCTCCTGGGGAAATAGAGATGCTTGTAGTCCTTTGACACGTGGCAAGATGCACAGGTGTAGAGGACTTTGTCGGAGCAGCTGAGGACTTTGGAGGAGCTGCTGAGGACTTTTGAGGAGCTGAGGATTTGGGAGGAGCAGGAGGAGCATGAGGAATTGGCCTTGAGGGCTTTGAAGATTCTAGCCGTGAGGGCATTGCTGAGGAACTTGACCTTGAGGGCATTGAAGGCGAAGCACTTGGCTTGTGCGCAGGCTTCTTTGACACGGCCTTCTTAGGCTTGACAGAGGCCTCAGCGGCAGCAGCAGCAGCAGAGTCTTTATTGAATTTCTTCACTGCTTCTCTAGCTAACTTGGCCTGGCGCTTGGCCCATTCATCAGGATAATCCTCACCATGCTTGAGGCTACTGGGATTAGCTATTTGGCCAGGTGCCAATGGAGGTCTTGGGCATGGAGGATTGAGTGAGAATTTCTTCATGTATTTGGGAGTAACATATTTGTACTCCCTCCACTCTCTTTCCCATCTCCTCTCTATCTTCTGTATGCGCACCTTGCGCTGATTTTTGTCCTCTTTTCCAAACTTGGCCTCATCAGGATTGCAGTAATCTTTGTATATGTCATCAGGGATTTCAAAGGCAGTATTGATTTCAGGCCTCTTTCCTCCTTCCTGTGGATTCCTACCGTCAGCCATTTTCTTCAGTTGAGGAATTTTAACAATTGAATTCTCTGAAGAAGTATGCAATTTTTCTACGAGGAATGCTGCAAATGAGTTAAGTTGATGAGAACCTAGTGATTCAGCAGCGGACATGAGTACCTATGAACAGAGTATAGTTGCGAGGAATTTGGAGAGGTCATATGCGTTCTCAGAAGGTTTTGTTAAAATAACAAGTTTGAGTAATTTGACCAGACGAGTCTTGAAGAATTTCACTGAGTGTTCTTAGTCTTAGGTTGCAGAGTTGTACAGATCAGAAATCCGCACAATTAAGGAATCTTGAAGAGAAATTTGCAGCTTAGAGAAATGAATCAAGAACAGATGACATGTGAGGTGTTTAGTGTGTGAATATTTGAAGAAAAACACCTTTGAAGATTTTGTAGATAATCATTTGAATCACAGAGGACAGTAAAAGTATCTTTTAATTACCCTAAACGAAGAACACGACGAACTGTGAGGTGGAGAAGTGAAGTTCGTCTGTGCAGATCTTTCACGCCCTAACTCGGCGGAGGAAGACGGCTACGGCGGTAGCGGAGTTAAGATTTCCGCGGCCGGCGCGAGTACGGCGGCGACGAGGTCGAGGCAGTGAAGCTCTTACTCACCGGTGACGATGAAGTAGCGGCGGCGCTAGGGTTTGAGAAGCTTGAGCTGGAGAAGGAGGTCGAGCGGAGTAAACGAAGTGAGGAAGGGGAGAGGGGGTATTTATAGCCACGATGAAAAATTGTTCGCCCGAAGAATTTGGACGAACGTGCCCCTGACCCTTCTCATTCACATGACATGTGTCACCCACATACTGAGAAGTGGAGATCGTGTTAGATCGTGGGTGAATAGATAAGTATATTGTGGGATGCGGAACGGTTTGAGCAACAAAGCCGAAAATTTGGATAAGATAGATTTTAAAGTTTCGTTCACAATTTCTTCAGCTGACAAGGACATAGTGAAGATTTTGAACGAGTTTCAAATAGAATGCACATGAAGAATTTGTGAACAGATTGAGTTGAGTATAGCATAGAGGGGGAAGGGTCCGATCACATTCACTTAGCAGAAAAACCAACTTGAAGAAATAGCCATAAGTGAATGTTGTAGAGGACATTAACTCATATATATATAGCCAATGAAGAAAAACGACAGAAATAGTGAAGACAATGAAAAGTTAAAGAATTTGAACAACTGAGGAATTTCAACTTTTGGTGGTGGCATGACCCACCGTATAAGAATGATGATTTCAGACACCGCGTACAATTGTCGTAGGGTTCTGAGAATCAAATTCTTTGTTAATTTCTTCACACTTAGAGTGTTATTCTTCATTGATTGAATAAAAACGTTTCTTCATGTGTTGCACATCTAAGTCATCAGTTTTGCATAAGTGTTAGGATGAGTGTCCATTTCGGAGAACATTCGAAGATTCTAGGATATTTAGCTCACACCGTAACTTGCTAAATCTCTTCTCATCCAAGGGCTTTGTGAAGATATCGGCTAGCTCTCCTTCAATCTTCACATGCTTAATAGAAATGTCGCCCTTCAACACATGATCACGAAGAAAATGATGACGAATCTGAATGTGCTTTGTCTTCGAGTGCTGAACTGGGTTGTGAGCAATCTTGATGGCACTCTCATTGTCACAGAAGAGAGGCACATTCTTCATGTTGACGCAATAGTCCTTGAGAGTTTGCTTCATCCATAGCAATTGAGCACAGCAAGAACCAGCAGCAATGTGCTCAGCTTCAGTAGTAGATAGTGATACGCGGTTCTGTTTCTTCGAGGACCAACAGACCAAAGATCGTCCGAGGAAATGACATGTGCCAGATGTTGACTTGTAGTCCACATGATCACCAGCATAGTCAGAGTCAGAATATCCGATGAGATCAAAAGCCGAGCCCTTGGGGTACCATAATCCAAGTGTTGGTGTGTGAGCTAGATATCGAAGAATATGCTTCACAACCTTATGGTGTGATTCCTTCGGTGTAGCTTGAAATCGGGCACACATGCAAACACTAAGCATTATGTCTGGCCTAGATGCACATAAGTACAATAAAGAACCAGTCATGGAGCGGTATAACTTATGATCGAAGTCAATACCATTTTCATCAGTGCACAAATGGCCATTTGTGGGCATAGGAATTTTGACGCCTTTGCAATCTTGCATGCCGAATTTCCTCGGTACATCCTTGAGGTATTTCTCCTGAGATATGAATATGCCATTGCATTGTTGACGATTTTGAAGACCTAAGAAGAATTTCAATTCTCCCATCATAGACATTTGATATTCTTCACTCATCATATAGGAAAATTCATCACTATAACGTTGGTCAGTACAGCCAAAGATAATATCATCAACATATATTTGGCACACAAACAATTCACCATCATAAGATTTAGTGAAAAGAGTAGGGTCGAGTGAACCGGGTTTGAAGCCTTTCTTCATAAGGAAATCCTTCAAAGTATCATACCACGCCCGTGGGGCCTGCTTGAGACCATAGAGGGCCTTATTGAGTCAGAAGACTTTGTCAGGATTCTTTGGATCTTCAAAACCTGGGGGTTGAGCAACATATACTTCTTCCTCAAGCTTACCATTGAGGAATGCACTTTTCACATCCATTTGATATAAAGTGATATCATGATGGTTAGCACAAGCAAGTAATATGCGAATAGCCTCAAGTCTAGCAACAGGTGCAAAAGTTTCATCGAAATCAATTCCTTCAACCTGTGTGTAGCCTTGAGCTACAAGCCGTGCCTTATTCCTTACCACAAGGCCATTTTCGTCTTGCTTGTTGCGATAGATCCACTTTGTGCCAATGATATTGTGCTTGTGAGGATTTGGACGTTTGACCAGTTCCCAGACATTGTTGAGCTCGAACTGATGTAATTCTTCTTGCATGGCCTGAATCCACTCAGGCTCCAGAAATGCTTCATCTACCTTAGTGGGCTCTGTGATAGAGACAAAAGCATAGTGCCCACAAAAGTTAGATAAATGTGAAGCTTTTGAGCGTGTGAGAGAACTTGGCGCTTTAATGTCATTGATGATCTTTTCAACTTGCACTTCTTTTGCAATGTGAGGATGAGCTGGTTGTCGTTGATGAATTTGATCAGCATTTTCTTCAGCACCATTTTCTTCAGTATTTTCTTCAGGTGCATTAGCTCGATGTTCTTCATGTTTTGGAATGAATTCTTCAGCAGATTCTTTAGTAGGAATGACATCCTCAGCAACCTTGAACTTGATAGTTTCCTCAGGTGCTGGTTCATCTATCACAGTAGGTAGGTGCTCTCTTTGCGAGCCATTAGTTTCATCGAACCGCGCATCTACAGTTTCAACAACCTTGTGAAGAACGTTGTTGAAGACTCTATAGGTGTGCGAGTCCTTTCCGTAACCAAGCATAAAACCTTCATGTGCTTTCGGTGCAAATTTTGAGTTGTGATGAGGATCTCTAATCCAACATTTAGCACCGAAGACTTTGAAATAACTTACATTGGGTTTCTTATCAGTGAGGAGTTCATAGGAAGTCTTCTTGAAGAATTTGTGAAGATATACTCTGTTGATGATGTGGCACGCAGTATCAATTGCCTCGATCCAGAAACGACGAGGTGTTTTGTATTCATCAAGCATAGTGCGAGCCATCTCAACAAGAGTCCTGTTCTTGCGCTCCACGGTGCTGTTCTGCTGAGGAGTATAAGGAGCGGATAACTCATGAGTAATACCAAGTTCATCAAGATAGTCATCAACACCAGAATTCTTGAACTCAGTTCCATTGTCACTTCTGATGTGCTTGATCTTCACACCAAAGTTGGTTGAAGCCCTCGAGGAAAATCGTTTGAAGACTCCCTGCACTTCATGTTTGTAAGTAACAATGTGTACCCATGTGTATCGAGAGTAATCATCAACAATAACAAAGCCATATTGAGATGCCTCATTTGAGACTGCAGAATAATGGTTAGGACCAAAGAGATCCATGTGAAGCAATTCAAATGGACGGGTGGTGGTCATGATAGTCTTCGCTGGATGCTTAGCCTTTGTCATCTTCCCAGCTTCACTGGCTCCGCATAAGTGATCCTTGAGGAATTTGACATTCTCGATGCCAATGACATGCTTCTTCTTCGCAAGCATGTACAAATTCCTCATGCCTGCATGACCAAGTCGTCGATGCCAGAGCCAGCCTTCTGAAGCTTTTCGAAGTAGGCACACGGCTGGTAGTGGTCCTGTAGAGAAATCAACAATATACAGGTCTCCTCTCCTAATGCCTTCGAAGACTTTGGAATTGTCAGCTTCCATAGCCACAACACAATGGTACTTGCTAACGACAACATCCATATCAAGATCGCAAAGCATTGAGACAGACATGAGGTTGTATCCTAAGGACTGGACAAGCATGACTTTGTCCATGTGTCGATCCTTTGTGATCGCAACCTTACCTAGACCCAATACCTGACTTTTGCCTTTGTTAGCAAAGATGATATGCTTCAGATGCAACAGAGATAATGGAGCATCCATCAATAGATTCTTGTCACCAGTCATGTGATTTGTAAATCCATTATCGAGGACCCACTCAGTGGCTTTGGGTTGATCATCCTGCAGATGAATTAGTGCAGCCTACGAACTCATATACTTCATTAGTGAAGAATATGACATCAATTCATCAGATCAATTTCATCAAGCAACAGAACAGATAAAGTAGTATGAGGACGTGAGAAATGAAAGTTCATTTCTTCTTGGTTAGCCTGCGTCCTATCAGGCACACTCAGGTCTCCAGCAAATTCTTCAGACGATTACGTACGTCTGGGGACCTGACCCTGCAGAAGAGATTAGTTCTTTTTCTTCACCACCCACATCTGAAGGGGTGGCAAAGAGTTCATCACTCTGCGAGCTGCATACGAGAAAGGTGGCATAGAAGCCAGTCCATTTCGTTTCACATAAGAGGGGTTAGGATAAGCATATGAATAAGCAGAGAAATTCTTCGAGGACTTATGAACATAATGATTAGAAGAATAATGCCCATATTCATAGCCCTTAGCTCTTCCCTGCGAAACAGAGTTGTTAGCACGATGATATTCATATGAGGACTTTGATCCTTTTGAGGAATTTGGTCCATATGAAGAATTTGATCTAGGGTTCCTAGTCTTAACAGGTGGTGTCCTAAGGACATTCACCTGAAGACTTTCAAGGCACCTTTTGGGAACCCAGATTTTCTTCATAGGAGAACCGTTCCTACAGTTAGTGCCAACATATCTAGCAAATATTTCACCATTCTGATTTTTGAACAGTTTATAGTTGGAGTCAAATGACTCATCATCAAAACGAGGAGATTCATATGCAAAGCCAGATAAGTTAGATGGATCAACTGGAGGTCCCTTTGCAGCAACCCATGAGGTTTTGGGGTACTGCTCAGGCTTCCAATATGTACCATCAGCATTGAGTTTCCTCTCAAAGGCAATACCCTCTTTCCTAGGGTTCCTGTTGAGAATCTGCTTTTTAAGCACATCACAAAGAGTCTGATGCCCTTTGAGGCTTTTGTACATGCCTGTAATGTACAATTCCTTCAGCCCAGCATCGTCAGTGATACTAGTAGTGTCCTCAGATGAGGAATTAGTGATAGCAAAGGCAGATGAAGAATTTGAAACATTAACAACATTTGAACATTCAGGTGAAGAATTAGCAGATTCACGTTCAATGCACTTCAAGCATGGAGGAACAAATTCTTCCTGAGAAGCACTGATTTGTTGAGCAAGTAATGAATCACGCTCCTTCTGAAGATCTTCATAACTCACTCTTAGCTTTTTAAGATCTTGCTTTCTTTGAAGAAATTCATAAGAAAGCTTCTCATGATCAGATAAGAGAGTGTTATGATGATTTTGAAGGGTGTCATACTTAGTATGAAGTCTTTGAAGACTTTCAGCCAAAGCTTTTGACTAATCCATTTCTTCACCCAACATATCACCGCTCTTATTTAGCATGTACTGAACTTTTTCCAAAGCTCTTTGTTGTTTAGTGGCAAGGGAAGCAAGTTTGACATAGCTGGGTCCAAATTCATCACCAGATTCATCATCACTAGACTTAGATAGGTAGCATTCAGTTACCTTAGCATCTTTTGCCATAAGGCATGATGCATAAGATGATGATTCTGGTTCGAATGTCATCACTTTGAGAGATTCCTTGAAGTCCTCAAACCAAGGATCATGACAGGTTCGATGACCTTCATAGACCGCAGAGAGACGGTCCCAGATAAGCTTCGCATGATTGAGATGCATGATATTCCTGAACTGATTTTGAGACAGACAGGAGCAGATGACGTCCTTCGCCGTGAGGTTGATAAGAGTGTACTTGCGAATGTCATCTGCTTCCGCCATCTTGCACAGATCAGTTAGACCAATCTCAGTGACGGTCCACAGCTCGCTGTTCATCGCCATGAGGCGCTTCTTCATCATGGCCTTCCACTTGGGATACTCGTGACCGTCAAAGATGGGGCATGTCACTTTCTTCATACCAGTGGTCGACATAACTAAACTCCAGGCGGTTAAACCAAAATCACACAGAACAAGGGAGTACCTTGCCCTGATACCAATTGAAAGTGCGTTATATCGACTAGAGGGGGGTGAATATGCGATTTTTATGAATTCTTCACTGAGGAATTTGTAGGTGAGGAAATTCCTTAGCGAAGAACTACTAGCAACGGAATAAGTACTCAAAAGTAAACATAACAGAACACAAGCATAGTCATCATGATGAAATGAACATAAGCACAGAGTACCGAAAGTGTAAGCACGGGATAACACAGGATGAAGACAAACAGACCGAAGAAATTGAACTGAGGAAATTGAGAAAGTCTTCAGCCAAAGTCTTCAAGCACATATATGAACAAGCACTCAACACAGTTATGAGGAAATGAAAGAGTTGAGTAAATAGAACCAGTGAGCTTGGTGAAGACAATGATTTGGTAGACCATTTCCAACTGATGTCTCAGTTGTACATCTGGTTTGAGCGGCTAGGTATTTAAACCTAAGGACACATAGTCCCGGACACATAGTCCTCATCATATTCTCCTTGAGCTAAGGTCACACAAACCTCGCCCAATCACTCGTGGTAAGTCTTCAGGTGACTTTTGAACCTTCACAAACTTGGTCACTCGGCAATCCACAATTCCTCTTGGATGCTCTAGACCTTGACGCCTAACCGTCTGGAAGAAGCACAGTCTTCAAAGGTATCCTGCGTCGGATCCACGCAGGATCAATCTCTTCAGTGATGCTCAATCACTTGGGGTTTGTAGGTGTTTGGGTTTGGGTTTTCCTCACTTGATGATTTTCGCTCAAAGTCCTCAGAGGATGGGATGTTCTCAAATGACAAGTGTCAGTTTTCCTCGGAGCAGCCAACCAGATAGTGGTTGTCGGGGCGGCTATTTATAGCCTAGGGAGCAGTCCGACATGATAAGACATAAATTCCCTTCAATGATATGACTTAGGTGGGTAGATATTTTGGGACAGCTGGCGCACCACACAGTAACGGTCGGAATTTTGAGTATCAAATTCCCCAGGGCCATCATGTTCCTCACAATGTAGGCAATCCGCGCTGGCGAATTCCTAACTCCTCATTCAGAACAAATTCCTCAGAGACCAGAAGAACTGCGCCTCTGTCACTGAAGAATATGACTGAACTGTATGAGATTTCCAATGGCTTCACTCGAAGGGATTGGTAGGTGTAGGATTTTGAGTTGAGCATCACATGGAAATTTTTCTTAGTATTTCCTCGACCCCCCTTAACAGTACGGTGTTTCCTAAGACTCAAGAAAGAGAAAATGAAACTATAAAAACAAAAGTCTTCATGCTTCATGCTCCTCGAATGAATACCAAGACTTCTGGATTGCACCAATTTCTTCACTTTCAAAGTATTCAGAAGGTCTTTGTCGGAGTTCTGGGAACGGGGGTCCCCAGACTTGCCTGCCTGCAGCATGCGGCGTGGCTCAAAGGGGGGCCCAGCGCGGCCCATCTTTACCAACACAAACCCAAGACCCTCGCGAGGGGCCAAGCCTCGCAGGGCGGACGACGCGGAGCTTCCTCAGGCACGGCCTCGTCAGGCTGGCTCACGAGGAGGCGGAGAGATCAAGGCGGGGTACCTCACGAGGTGCTCGTGACGCAAGCCATGATGACCGAGGGTGCCAGGCGGGTGCCAGCCCGCGCAGTGTCCTCCTTTCCTCTTTGGTGCAAAGGGGGCAAGCGCAGCCGCGGAGTACCGAGGCATCATGCAAAGGTTGCCATTTTGGTGCAATGAGACCAAGACCAGGAGGACTATGAGATGGAGGTCACCATGGAGCCCAAGACGGTGTCATCACCAGAGCTTTGCGCAAGCGAAGACTACTTTTGTCAGGATAGCTGATACTAGTTGTCCCCCTTCAAATTAGCCCGCCATTGTTGGCTCCCTTCCCGCTCAATATTTGGGAAGAGGACCAGGGCCTCTATAAATAGGACCAGCCACCCACAGAGCAAAGGGTTTTTTTTTCGAGGTTGAGAGGTAGGAAGAAAATAGGAGGGATCGAAGGATAAAGAAGGTCAGGTAGAGAGAGAGAGAGAAGGGTGACTGAACTCCTCCCAGCAGTTCATCGCCCCAGCCAAGAACAGACCCTCTCGAGGTTGTTCTTCCTTGTATTGTTCATCATCATCAGCCCAAGAGGCAATCCACCACACCACACACTGGAGTAGGGTATTACACCACAACGGTGGCCCGAACCAGTATAAACCCTGTGTCTTTTGTGTTGTTCTTTCCTTAGCTTAGATCCTAGCAAGGCGGAGGAGTGCAGGTAGGTAGGAGGCGAAATCTCTGCGCGCACCCCAGTGTTCGAACCTCAAGGGTCTACCGGAACCCGAAATCCGACATTTGGCGCGCAAGGTAGGGGTGCGCCGGGATTCGTCTTCCACCACCCCGTTCTCCTCCGACCATCACGCCCATGTCTGACGCTCGTCGGGCACGCGCCGAGCGCCGGGCCGCACTCGCTTCCCGCGTCTCCCAAATGGCCCCTGTCGGCGGGCGTCCTCATCGTTCCCCGTCACCTGCCATCAACGCCGCCACTGGCCCGGCGGGGGACGAGCAGCAAGCATCGTCCCAGCATCCGTCCGTGCGGCAAGACGGCCGCACCGCAACTCCCTCGCTCGCCCCAGCTGGTTCTTCGTCCCGCACGCTCCGCGCGCCAATGGAGGCTCGGGCTGCACTCATCGCGGTGAACGAGCTCCTGCGCTACCGTCCCGTCGACGACGTCTACGAAGAATGGCTCGACCGAGTCGCCAAGCTCGTCTACGCCGCAGGGGGCTCTCCTGCGCCGTCCGTTCCGCTGCACCGCACCCCGCCCCGCGCGGGCGATGAAGTTCCGGCGGCGCCCCGGCCGCCTCCTCCTCAGGACGGCGCCATGGCTCCAAGGCGCGTGGCCCCTAGGCGGAACCCGCTCCGTCAGGCGCCAGCGCGGCAAGAGCGGAGTTGTCAAGAAGTCCCTCGCCCGCAAGAAGCTGCCCGGGCGCTCCCAGCTGCAGCACGTCGCGACCATGCTCCTGCTCCCGCGCGTCAAGACCCCGTGCTGCTCCCAGCTGCAGCGCGTGGGGACATGCAAGACCAAGCTCCCCGTCATCCAAGGCCTCCCGTGGCCACAACAGGCTGTCGCGCCGTCACCGCCAAGCTACGCAGTGTCGCGTGGCCCGGCAAGTTCAAGCCACACTTGCCTCCTCGCTACGATGGCACGGTTGACCCTGCGGAGTTCCTCCAGCTCTACGAGCTGGGCATCGAAGCTGCCAACGGAGACGAGAAGGTCATGGCAAACTGGTTCCCCATGGCGCTCAAGGACGGGGCCCGCACTTGGCTCCTGAACCTGGCCCCAGGCACAATCTCCTCCTGGGACGAGATGCGCACCCGCTTCATCGCCAACTTCCAGGGCACTCACGACCGGCCACCCGCCGTGAGTGACATGTGCCGCATCAAGCAACAGCCCGGGGAGACCCTGCAGAAGTACATCCAGCGCTTCAACAACGCGCGCCTCAAGATTCCCAAGGTGACTGAGGAGGCCATCATCTCGGCCTTCTCCGACGGCGTGCGCGATGTCAAGATGAAGGAGGAGCTGGCGATGCATGAAGACCTGTGCACTTCCTTGGAGCTGTTCAACCTGGCAACCAAGTGTGCCAGGGCCGAGGAAGGGCGTCTCTCCCTCTTCGAGCTGACTGCCGCAGACCCAGAAGAGAAGAAGCCCAAGGCCAAGGATGTGAAGCGCAAGGGGGCTGCCATGCTCGCGGCAGAACCAGACACCAA
Organism: Triticum dicoccoides; assembly: GCF_002162155.2. Taxonomy (NCBI): domain Eukaryota; kingdom Viridiplantae; phylum Streptophyta; class Magnoliopsida; order Poales; family Poaceae; genus Triticum; species Triticum dicoccoides. The sequence continues at coordinate 404,181,620 of NC_041380.1, forward strand.
GCGAGGCTGAGATCAGCCCAAACCTTCCAAGGGCAGCCGGTACTGTGTGTACCACGACCTCCACACCCACAACACCAACGAATGTCAAGAGCTCCGAGCCGTGCGAAAAGGAAGGATCGGCCGTCGCCCTGACTGCAGTGATCGGGGCTACGGTCGAGGAGGAGGAAGGAACGCAGGACGCTGGGAAGACCATGGCCCGCGCCAAGGGTGGCGTGATCAACCTCGCGAGGATCGCTGGCAAGACCCGCCTCGCGAGGAAGGCTGGAGAGATCAGCCTCGCGAGGGAGATTGGAGGGATCAGCCTCGTGAGGATTGCCCGCAAGGCAACGCAGGCCTCCCACCGTTGCCGCCGCAGCCAAGGAGAAACGAGGACCGCCACCAGGTCGAGGGGACTGGGGGCTTCCAGGAGCCGCGCGCGATCGCCTGCATCCTGGGCGGGGCACAAGCCCCAGCCTCTCAGCGCATCTTCAAGCAGTTCGCCCGCGAAGTGAACGCAGTCCTCCCCAGGCTCGAAGCCACGCGCCCTCTCAGGTGGTCGGCGTGCGCCATCACGTTCAGCTCAGCAGATTAGCTCAAGTGTGCGGCTACAGCCGGAGTTCTCCCGATGCTTTGCTCCCCGATCGTCAGCAACGTGGTGGTCACCAAGACCCTCATCGATGGCGGGGAAGGGCTCAATGTCCTGTCTATGGAGACATTCAACAACCTCCAAGGGCCCTACAGCCAGCTTCAGCCAACCAAGCCTTTCTCCGGTATCACCGATGGCTCCACGGTCCCGGTTGGGCAGGTCCGCCTCCCTGTCACCTTCGGGGCACGCGACAGCTACCGCACCGAGCTCATCGACTTCGACGTCGCTCATATTCGCCTACCGTACAATGCCATCCTTGGGTACCCAGCGCTGGACAAGTTCATGGCCGTAACTCACCACGGCTACAACGTCCTCAAGATGCCAGAAAGCGGCGGAGTCATCACGGTGCCCTGTGAAGAGAAGGACGCGGTGTGTTCCCTGGAACGAGCCTTTCAGGCCGCGTCGCTGGAAGACCCGGATCGTGGAAGCAGGAGGCCTCCCGAGACCGCCCCTAAGAAGAAGAAGACATCGTCCGGCCCGACCACTCAGGAGGCAGGCCCCTCTGGGCCCGCACCTGCCCAGGGGGAACCTCCTTCCATCGCATAGGAAAGCGCGCTCGGCGCCCTCCTCAGGCAGGGCTCGGGGGCTCTCCCCTGGAGGGCCACCGACCTAGCTAGGGTCACGAGGGAGGCGCTTGGGCACCACATGAAGGCATGTTTCGAAGCACATTTCCCTCAAGAAGGGGCAAGGCAAGGAGATCCAGACCCTCAGGAGTTCGTCAGCAAGGCCATTCAGGAGCTACAGGAGTCAAGAGTCATGAAAGGCGGCCGCCGCCTACCAGCAGTGGCTCCCCATCTAGGCGAGGATGGTGGGCCGCGCGTCTGCATCGACATACCAGGGCTCAACCGAGTCGCCTCTCAGGAGCGCCTCTGGCCCTCGCGAGTGGGGCGCTGCGGAGGCCCACCCCACAGCTACGTTCGCATGCCTTACGGCTTGCCGAACGCGGCTGACACGTACCAGCGCCTCATGAGGGGTATCACTGAGGCACGAGAGGCCAGGCATTCCGCAGCCCCGGTAGGGATGGAGATGGCCCGCTAGGAGCCGCCAGCGCCTCCGGAGCCTCCCGAGGCCCCTGGGCCTAGGGGCTCGTGAGGATCGGCTCCCGCAGCCCACCGAGCCTGCTACATCAACGCTCCTTCGTCCTCAACATCATCAGGTGACACCTTTCGAGTTTTATTTCCAGCTGGGAGCGCCCCCCTAGGGCTGCATTATTCCCAGGCCGCGTGGGTCCGTCCCTGCGGTGTGTATCCTTTTTTTATTCCATGTTTAGCTTACCTTGTTGGGGGCGCCCCTCGGGTTGCATGACCCCCCAAGTCGCTCGGGCCTGACCCAGTGATGTCCGCATTCCCAGCATCTATTTGAATGAATCCACTCCTTCGCGGCTAATGTGTTTTACCTAGTTGCCTGCTCAGCTGACGCCAACTAACGGAGCTGCTCCCAAACGGCACGATGCTTGCGCATGGGTCCGTCCCTGCAACGCCGACAAACCTGGATGGCTAAGCTCTGGTCGCGGCAGCCCCACATAGCGTCACCTCGTCAAGCCTTTAGTGCCTCACTACCCCTCGGAAGCAACCAACGGCTGACTGTCAATTGTCATGACAACCCCTTGTTTTCTCTATGATGGACCTGCAGGACCTCCTGAAGAAGCTGCGTCAGGCGAGGCCCTTGCGTGTCTCCTTCACTCTCGTCCGCGCGAACCGCTTGCACGTTAAAGGGGGGGGGTGCCTGAGCATCGTGACTCAGGGATCCTACTGGCTCTCCAGCCCTCACCCTCTGGCCTTGACCACGGCATCGCGACCTGGCATACCAGCGACGGCTGAGACTCGCTCGAGGGCCGGGACCCGAGGACGTAGAGCAGAAAGGGGAGCAAAGGCGAGAGGGGAGAGACACACGAGGACCTCGCCGAGCAACCTCGCGCCTGCCGATGCACGGACCCGGCGACACACCAGAGAGCAGCTCGTGATCCTCGAGATAAGTCATCACCCGGAAGCGCCAGCTACCGTGGCACCATCCCCGCACCTAATGCTATCCCGTGTTAGCGATGCCGCTCTCCTTTCTCACCAAACGACAGCTGCTTGGGCGCCAAAGGGGACCTACTGAGCATCGCGACTCAGGGGCTCTTACCGGACTCCGGGTCGCTCACCTCCTGGCCTTGACCACGGCATCACGACCTGGCATACCAGCGATGGCTGAAGCCGCCTTGGGACTGGGACCTGTCGGCACAGAGCACCAAGCCCTCGTGAGGTTCGAAAGGGAGGACTGAGCTAAGACGGAATGAGCAACTCGCGCAATTCTACAGCAAGGGTTATATTAACAAAACAGGATCACAGGCACCTTCAAGCCCCCACGGGACGCATTTTTGATTCCTCGTAGGGACCAGGTCCTAAAGGGACACAAACTATGCGTGTCCCTGCAAAAAACGCCATCATCAACAGTGGGCCGTCAAGCACCGACGCCAACCCCATCCAGATCAGAGTCGGCGGCGGCCTGACGAGCCCGCCCTGCTCCAGGAGCGGCGCCGGCTCGGGGGCTCGTAGCTATCGTCGCTCGTCTCCGGAGTCGCGAAGAGCTCGCCGGAGTCGCTGGAACCTCCGACGCCTCCACCGCCTGAGGAGCCACCAAGGGAGCGGTTGGCGGGCCCAGTCCTCGTCGCGGCAGGGTCCTGGCCACCTTCCCCGGGGCAGCACTCCAGCCGGAGCCCGCTCGCATCGAAGACCTTGAAGAGCATCACCGAAGCACCGTCATAATCCAAGTGGACCGTGAAGACGCCCCTTACCCTGCAAACCCAGGCAATCTCTCTCCAGCCCCGAGTCATGAAGACCTCGCCCGGGGCAACGACCGTGACCTCTGCCTCGGTCGCGAGGGTGCTGCAGCCGGTGTGCTGTAGCCAGAGCTCCAAGGGTTCCCCCTGCGAGATGATGGAGGCGCAGAAGGGAGGAAGGCGGATCCAAGACTGAAGAGGAATGGCGACGTGGAGCACGAACTCTTGGGAGGAGCCCTCGGTGTGGACCCCAGGGGGGACGACCCACACCTTCGTGACCCGTCGGCGCCGACGACGGTGCCGCCCGTGGCGGTCAGCGTCAGTTCCTTCGGGGCCCTCGACGTGGGCGTACAATGGAAGCGGGAACCCCGGTGGCGCCCGCTCGCACCAAGGCCTCGACACCACCTGAAGGGCCCCCTCGTCCGGGCCACGGGGGGCGAGCCGTTTCTTCGGCGGGAGTGGGTCAGGTTCCTCTCGGGGAGCATTTCCCTTCTCTGCCATTGAGAACCGGCGGATCGGAGCCATCGCAGCAAGACGGAGCAAGGATCGGGAAGAAGGAGAAGCAAGGAGGGACGGACTAGAAGGGCGCGCGCTGTTCCGTACTTATGGCCGGCGAAGGCCAACCGCCGACCTCCACGATTGCAGGTAATCATGACCCACTTTGCATGCAGGGACTTGTCTAGTCTGTGCAGTTGCCGAGGCGCCATGGGGAAGTGGAGGCGCCCACATCCAATCAACCGCCATGCGGCGCCCAAGGCCGCAGGCTGTTAGGGCCCGCGGTGCTTCGCTCTTGCCCTTCCGCCTCCCTGCACGGCCAAGTCCGGGCGCGCCTTGGGCCCGGGGGCTACTGTCGGTGTTCTGGGAACGGGGGTCCCCAGACTTGCCTGCCTGCGGCCTGCGGCGTGGCTCAAAGGGGGGCCCAGCGCGGCCCATCTTCACCAACACAAACCCAAGACCCTCGCGGGGCGGACGATGCGGAGCTTCCTCAGGCACGGCCTCGTCAGGATGGCTCACGAGGAGGCGGAGAGATCAAGGCGGGGTACCTCACGAGGTGCCCGTGACGCAAGCCATGACGACCGAGGGTGCTAGGCGGGTGCCAGCCCGCGCAGTGTCCTCCTTTCCTCTTTGGTGCAAAGGGGGCAAGCGCAGCCGCGGAGTACCGAGGCATCAGGCAAAGGTTGCCATTTCAGTGCAACGAGACCAAGACTAGGAGGACTACGAGACAGAGGTCAACGTGGAGCCCAAGACGGCGTCATCACCAGAGCTTTGCGCACGTGAAGACTACTTTTGTCAGGATAGTTGATACTAGTTGTCCCCCTTCAAATTAGCCCGCCATTGTTGGCTCCCTTCCCGCTCAATATTTGGGAAAAGGACCAGGGCCTCTATAAATACGACCAGCCACCCACAGAGCAAAGGGGTTTTTTTTCGAGGTTGAGAGGTAGGAAGAAAATAGGAGGGATCGAAGGATAAAGAAGATCAGGTAGAGAGAGAGAGAGAGGGGTGACTGAACTCCTCCCAGCAGTTCATCGCCCCAGCCAAGAACAGACCCTTGCGAGGCTGTTCTTCCTTGTATTGTTCATCATCATCAGCCCAAGAGGCAATCCACCACACCACACACTGGAGTAGGGCATTACACCACAACGGTGGCCCAAACCAGTATAAACCCTGTGTCTTTTGTGTTGTTCTATCCTTAGCTTAGATCCTAGCAAGGCGGAGGAGTGCAGGTAGGTAGGAGGCGAAATCTCCGCGCGCACCCCAGTGTTCGAACCTCAAGGGTCTGGCGAAACCCGAAATCCGACAGTCTTTAGAAGTCCAAAGTCTTCATTCGAAGAACTTCATTTTTAGGGGTCGACTTTCTCTGTAAATATCAAACTCCTCATAGACTTATAGACCTGTGTACACTCACAAACGCATTAGTCCCTTAACCTATAAGTCTTCAATACACCAAAATCACTAAGGGGCACTAGATGCACTTACATCATTTTTGAACTTGTTTTATTTGGACTTTTGATCCTAAAAACCTTAAGCAACTCAAGGACCAATCAAGAGAGTTGGAGGTTTTCACAAAACTCCATTTTTGAATTTTCAAAATTGGCACAATTGGATCAAAGTGATTTTTATTCAAAATTATTTTTCCAATTTTTTCAAATAAATAAAATAATGAGAAAAAATAATATGACTTCTTCAAAACAACTAGGAAATATTGGAAATTTAATTCTGAATAAAAATATATTTACTTCAATTTTATTTCGCAATTCTATTCGGTCGCATTTGTTTAAATTAGGGAAAAAGTTGCATTTTAAAAATTGCATTTAGTCCAGAAAAATGTTCACATTGTCCCAAATATTAGGAGGGGATGGCGAAAATTGTTTCTGAAATTTTAGGAATTTTTTTATTCGGATTTTTCTTCACGGCGCTATTTAAAAAAATCTCCAGCGAACTGGGCCGGCCCAGCTCAGCCAGGCTGCGGCCCAGCCGCCCGCGACCGACTCCGGCCAGGAGTCCGGCCGCCGCCCGCCTCGCCGTCGCCGCGTCCGGCTCGGACTCTACCGCCCGCCGCCTTGCCCCCTCCTCCAAGAAGCCGCCGCCCGACCCGGCCGTCCCTCCTCCACAAGTTGCCGCAACCGCCGCCTCCCACCGCCGATGCCGCCAGCGACACCGCTTCGCGTCGCTGCTCGCCCCGCACCGCCAGAGTCGCTGCCTCGCCGCACCTCCCCACTGCCAGTGCCGCCGTCGTTGCGTCGTCGCCGGAGCCGCCATCCCGCCTCGCCGCTTCCGTCGGTGCCGAACTGCCCGATCCGCCCGAACCGGTATATACCGCCGACCTCGACCTGGTTTTTTTAGTTTTTCGGTTTTTTTCCTAAAACCTGGGTTATTATTTTAGGTTAGTTTATTTTGCGGACGTTCGTCCGTTAGTCTTCGGTAGCGAACGGTTTCCGTTCGTTAGGTGTCTGTAGCGAACGCTTGTTTGTTATAATTTTCTTTTTTCGTTTATTTTCAGTCAGGGACCTATCCATAATTATTTTCTTCGCATTTTAGTCCCTGATCTTTAAACGATCCCAACTTTTCGCTCGTTTATCCAAATATAACGAAACCAACGCCAAATTCTTTGTTGCGATCCCCTCTGTTCAGAGAATTAACTTAAACATGTTTTTCGAAAGTTTAAAATTTGGTTTCAAACCGAATTGAATTTGAACTTCTTTTGATCGTAACTTGAGTTTCGTATCTTCGATTTGATTGATTCTTTTTGCAAATCAAAGCTCTTCGCTTGAAATTTCTATTCAGATCTTTTTATTTGTTTTTTCTTTTGCCTCTTATGCTTGAGTGCTTATGTATGCTACTGTTTGTCTATGATAGATTTTTCGGAGTGTGAAGCTTGCTACTACGAATCTCTAGGGTTTTTCGAACGTCGGCAAGGCAAGTTACACTTTGATCATATCCATTTATTACCCAGTTTTTATGCAATAGTTTCAACCCTCAAACATTGCATTAGTAGGACTGGGAACTGATGAACTATAAGTATAGCGGATCTATCATAGTCCTTTCGATAACTAAGAATGTCAAACCCAACGAGGAGTAGAAGGAAATGATAAGCAGTTTTCAGTAAGGTATTCTCTGCAAGCACTGAAATTATCGGTAACAAATAGTTTTGTGATAAGGTAATTTGTAACGGGTAACAAGTAACAAAAGTAAACAAGGTGTAGCAAGGTGGCCCAATCTTTTTTGTAGTAAAGGACAAGCCTGAACAAACTCTTATATAAAGGAAGACGCTCCCGAGGACACATGGGAATTATCGTCAAGCTAGTTTTCATCATGCTCATATGATTCGCGTTCGTTACTTTGATAATTTGATATGTGGGTGGACCGGTGCTTGAGTACTGCCCTTCCTTTGACAAGCATCCCACTTATTATTAACCCCTCTTGCAAGCATTCGCAACTACAAAAGAAGTATTAAGGTAAACCTAACCATAGCATGACACATGTGGATCCAAATCAGCCCCTTACGAAGCAACGCATAAACTAGGGTTTAAGCTTCTGTCACTCTAGCAACCCATCATCTACTTATTACTTCCCAATGCCTCCCCCTAGGCCCAAACAATGGTGAAGTGTCATGTAGTAGACGTTCACATGACACCACTAGAGGAGAGACAACATACATCTCATCAAAATATCGAACGAATACTAAATTCACATGACTACTTATAGCAATACTTCTCCCATGTCCTCGGGAACAAATGTAACTACTCACAAATCATATTCATGTACATAATCAGAGGGGCATTAATATGCATAAAGGATCTGAACATATAATCTTCCACCGAATAAACCAACTAGCATCAACTACAAGGATTAATCAACACTACTAGCAACCCACAGGTAACAATCTAAGGTTTTGAGACAAAGATTGGATACAAGAGATGAACCAGGGTTTGAGAGGAGATGCTGCTGGTGAAGATGTTGATGGAGATTAACCCCCTCCTGATGAGAGGATCGATGGTGATGACGATGGTGATGATTTCCCCCTCCCGGAGGGATGTTTCCCTGGAAGAACAGCTCCGCTAGAGCCCTAGATTGGTTCCGCCAAGGTTCCGCCTCGAGACGATGGTGCTTCATCCCGAAAGCTTCCTCTGTATTTTTTCCAGGGCGAAAGACTTCATATAGCAAAAGATGAGCATTGGAGGCCTGCCAGGGGGCCCACGAGGCAGGGGGCGCGCTCAGGGGGTAGGGTGTGCCCCCACCCTCGTGGACGATGGGTGGCCCCCCTCTGGTACTTTCTTCGCCAATATTTTTTATATATTCCAAAACTGACTTCCGTGGAGTTTCAGGACTTTTGGAGTTGTGCAGAATAGGTCTCTAATATTCGCTCTTTTTCTAGCCCAGAATTCTAGCTGCCGGCATTCTCCCTCTTCATGTAAACCTTATAAAATAAGAGAGAAAAGGCATAAGTATTGTGACATGATGTGTAATAACAGTCCATAATGCAATAAATATCGATATAAAAGCATGATGCAAAATGGATGTATCAACCCCCCCAAGCTTAGACCTCGCTCGTCTTCAAGCGGAAGCCGACATCGAAAAATATGTCCACATGTTTAGAGAGAGAAGCGTGAGTATGAAGAAGCGTGAGTTTCACAACTTATGCCAGAAAAATCATACTGTGGTGCAGTACGTGGATGAGTTCAGCAAGTTAGCACGCTACGCCCCAGATGATGTGGCCACAGATCTCGCGAAGCAGGAGAAGTTTCTTGAGGGGCTGAATGATAAGCTAAGTATGCAGTTGATGGTGGCAACATTTACCAACTACCAGGAGTTGGTAGACAGGGCCCTCATGATTGAAGGCAAGCAGCAGCAGAGAGAGAACCGCAAACGGAAGTATGGACAGGGGAAGTACAACTCTGGAGCTTAGTAGAAGCCTCGCTATTCCCCGTACTCTGGAGGACACACTCATACCCATGGAGGACATAACCATGGAGGCCATTCCCACAATGGAGGAAATTCACACAACCACAGTGGCCCTGATAATGGTAATGGGAGTGGAGGAAACAACAGTCAGAGTCGTTCCAACCCCGCTACACCCGCTAAGAAGGATCTGAGTCACATTACTTGTTTCAAGTGCGGGAAGACTGGACACTAAGCCACCGAGTGCCCTGAAGCAAAGAATGGTAATGTCAATGGAAGCTCGAGAAAGAAGCCAAATCCCTTCACTAGAGGTCAGGTGAACCACGTCAACATGGAGGAAGTTGAAGAGCAGCCTGACGCGGTTATTGGTAAGTTTTTGATTAAGTCAATTACAACCCTTGTTCTTTTTGACACTGGTGCATCGCATTCATACATATCATGGGGATTTGTGAATAAGTTTGAGTTGCCAACCCTAGCCCTTAGGTCACCCATGTTAGTGAGCTCACCAGGAGTGGAATATATGGCTAGCCGATAATGTTATCAGTTGCCATTGACCATAGGTAAGCATGTTTTCCCCTCAGATCTCATTATTTTGGAATCACAAGGATTGGATATAATACTAGGCATGGATTGGCTATCGAAGTATGGAGGGAACATCGATTGTGCTAGTAAGTCAATTCTTCTCACCACCACTACAAAAAAAATAAACTTCTATGATGATACGTGTTTGTCACAGTAGGTCGCGTTTTTTGTCATGCATGTACATCCATGACAAATTTATGACAGAATCAAGATAGTCATACCTGTGCTGTCGTAGAAGTGTTCCATGACATTACCAAAATTATCATCATGGAAGTGTCCACTTCCATGACGATAAATCACGCGTCACGGAAGTGCTTTCGTCAAGGGTGACCGACACGTGGCATCCACCATAACGGAACGCCGTCAAGCTATCGGGTCGGGTTTTGGATCCGATAACCCGTTAACAGCCCCGACCAATGGGGATTTTCCACGTGTAAAATCATCGTTGGCTAGAGGAAACACGTGTCGGCTCATCATAGGGACAGATGTCATCCACTCACTGGACAGAAGGCGCCTATGATACGTCGACACGTGGCACGGCCCAACAAGTTTAAATGGGTCGGCCCAACTAAAGGCCCACAAGATTTTGCGGACCATAATGGGCCAGCCCAGTTGAAGGCCCGCGAGATTTTGCAGACCATAATGGGCTGGCCCAGCTAAAGGCCCACAAGATTTTGCTGGCCATAATGGGTCGGCCCAGGTAAAGGCCCACAAAATTTTTGTGTGCCATAATGGGCCGGCCTAGGTAAAGGCCCACAAGATTCTTGCGGATCATAATGGGCCGGCCCAGCTAAAGGCCCACGAGATTTCGCCGACATTACTGGGCCAGCCCAGCTGCAGGCCCACAAGATTTTGAGGACCCTAGTAGGCCGGCCCATTAACTGCCTGCCATGTTTTGGGCCAAATGCCGGCCCATATTTGATCCGGTCCATTAATGGCCTGCCACGCTCCGGGCCTAATAGTGGCCCATATGAGATCCGACCCGTTAAAGTCCTACCACATTCTGGGCCAAATTACGGCCCAGATCAGGTCCGGCCCTTTAAGAGGCTTTGGGCTCAATTGTGGCCCATATCAGATTCGGGCCGTCAACTGGACACTATGCTTTTGGGCCCACTTGCTAAAGGCCCACTTAGTAATTTGGCCTGATATTAGTTTTGGCCTGTTAAGGGCCCGTTTAACATTCCGGCCCTATATTAATTTCAGCCTATTAAAAGCCCGTCATATAGTTGGGCCTAACTACGGCCCGGTTTGCATCCGTCCTGCTCGCAACCGATATCTATTGGGCCAAACAATGACCGAGACAATTTTTTGGCCATTTAAAAGCCCATAATTTGATTCGCACAATCATGGGCCGGGGTTCATTTCAGGCTGCTGGCGGCCCATGAGCTGTTCGACATGTTTCAGGCCCAACCTACATCGTGATTGCATGACGGCCCGATTATGTACCGTAATTTTACGGTTTGGTTGGTTTACTGCGAAGACAGGATATATATACAGTAAAATAACTGCAGCGTCGTGAATGAGAAAAACCTAGACTATACAATAAAGAAATTATGGCATATTACATCCACTGGGCATCAAATTCGCCACTATGATAATAAAGCACAAGCAGACAGCAGATTACATACACTGGGCATCAAAGATCGCCACCAGTGCAAATAAACACCGACAAAATAATATACAAAACCGACAGCACTTCAATAGAGTTCAAGAAAGGTTAGCCCTGCTGGGGAGCTGCAGCGCAAGCAGCTGAGCAAGATGATGAGACTGCGCTTGTTCAACACTTATATCTTCCTCACTCTGAAAGATAAACAAGCACACAGATGATAGGTTTTGCACATAAAAGTATCAGTGCTGACAATTCATCACATTTCTTACTGACGAATAAAGTGACACAGTTTAAATTTGCATTAACACAATATGGTATTGTTCAGGTCAAGACATGGCGGGAAATGACATTGTGAAGGAGTTGGCAGCTTCACGACACCACTGGATTACATTATTGGTGAAGACAGGCTCTATAAAGGCCTTGTCCATGCTGATGGGGGGGGGCAATTCAAGAAGTTTACCACAGAATCGTCTTCAAAAGCATTGCCTTTATTCTACATTTTGTTAAGAGTAAATATATATGTGATAATATACGAAAAAATGGAGAATATTTAAGATAACATGAAGAGTGATGCTACATAACCAAGTAGCTATAAATGTAAGTGCAGTGATACAGGCAAAAGGTACAGCCAAGAGCAATGCACAGCTAAACTTCTTCAGTACCAACCTTATGGTAAGAGTAAATATAGATCTGATGTGTAGAAAATGGAGGCCAAAGGAAAATAAGTTGCAGAGTGATGGTACATGAACAACTACCTGTCATTATAAGTACACTGATAAAGGACAACATGTACTTACAAGAACAATGCAGAGCTAAAAAAACATTGGCATTGGATATATTCTACACTAATGTAACCATTCATACAAATCAGATAATTTGGAGCGAACAATTGATAAGCAAGCTATCATGCATACTGCTGTCACATAATGAACCAGGTATGTATGCAAGTACAGTGATACAGGACAACAGGTACTAACAAGAGCAAAGCAGCGGGCAGCATATTTGCGATATCCTGTCGTTCTTGTCAAACTGGAATTCTTCTTCGAGCAAATTTCCTGCAAAAAAGATCCGTAAGGCACATGCGGAAAAGTAGAAGTTCAAATTGTCATGTGATTTCATAGACAGTACCTCATCCTGGGAACGAGACCAGTGCATAACAAGGTTTTTCCATTCAATGTCTTCTAAATTTAGCACAGGAGACTTCACCGGAAATTTGTTTATAGACTTGCCATCAAAGTGTGGTTTCCTCAGGTAATACCGATACTGCTGCAATGCTTCCTTGAAAAGCACAAGCAAGCTTTGCTCGTCATGACTATCCAGATTAAACCTCACCTAGTTACAACAATGTAATGTAAATCATTGATGTGTTCAATCAGAAGAAAAGAGGAAAATAATAACCATGAATAATAGCACTTACAAGTAAGTTGGACAGGAAGATGTGAAAATGGTGTTTGTCTTCACAATAATCTTCCCATGATGGGAATATATGCACGTAGTCCCTAACAACATTGAAAGCATTGTCTTTTAAACTGGGAATAAATGGAATGGGGTTCTAATCTGCAAGAATTGGCCGTCTCTGCAGTTGGGATAGGTCTTCTGCCGGTGGACTTGCCGTACTTTTTGCTGGAGTGGGATTTTTCTGTGGTACAGCTGGTGCTATGGCAAATGAAATCGGTAAACCTTTTGCTGGAGTGCAGGTCCTGTGTGGTGGGGCTAGTGGTGTGGCTAGTGAAGTATGTGTACAGTCTGCTGGAGTCGGTCCTATGTTTTGTGTCATTGGTTGTACAACCAATATAAGTGGGTGATGTCTGATTTCTCCGGCACCACCACGTTTTTCAAGGACTTTGCTGGTGCTCCTTCAGGTTCGGCAATCACCCTCTTCCTTTTTGATGTCTGATGCACAAGAATAGCATTTGAGTGGAAAAACATGGTATGATGACAGATGGAATATGTATTGATAATGGATGGGCATGGCATCTCGACATATGTGATGAGTAAACTAAGCAGATGGCGGTGCAACAAAGTAGAAGAAATGCAAGACAACATATGCAAGATACGCGCAATCAATAAAACCTTGCCAAATTAGAACACGCACCTTGATGGGTGAACAAGACAGGCCATCTGCCTTTGACTCCTCGAGGTTAGAATAGTCATTATGATGATGTTCTGAACAAGAATCAACAGGTGGGGAGCGTACGAGTTTCATTGCTTCCAGAATGGCACCCAATGCCTTGCTGCCAATTTTGTAAGTCATTGCAGTGTTCCACAATATTCTTCTGATGCGCGGATTCTGATATTCATTGTAATTGCATATAATATCTGAGAACCATGAAAACATAAATAGTTGTGAGATTATCTTTGTAATGCAGATGATATTCTAATATAGGGGCGCCCCTGTAAACACTTGTGTGCTATCACTGGATTCTGATGAGAGAGCTCATGTGTGCTGTAATATGGTGCGTGCATTTATATAATCTGGCACAAGTACACAAAAAAATAGGCTCCAGAAGTAAAGATAGCTGGTAGATGATAGGTTCATAATATACTGTATAGAGAGGTTATTGCCAAGCCATGATAACAAGAGCACACAACAACTAGGCAGATCATAGTGTACATAACAGGGGTACACCATAACCAGGATATATAAATCGGGAAAGTGGAACTGGCTGGAAATTACGGTGTTGTATTGTCGCTAGTAATTGAAAGCCTATCGATCATGTACAGACCAGCTCTATCAGCTATTGACTGCAGATGTCCCTGCTCCCCTTCCTGACAAGGAACATACTATGCTTCCCATAAAGAACACCGCACGGGCCACCGGCCCCACCGCCTGTGTTCCTCTGCCACCCCCACCCCCGCCCCCACACGTGTCGAGTTTTCTTTGTTCGACGAGGCCCCCCCACCGCCCCCACAACCACCGTCCCCACCCGAGCCCCTTCGATCACACCGGCGAACTCCGACAAGCTCTGAAAAATCGACTGACCCAATTTTGAAATTTAGTCTACTGTGATTTAACTAGTGTGGAATATAAAAGGGGAAAACCATAAGCATTGCGAGTATGGTGTTCAGCGTGCCATGGCGGATCTGAAGGTGCAAACCGGACAAAGGCAACTTCTCAACCAAGACAAGAAATCAGAGTAAAGCAGTGGCGATCTATTTTCTTGCTGCGATAAATAAGTTGAGCAGATACCAAAGAGTACCGCCTCTGGTGCGGCGCCGTTGTTGACACACGAACATGTCACGTGTACCCTCGACGCCGGGGGTGATGCACCGTAGCTCACGTCGAAGGAGGCCCGACCGACAGCGCGATACGCAAGACAATCGACAGGCGCATTTGCAGACCCGAAAACCCCACACCCCCGGGAGGGACCCTGTCAGGGAGTGCGGCGGCTATGGGCTGCCCTAGGTCGATTCGCTCGCCCCTAGAGCCTCGGGATTCGCATCTCTCAAACACGAAGAACAGCGAATAACAAGATAGAAAAACGGTGGAGAGATAAAACGTAGATGAAAAAGTAGTATATTGATTTGTTCGATTGTGTGTTGTTCAATCGGCCGTCACCCCCAACATATATAAGAGGTGGCTAGACTTCCCGTACAAGTAAAGGATTCATCTAGGCTTTCCTTACAAGAAGAATTACATCAATTCACGTCCTAGAGTCCTAATTCTATTCCAACACGGATTCAGTCTGAATCTGGCCCAAACTCTGTCTTCCTTCTTGCGCAGGCCGCCGGGCTTGCATATGATCTCCGATCGAGACGGACCAAATATCAAACTTGTGCGCCTCGACGATACGAACAACTCTCATGTTGATCACTTTTTCAAATAAGGCCATCTTGAATACTTTTCGAGGTCATCTTTATCTTCCAATCGGACTCGGTCTTGCAGTAGACTGGATTATCCGAGTCTCGTAGTGAATTTGTAGGCTATATATTATCTCTGATGATGATGAATCCAAACTCAAAGTTTACCGTCTTGATGATACGCACAACTTCTGTATTGAACACTTCATCATCCAAGGTCATTTTGATAAACTTTCGAGCACATGTTCAATTTCACTCGGACTTGAGCTCATCCACTCGGATATTAGATACTTTCACTCGGATCGTCCGATTGGACTTTTTCACTCGGAAGACAATCTTTCACTCGGATGACTATATTTCCACTCGGATGACTATATTTTCACTCGGATGATGATATTTCCACTCAGAAGGCACTATCTTATTCAATCGGCAAGTTTTCGTCCCGATGGTAATCTTTTCACTCAGAATATTTTCACCTGGACGATAATTTCACTCGGATGATCATATTTCCACTCGGATGACTATATTTCCACTTGGATAATAATAAGTTCACCCGGTCAGCAAACTTTCACTCGACCGGTAAATTTTCACTCGACCGTAAACTTTCACTCCGATGGTAAACTTTTCACTCGGATTTCCGACTGAAAACATAGCCCGATCTTGATTTGTCTCTCCAGGCCTCATACGACCTCGGATTGAGACGAATTATATAGGAAAATCGATCGGCCCGACGAGACGAAACTTTTCCGTGTTGAAGGTTTTTCGATTCAAGGCCATCTTGATGGCCGAATTACTCGCGCAACCTATGAGACAAGTGTCTGGCACCTCGCGCCATATTTCCGTTGAGGTTCGGTCTGCAGTGTATTGCCTCTAACTTTTGCATATGAACTCAGATTGAGATGATTTATATATCAAAATCGATTGCCTCGACGAGACGAAGACAATTCCTTAAGAGTGATCCTTCATCCGAGGTCATCTTGAAGACGTGATTGGCCAAAAACCATTCGGAACATTGAATTATGCCACTCGGAGTATAGTTTCGGTCCGTAAGATAAAGTCGAATGAATATAACCGAAACATCAAAGTGGTTCCACTCGGCGACGTGAATCATTTCATGCTGAAAATCCATTCACTCGAGACCATCTTCATTGCAATCTGTATCTTGCCAAAATCAGGTGTCAACACATGCCTCCCTGTTTTTCGGCAAAGCTTGCACGCCGAAAAATAATATGCATAGTGTTTGTTCTAAGGACGATATCAACACTTCATTGGCCATTTATTTTTCTCAGGGAGATAATTATGTATCGGCCATGTTTGTGCTAAGGGCGATAATCGTATATCGGCCATTGCCTACTTAGGCTTCCTGCCACACACTAGGGTGGTACTTCTTCAAATATTTGACATTGAGAGCTCGAGGTAACAATGACCCTTGTATTAATTCCACCAAATATGAATTTCTGGGAACAACTCTTGTAATTCTAAAAGGACCTTCCCAACTTGGAGACCACTTCCCGAATTTTCTATCTCTTGAACCAATCGGTAGAATCACTTTCCAGACGAGATCACCAACTTGAAAATTCTTCAACTTAACTTTCTTATTGTAAGCTCTTGCAACCCTCAACTTGTCTCTCTCTATGGACTTCAAAGCAACCAAACGTTTATCGGCAACCTCATCAATATTGTCCATCATCAAGTTATAAAAGTCTACTGCCGATAAATCCTTTTGTTTGGCTATTCTCAAAGCATTCAAATTTACTTCCACTGGTAAAACGGCCTCTTGACCATATACTAGCTCATATGGGGTCACCTTCATAGCACCATGCCTTGAAATTCTATGTGCCCACAAAGCTTCAGACAACAACTCATGCCATCTCCTTGGATTATCTTCAATCTTTTTCTTGATGAGTTTGATTAAAATTTTTTTGCTAGACTCAGCTTGTCCATTAGCTTGGGCATAACATGGAGAGGAATTGAGCAACTTTATGTTATAACATCTGGCAAACTCTCTGACTTGGTGTGACATGAAAGATGAACATTGACCTGTTGTTAACGTTTGAGGAATACCGAATCTATGAATAATGTGCTCGGTTATGAATTGAATTACCTCTGTATGTGTCATGTTCTTGAGAGGTACTGCTTCAGACCATTTAGTGAAATAATCAGCTGCCACCAATACAAACCGATGCCCCTTTGAGTAAGATGGATGAATTTGCCCAATAAAGTCTAAACCCCGTCCTCTGAAAGGCCACGGCTTGATAACAGGATGCAACATAGCAGTAGGAGCCAATTGAATATCACCAAAGTTTTGACAAGCTTCGCACCCTTTATAATATCTGAAGCAATCATTAATCATAGTTGGCCAATAAAACCCAGCACGTCGCAATAACCATTTCATCTTGGGAGACGACTGGTGAGTGCCACAAATGCCTTCATGTACCTCTCCCATAGCAACTCTTGCCTGGTCCTCATCCAAACACTTTAGAAGAACATCATCGACTGTTCGGCGATAAAGAACATCATCTCTCATTGTATACTTGAAAGCCATACGCCGAACAGCCCTCTCCACCCTTTCACTCGGATTGCACAAGTAATCAACAATGGGCTTCCTCCAGTCGGGATTGTCACCTGCACTAGATTTTTTGTTAATGACCGAATCAGTGGGTTCTGGTTCGGCCCCTTCTATACTGGTAAGACAAGACATCGGACTTTGAGAAATATGAAACATGCCATGATCAACATGGTATCCAGATGCTTGCTGTGCCAACTCATTTGCTCTCCAGTTGTCATGTCTAGATATATGTGCAATGCTAAAACAATCCAAAGTAGAGATTATATCTAGACATTTATCAAGATAAACATTAAGTGATTTGTCCAAACACTGAAAGACTTTGGATATTTGCTGCACCACTAGTAACGAATCACCATAAGCCTCAATATGTGTAACACCTATAGCAAGTAGCATCTCTAGGCCGAATAACAATGCTTCATATTCGGCTTGATTGTTTGTGCAAAAATATTCTAAGCGGCATGAGGCTTCAAAAACAGCACCATGAGGAGATACCAACACCTTGGCCATTGCTACAAACTGAACCATCAAAGTATAATCTCCATGGTACTAATGAAACAAAGTTCATATCAACATCATGCTTGTTATTAATCCGATGTTCAACAATGAAATTAGCAACAATTTGGCCTTTCATGGATTTTAGAGATTCATAAGCCAAATCATATTCAATCAAAGCATAAGCCCACTTGCCAATTCTACCACTAAGAATTGGCCTATGCAACATGTATTTGATGACATCGGTTTGACAAGCTACTACACAAACACTCGGCACTAAATAATGTCTCAGTTTTGTGCAAGCATAATATAAGCATAGACATAATTTCTCAATAAATGTATACCTTGTCTCTGCGTCCAATAAGCGGCAGCTCAAATAAGTGATGGCATGCTCTTTTCCTTCGGTTTCTTGAGTCAGAACAGCACCAATAACTCCTTCCTCTGCTGCAATGTAAAGTCTGAAGGGTTCCCTATGCTTGGGTGCTCTCATCACCGGAGGAGTGCACAAATAATTCTTGATCATATCAAATGCTTCTTGCTGCTTTGCCCCCCAAGTGAAATCAACATCATTCTTTAACCGAAGGATAGGAGTAAATGCATCAACTTTCCCTGATAGATTAGCTATGAACCTTCTCAAATAATTGACCTTGCCAAGGAACTTTTGCATGTCTCTCTTGCATGTTGGAGCCTCCACTTTCTGTATAGCCTCTATCTTTTTGGGATCAATATCTATACCATCTTCATGAATAATGAAACCCAAAAGCTTGCCAGCTGACATGCCGAAAGCACACTTCAAAGGATTCATTTTCAGTCCATACTTTTTCATTCTTTCAAAAGCTAAATGCAAATCGGCCAAGTGAGATTCAAAAACATCCGATTTGATAACAATATCATCAATATAAACTTCAAGTATGACACCGAGTAAATCATGAAAAATCAAATTCATAGCCCTTTGATATGTGGCGCCAGCATTTTTTAACCCGAATGTCATCACTGTCCACTCGAATTAACCAAGGAAACCAGGGCATCGAAAAGCTGTCTTGTACATGTCCTCTTCGGCCATAAAAAATTGGTTGTATCCGGCATTACCATCTAGAAAGCTAATAACCTTCTGTCCAGAAGCATCATTAATAAGCATATCGGCTATTGGCATAGGATACTTGTCTTTGGGTGTAGCCCTATTCAAATCTCTGAAGTCAATGCACACCCTCAACTTACCGGACCCTTTCTTCTCTACTGGGACAATGTTAGAAATCCACTCGGCATACCTGCAAGGTCGAATGAAATTAGCTTCAAGCAGTCGACCGATCTCTTCCTTGATCCGGTCATATGTTTTTGGATTAAATTTTCTGGCCGATTGTTTATAAGGTATAAAACCGGCCTTTATAGGCAACCGATGCTCCACTAGCTCTCGGCTTAACCCTGGCATCTCATGATATTCCCATGCAAAGCAACAAACATATTATTTCAATAGCTCGATTAACTTAGCCTTACAATCGGCTTTCAAATTTTTCTTTATAAATGTCGGTCGAGTGACTGAACCATCTCCAATATCTACCTCTTCTAACGGAACGGCGGATGTAAAACCTTGCCCAAGTTTATCCATGTCATCCAACTCCTCTATAGACTCATACATATCATTCTCACTGGACCGATACTTTACAAGACGTTTTTGCAACCACACGGAATTAGGATCCATTTAAACATATCATACATTGGAGCCGATTGCATTCGGTCGGCTTTAAAGAGACAGGCACAAAACCATTCTTGGTCGCGCTGAGAAAATCAAATTCTGATAAGTCACGTCCCGTCAAGCAAGTAGCATTGGGATGTTGCCAATCCACCGATGCATCGGCCAAAGCAACACAAGCCAAGTTATCCGCATGAATGACTTCCACTTCATCATGAACCCACTGAATCAAAAACTGGTGCATAGTGGATGGCACGCACTGGTTTGCATGAACCCAATCACGGCCTAGTATAACATTGTAGTTACCTTGCACCTCAGTGACAAAGAATGCAGTAGCCAAAGTTTTTCTTCCGACTGTAAGCTCCACATACATTACACCTTTGGCTTCAGTTTTCTCTTTGCCTTCAAACCTGTTGAGCACCATATTGGTTTTGATCAATTCTTCATCAGGCAAACCCAATTTCTTAAAGACCGAATAGGGCATAAGATTTACCACAGCACCACCATCAACAAGCATCCGAGTGAGTGGCGACCCATTGATATGACCTCTGAGATATAATGGTTTAAGATGCGTTACTGGTTCTTTTGGCTTCTCGAATATTGCGTTTTTAGGGCCAAAATCCAGCTGAGCCACCTCCCCTTCTTAATCTATAGCACGAAACTCAGCAGGTAAGTAATACACCATATTGATATCCATACCTTCATGAACCGGCGTAGACTCATAGTCCAACATATCAGCCTCCTCCTCGAGTGCATCCACAGATTCTGAAATTTGTCCGAGTGAAGGAAAAGTAAGAAGTGTCGCAGACGATGTCATATATGTTGCATCGTCCTCCTTTGGTGATGTAGGTATTGCTGTGATAGATGTAGAAGTTGTTGTATCTTGTATTTGTTTAGGCCTCCACACTTGTTTTGGTGGAACCATGGGTCGAGTGTCATTGAACAACTTATCCCTCTGTTTCTCGGCCTCCTGTTCTGCCATCTCTTGACTCCTCAACCTCTGTAGTTTCCTCTTTTGTGTCTTTGTTAGCCCTGGAGGACACCACTTTCGCTGAGTGTATTTAGGATCTCTCGTCTTTACCTGGCTGGTGCTTGCCTCATGGTCATTAGCCGAGTGCTTTGGCGCGATAGCAAGTATCGGCTCAGTCGGATTGCTATGCACAATCGGCTGCTGTATGGCGAATGTTTCGGTGCCCAAGACAAGTGAGTCGACATCCATTTTCTCCTTGACTTTTCCCGACTCAACTGCTGCAACACTTGGTGATTTAACACGCCATTCTTTTCGACTTTCCAAATGCATGAAATTTCCACTCGGGCGCACCTTTTTACTCTGATGGAATCCACTCGAATGGATGTCACTCAGATGGAATCCACTCCGATGGAATCCACACAGATGGAATTCAGTCGGATGGAATCTACTTGAACACATTTTTTCACTCGGATAACTTCCACCTGGGTGCATTCTTACACTCGGATAATTTCCATCCGGTCGCATGTTTTGACCAGCCGACTGATAGCCACCAATGTCCAGTCGGCCTCTATATGAATAGCCAAGTCGATCCCAAATAGATTGTGTATGCTCTCCTGGAAACGGCACCCTTGGTCCACTCAGTTTCAGATACTGACTGAACATATCAGCTGATGGTGACCTTGGTCGCTTCAGATGAGTCGGCCGATTAAAGCTAGAACCGGCCGACTGGTTGGTGTACTTGGACAACAACATATCAAAAGTTGGCTTGATCCGCTTGCGCTGTACTTTAACTTCATTCCTTTTACACTTGCCAATTTCTGGACTCTTGGGCTTGACAAATCTCACACGAGCATTTTCTTGCACTTGCAGTTGCCCCCTGAGTGTAGGATTCTTGATGGTGATTTTGATCACTTCCTTGCCATCGGGTTGCTTACCAAGCACAACCTGTCTCCCCAAGACCTTGTTGTCCTCCTTGTCTTTCCTGGGCTCACCAACAAGGACATTAGCTTTATTAGCAGATTCGGCTACCTCCGGCCGAATGAGTAGCTTCTTCCCCTCCAAATCCATGGTATTCATTGGAAAAGGCTGTTTATCAACTTGCATCTCAGAAAAGTTCAATCGTCCGTCATTAATGGCCGATTGTATCTGTCGTCGAAAAACATTGCAACCGTTAGTAGCATGAGAAAAAGAATTATGATACTTACAATAAGCACGCTGTTTTAGCTCTTCAAACGGCGGTAAAGTATGAGATATTCTAATAATCTTAGCCTGCAGCAAAGCATCAAATCTATCACACTTAGCAATGTTAAAAGTAAACTTCATCTCATCATCACAATTCTTATGAATCAGTTTCAGATCATTGCAAGTAAAGGGTTTGGCCTTAGATGGCCAAACAAATTTAGTCGCAAAAACATCACCCTCATCATCCGAGTGATCACTATCATATTCCACCATATTCATCTTTGGACGATCGGCTTTGTATCTATGCACTTCTTTGAGATCTTTGCTTCGGCTTTCGTGAGCCAAAGCCCTTTGTAAGACTTGGTTGATATTTAAGAACTCATAACCTTCTAGCTTTTCTCTAATGGGAGTTCTCAAACCACTCAGCACTAGGTCTGCCAAGTCTCTCTTAGTTATCACCAAACTAAAACACCGGTTTTTTGTTTCTCTGAATCTCTTGACGTAATCGGAGACCGATTCATCATGCTTCTGTTTAACCGATGTTAGATGTGACAACTTGAGTTCATTGTCGCCGCTATAAAAGTGATCATGAAATTTCTACTCTAGCTACGACCAAACCCGAATGGAACCATGTGGTAAAGAAGAAAACCATGAAAATGCAGTACCAGTTAAAGATAAAGGAAACAAACACAATTTCAACTCATTTAGTGAGCCTGCTTCACCTAGTTGTGCTAAGTATTGACTAACATGCCCACATGTGGTTTTTGTGCCCTCTCCATTGAACTTAACAAAATCTGGAATCTTATATCCCGGAGGGCGCTGGATGGCATCGAAGTACTCGGGGTACGGCTTTTGGTAAATCCGATTTCGAGGTAACTCAACTCCAAAATTCTCTATAAGCATCTTAGCCATCTCCTCTCTAAGATTATCTAGACCATCATCCGTAGTGGACGATGAAGCTTGTGGTAGTGACATAGGAAGAGTATGGTTACTAGTTGTAGGTAGGAATTGTGGCATGTATGTCGACCCATAATTTGGTAGTGGTCGAGTGGTTGTAGCTGTAGGTAGAGTTTGGTTCGGCGTTGCCACCGAACCTGTCATGCTCATAATAGGATTAATGGGTGTAGCCACAATCTGATTTGTTTGGGTAGGATAATAAGTCACCGGCACGGGAGGCGCCGATGCAATAGGTAAAGCCAGATTAGGGTTTTGCACACTAGCAGCTACACCATTATTACCACTAGACGATTGAGATATATTCTTCTGAGCATTAATATTTTCTATAAAAGTTTGATAGACTAGATTGTTACCATCAGCAATACGACTTTCAATCTCAGCCCACTGCTCAGGAGAAAAGGCAGTACTTACAGAGGGTTTAACCTGTTCAGTTTGAAGAGGAGGGAACTTGATTTCTTCAATCGGAGTGATGTTACCTTGGTGATCTTTCTTGAATTTTGCAAGGAACTCCTGCAGGTCCTTCTCCTCGTGCGCCTTCTTGTACTCCTCATAGACTTGGCGATGATCGGCCGATATCTCATCAAGACTGGGCTTAATGATGTTATCAGCGTCTACCTTAGCTGGCTTGGGAAGATCGGACATGGTGGATGATGATGATTGATCTTCGATCCCCAGCGGAGTCGCCAAAAAGTGTGTTGACACACGAACACATCATGTGTACCCTCGACGCCGGGGGTGATGCACCGCAGCTCACGTCGAAGGAGGCCCGACCGACAGCGCGATACGCAAGACAGTCGACAGGCGCTTTTGCAGACCCGAAAACCCCACACCCCCGGGAGGGACCCCGTCAGGGAGTGCGGCGGCTATGGGCTGCCCTAGGTCGATTCACTCGCCCCTAGAGCCTTGGGATTCGCAGCTCTCAAACACGAAGAACAGCGAAGAACGAGATAGAAAAACGGTGGAGAGATAAAACGTAGATGAAAAAGTAGTATATTGATTTGTTCGATTGTGTGTTGTTCAATCGGCCGTCACCCCCAACATATATAAGAGGCGGCTGGACTTCTCGTACAAGTAAAGGATTCATCTAGGCTTTCCTTACAAGAAAAATTACATCAATTCACGTCCTAGAGTCCTAATTCTATTCCAACTCGGATTCAGTCTGAATCTGGCCCAAACTCTGTCTTTCTTCTTGCGCGGGCCGTCAGGCTTGCATATGATCTCCGATCGAGACGGCCCAAATATCAAACTTGTGCGCCTCGATGATACCAACAACTCTCATGTTGATCACTTTTTCAAATAAGGCCATCTTGAATACTTTTCAAGGTCATCTTTATCTTCCAGTAAGACTCGGTCTTGCAGTAGACTGGATTATCCGAGTCTATTAGTGAATTTGTAGGCTATGATGATGATGAATCCAAAATCAAAGTTTACCGTCTTGACGATACACACAACTTCTGTATTGAACACTTCTTCTTCCAAGGTCATTTTGATAAACTTTCGAGCACATGTTCAATTTCACTCGGACTTGAGCTCATCCACTCGGATATTAGATACTTTCACTCGGATCGTCCGATTGGACTTTTTCACTCGGAAGACAATCTTTCACTCGGATGACTATATTTCCAGTCGGATGACTATATTTTCACTTGGATGACGATATTTCCAGTCGGAAGGCACTATCTTATTCAATCGGCAAGTTTTCGTCCCGATGGTAATATTTTCACCTGGACGACAATTTCACTCGGATGATCATATTTCCACTCGGATGACTATATTTCCACTTGGATAATAATAAGTTCATCCGGTCAGTAAACTTTCACTCGACCATAAACTTTCACTCGGATGGTAAACTTTTCACTCGGATTTTCGACTGAAAACATAGCCCGATCTTGATTCGTCTCTCCAGGCCTCATACGACCTTGGATTGAGACAATTATATATGAAAATCGATCGGCTCGACGAGACGAAACTTTTCCGTGTTGAAGGTTTTTCGATTCAAGGCAGTCTTGATGGCCGAATTACTCGCGCAACTTATCAGACAAGTGTCTGGCACCTCGCGCCATATTTCCATTGAGGTTTGGTCTGTAGTGTATTGCCTCTAACTTTTGCATATGAACTCGGATTGAGATGATTTATATATAAAAATCGATTGCCTCGACAAGTCGAAGATAATTCCTTAAGAGTGATCCTTCATCCGAGGTCATCTTGAAGACGTGATTGGCAAAAAACCACTCGGAACATTGAATTATGCCACTCGGAGTATAGTTTCGGTCCGTAAGATAAAGTCGAATGAATATAACCGAAACATCAAAGTGGTTCCACTCGGCGACGTGAATCTTTTCATGCTGAAAACCCGTTCACTTGATACCATCTTCATTGCAATCTGTATCTTGCCAAAATCAGGTGTCAACAGCCGTGTACGCATCTGCTGAGAATTTGACGGTGCTGTGGTAGTGATGGCTGTCAGCAGCGTGGAAGCAGATCTAGGAGGGTAGACGGTGGCGGCGGGGCACGATGGACGAGACGGTGGTAGGAGCGGCACCGGCAAGGTGGACGACGGCGGGGATGAAGCGAGAGGACGGGATGCAAGGATCCCGGTCTGAAGCCGTGGATGAGAGAGGTCGATCTCTTGTAATGGACGGCGGCGGCGGGGTATCAGCTCCGGCATGGTGGAGGAGGACGATGGTGGATGGGGTGGTGGACGGCGACGGACGGAGGAGGGTGGGGTGAAGAGAGTGTTTTGGCGCCCATGGAGTATGAATGGGGAAAAGGGAGGTAGAGAGAAAGGGGGGAACCTTGTATTCAGGGCGCGCTTGTCTCAAATGCGAGGAAATTTACAAACTTAGCCCCCGTTTCAAATTTCTACTACATCACAGCAACACTAGTAGGTAGGGGATAGGAGGGTAATCTCGCATACACCGAATATTTGCTGACGAGAGTTTGTTTTTGGCGCCCATCGTGTATGAATATGAATGGGGGAGGGAGTCGATTTCGGCCGAGGACACACTGTGTTTTGGCGCCCACCGTGTATGAATCCGGGTGAGAGGCGGTTATGTCATGTTTGGGTGAAATTACAAACCTACCCCTATCGAAACCTATAGAAATCCAGCATATAGGCTTTGCGTGGCAGGGATAGGTGGTAGTGATTTCCATCGCGCAGATTTTGGTTTCGGGCGGTTACTGCGACTTTCTCCGCTTCGTTCAAATTTTGCAGAGTGCACGTTTACCGTGCCAACTCAATTCGAATCCCGTTTTTTTTCCGGGCGGGATCCATTTTCAATTGGAATTACATTCTATATACATCATTTTTTATATATACTTTCAAAAGCACAACACCATTTATACATAAATATGGTTTACAAATGGCATGATCTCAGATTCATAAGGTTGTATCCATCAATTTGGACTTTCAAATATTTGAAACCACTTTATGTTAAAATCCAAGGTATGCATTCCTCGCTAACTGTCTCCAATTAATGTGTGTTTCATGCGGGGTTTTTTTTACTTCTCAAACATGTATAATGTGTTTCACACACGCAACATATAGTGTAATCCCGTTTAGACATTAATTGCATATAAACCATGCATTGTTTGTAATTGAAGAATCTATGGATCACCAATATTGATAAACTATATAACATTACACGTGTGCCCAAATTCAAATGAATATGCATGTTTGATACACCAATTTGCGTTATGATATTATCGATGTCGTGTCTCCAGTTTAAATATTTGAATCCCCTTTAATCCAGATATTCGTCTCATATAGCTATCACTCATGCTTATATAGGACTATCTCTTTGGACCTATACGCGTTCATCGTCTCAGGTATCTCTCGTGCTACCTGTATGTCGACAATGATCTTTTATCTTCGTAACACACTGACGGTACTCTCTCCCTCGACCTTCATCACTCTATCTCTCTCTAAGTATATCTTGCTCCCTGCTATGTGTCTCTAACTATGATTCTCCATGTGGAATCTCTTTCTCTCACACAAACACAAAACTTTGTCTCCCGGGGTCTCATTTCTCTCTACTATTCCCATGTGTGCCACTCGCACACCCCTCGTACAGAGATGTCTTTCGCTCCTTAGATATGAGAACCTACGACTCTTCCTCTTCAATATCTCTTTCTCACACACAAACACAAACTCTGTCTCCCAGGGTCTCATATTTCTCCATTGTTCTCTTGTATGTCGCTCACACACACCCTCTCTCCCTAGAGATATCTTGCGTTCCCTCGTATGTCTCTCTAGCTATCACTCTCGTTGTGAAATATCTTTCTCTCTCGCAGACACAAAACTCCGTCTCTCTGGGTCTCATTTCTCTCTGATATCTGTTTGTATGTGACTCACACGCACCCTCTCTCTATCTCTCTCACACCCACACACATAACCCAGCCTTCTGATCCACTCGACTCCTATCTCTAACGCACACTAGCTAGCATCTTTATATTTCTATTTATCTGTTTCTCCATCGACCTTCTTTCTCGCCCTCACTCTTGATTCCTATCACGCACACTACATATGTTTCTCTCTACATGCAGTCAAGTGCCCTCTCACACACATATATAACTTCACCCTTTGAACCACCTGACGGTCATCTCCAACACCCAAACTAGCGGATGTCCCTCTAGCTAGCATCTCCATCTCTGTATCTATCTGTAGTTTCTCCGTCAACATTTCTTTCTCGCACGGAGTCTTGCTTCCTATCACCCACACTATATATGTCTCTCCATACATATGCATTTATAGGTTGGTCTCTTTTGCACAATCGTTGCGCCTCACTCCCTCTGCTCGCCATAGATGCATGCTCCAGCCCACGCCACTATCTCTTAAAAAACACATGCTCAATTGTCGGGACTTCTTCCATGCATTCTCACATGCATGCATATTGTCATACCGATCCGTCTCTCCCATGTCGTTGATCTTATGACTTATGTCTTCTTTCTTTTATCTCGATCATGCGCGTGCACACACACACATCCCATGTATACATGTGTACCTCTCACACATGCACGTTCAAGGTCTCTATGTCTCCATACGTAGTTAATTACCCTCAATCCTAACGCCACATCGAATCGTTCTCCTCTTTTGTGCACATAACTTCCGCCTGGATGGGTAAAACACACACTCACACTTAACAATCTCC
>NC_041380.1:404209976-404236180 GCF_002162155.2 Triticum dicoccoides
ACTAAGACTCCATCTCTCTCCCTCTCTCTCTCTCACACACACACAAACTAAGACTCCATCTCTCTCTCTCCTCTCTCTCTCACACACACACACCCACACACACACTATGACTCCATCTCACACACACATGCTCTAGGTGGAGCATTTGTTCCTACCACCCTTCATCCAACCTTACCCGTATGATAAACAATCACCTTTATTTACTTGCATAACATGGACAAATTCCACTTTACTTTAGTAGTCAGCAAACTTATCATCTGTACCCTTATAAAAAACGAGTTGGTGGTGATGGTGTGCCTGCCATCTTGTAATACAGACTGTATGATCTATATCTGAGGATAGAAAGCAAACTATGATAATTTTACAAAAGATACCCGCACCTCTCTCCACATCATTATCTCCCGCAACCTCATTTCTCAGCAATTAAAAACGGAATAAGTCTCTGGAACAATCTAGCATGCATGGTGGTTGCTGCCGCCTGCCGGCGCTGTCCATCCCCATGCCTCTGCCCATTCCGACCACCAGTCACCACCACGCTCCACTCCTCCTCGCCTTATCTCTCATCTTTCATTTTTTCGATGACATTCTCGAGATACCGGTTTTCCGATAAAATTCTTGAGATATCATTAGTTTTTACACATGGGATTACTCCTGCATGGGTCAATCACAACAGGTGTTCTGTAAAAAAATGCATATTGATGTTCCGTGCAATGCACGAAAATCTTGCTTGTAATTATATAACGCAAATCACGAGCAGGAAGTGACATTTTTTTGACACAACCACGTTAGCATGGCCATGTAAATCACTAGCTAAAGTAAATACCATTATACTTATATCCCGATGCAAAAGGTTGAGTACATGTCCGAAGAGTACAGTCGCACACACGCACTCTGTCTCTCAGAATCTCTCTCACACACACACCAGTTACGTGACGCCCACTTAAGCAGACACGTATGTTACAATTTGTGCACCAGTGGGTACACGTGATGCTGCGCATTTATTTAAGCCGGAAGGCGAACCCAAACAGTAGCTGCATTCATTCCCCTCCCTCCGCCTCTTCTCTGGTCGCCGTCGCTCGGTAGCCATGGGCCGGCCGAAGGTAACAACATACGCCATACTCCCGCCAGAGCGGCGCTTTAATATGGAAATTTTAGTGGTCATGCATGCATCTTTTTGTGCTAGCACTCCTATATAAGGGTTGACCGGTTGCTTCCCGCAGACGTGCGCGGGCGGTGGAAGAGGAAGGAGAAGGGAAGCGGGCTGTGGAGTAACATTTTTTACCACAATTTCTTAGGAAACTGAGTGCAATAATTGAGTAGTTTTGCAAACTACCAGTACTACACCTGAAACGGTTCAAAACCTATACTCCCTTGCCAGCGCGCGCTTCCCGCGTGAAACGGTCAGCGTCGCCCCGGAGCGTCAGTGCCGCATTAATGCCCGGCCAGAGCGGAGGCGACCTCTCACTGGCGCCGGCTTTGAAGTGGCGCGACGGTCGAGAGAGCGCCGCTTCCCGGTGCACGCGACTGCTCCGCGTCGAGACTGGCCATAGGCCCTATTTGGATCCATGGGTTAGAGTTAGTTTGAGCTAGTTGGGGCTCAAATAGCCCTAAACTATCCAAGCATGAGGGTTTAAATTGGAGCAAGTTGCACCGAACCCACCAAAAAAACTATCCCACCCAAGAGGTGCTAACTGTAGATAGTTCTCATTGGGACCACTAAAAAATCACTTTTATCTCTCCATGAAGTGCATTTATTGTCAATCTAACCCTGTCACCCAAACACCTCTTTGGCTACAGTTAGTTCAGGGTTAGTCATGAGTTAGTCTAACCTCTAGCTAAGTTAGAGTATCAAACAGGAGCAGTATAGGACATGCAAGTTGCTCAAAGCATACAGGCAAATTCGTACGTGAAAGGATTTTTTTTCTTTTTGAAAACGGAACGTGAAAGGAATTTTTTTAGAATGCTCTTGGCATGTCGCTAACATGTGATAGTTAACCGACCTCAATAGATGGCAGAAATGCCAACCCGCCGCACTTTGATAGAGACGAGGAGGGAGAAGCGATACAGGCTGCTGGATTACTAGAGATAGGTGTCGCACGGAAGCCAAGAAATATGGTGATAGCGTGGGTTAGCCATGTACTAGTATGATACTACATTGGGCTGCCGTGTTTCGTACTCTTCCAGTCCACTGTGGAGATGATTGGTTAATTTTATATCGCTGAATAATATTAAATATTATGAGTGCAGACGCTCCACCACGAGGTTCCTTGCTCCTTCTCGGTCGTCCGGAATCTATGTTCTTCCACTCTATTTTTTTTACGTGAGCTTTGTTCATCCTTTTGCCAACATGCGAGACATCTAGCATCAAGGTACACGTCTTATGCAAGGATCGTTCCATCTATATGAAGAACACATGGGACTAGAACTACGAGACGAACATGTACCCAGGAGTGGACGTACGAACCTGAGTAATGTAGCGCAGTAAGTGAAGTAGAAAGGCACAAATGGTATGAACATGCGTGGCATATAGGGTGTGTTTGGTTGCGTTCTCATCTCAGCATAGTTGTTCCCTCTTCATGCATGCTCAACTCAACACCCCTCTTCATGCATGCTCTCTTCATGCATGCTTCTAGTGTATTTGTGTTACACTAGTGTGGACTCATGCACCCTCCATACACTCTACCAAACACCCAAAAGTAGGTCGAGAAGGGAACTCTTGGGCGGCATATGTCTCTTACTACGTACTACCACTAAATGTTGTACGTGCAATGCACGGTGATGTTATGGAGTACGTGCCTAAGTACTCTACTACTACTATATTAGTTGGAGGCACATATTAACTTTTAATTTGTTTACGTGTATGCCCCAAGACCTTCCAACTAGGTCTGTCTTTGTCTCCAGGTCGCACTTTGTATCGTTCATACCACTAAGTACTACTACGTGTGGTCTCCGACCCAGAAGTGGAAGAAGTGGAGACGCTCTACCACGCTGTTTTTTACGCTGGGCTCTACCACGCTGTTCATGTCCCACTCCTTTCGCTGACGTGTGGGACATCCAGCACGTGCCGTGTTTGGCACCCTTCGTCGTAAGAGTTGAAACGCTAGCATTCATCAGAAATAAAAAATAATTATAAGTCGGCAGTGATACTATTTTTTGCGAACCAATCAACAGTGATACTATACCACGCGGTTTCCTTGCTCCTCGATATCGGAAAGAATAGTTCCGTTCGCCAACATGTGGGACGTCGACCATCCTGGTCCACTTGCCATGCACGCAGAACTCCAAGGGAGTCACCCAAGTTGTCGCGCCGCAGTAACAATGACTAATGAGCCGTCAAATCACAGGCCCACTTCCCACTTTGAAGTTGCTTGGACGAAGGAACCATCATGACTTCGTTGAATTCCGCTTCTTGAAGAAAACTACTGTACCAGCAGTACTGCTAGCTACAGTAGTTACTCCAACAGAGGCCTCCTTTCGTTCATAGGATAGGAATATGAAAATCATAGGAAGTGAGATGACATGCATCTCACTTCCTATAGAGAAAGAGATGCCATTTGATGCTTAGGATAGGAATTTTTCCATTTAGTCTAGGCTAATGTACTGGTAATTTGCTCAAAAAACTACATTAGTAACTAGTAGTACTGGTACATGCTCGTACTCAGACACACACACACACTAACTACTAGTACTACTACTTCTCACATGCTGGCAAGACACCGTCGTTCTCCTTCCCGGCTTTGTCGGCGACACCCCCACCATGCTTGGATCTTCGCCGACCTCTCCGCGGCAGCGCATGCGTCCTTTTCTTTCTTGCGGCGGCGGGCCTCTCTTTTCTTGAGTGCTTTCTGACTTTTCCACTCCCTCTGTGCGGCTTTGGCCGCCTCTTGCTCTACCGCCCATTCGGCCTTGGCATCTTCAAATTCCTCCCACATAGTTGTGAGGTCGCGAGCGGCGATGAACTCAGCACGGTGGAATGCCATCGCTTCCCTACCATTTTGTGTGCGGTCGTGGGCGGTGAGGAACTCGGCGCGGCGGGATGCCATCGCTGCCTTACCGGTTAGTATGTGGCGCGGTGGCATGAACGATGCTTGGTGAGAGCTATGGGGTGGAGTGTCCGGACAACCGTATAGTGCATTGGTTTGTCAAGAGCTCAAGGACAGAAGACGAAGCAAATTTGGATTCCCCTTCAATCCTGGTCATTTATTACCGAGTAAAATGCATTGGCGGTCATTGAACTTGTCTTGATAGCTTTGATCATTGTATACGAGATATGGTGATTATACGGTCACTGGCTCAGTGTATAGCTCCGTATTTGTCTGGTTGACCAGTCAAACAGTCCGCATGCGCCTCATCAGCTCGTGTTCTTTATCTATCTACGTGGGCCTACCTGTCAATGGAGAAAGAAATACTGTAAAAACTAAAATTATGCTAGAGTCCAGACCGCTTCTGGAGCCTGCTCTCACCGCCCTGGCCCCTCAAGACGCCAGCTGCCCGCCGCATGCATGCATAGCAAGTAGTACTCCTTATGTGGAGGAGAGAGAGGCATTGACAAAGTCAAGGAGTGTGTTCTGCAAGAGCCCGTCCCTACACGTGCTCCTAGGTATAAAAAAATAATTCTAAAAAAAGGCATAAAAAACAATTGTGTCTTAAAAAAAGAAAGGTAAAAAACATTTGAGAGGAAATAGATAGAGAGAAAGTGAGAAAAAGCTATAACCTGGGCATTATATGAGGAAGGAGGGAGTGGTGCACATGCCAAGTTCACTGGGCTGCCGTGTTTCACACTCCTCTATCATAACAGTGGAGACAATAGCTTTCATCAAAAATAAACAATGAATACTCGTTGCTCGTCCTCTATATCGGAAAGAATACTTTCATTCACCGACATGTGGAGCATCGACAATCCTGGTCCACCTGCCATGCACAAAATTATCCTGGTCTACCCTGGTCGTATCGCAGGCCCAACCTTTCCCACTGTAAGTTGTTCGGACGAAGGAACCATCATGACTTCATTGAATTCCGCTTCTTCAAGAAAACTTACTGTACCCGCAATACTGCTACCACACGCGAAGACTGGACGGTATTGTACCACGTCATATCACTGAAACCCACTAGGCCAAACTAGCCCGCCTAGGTCATCTATTTTGGAAAGGAGGGAGTACGTCTCTGCACTGCTATGATTTTGTGTTGCACGTCATATCACTGAAACCCACAAGGCCAAACTAGCCCGCCTAGGTCATCGATCGCTAAGCCTACAATTTTAGGAGCTAGGGCTATTGGCCGATCGACGAGGGATAAGTATAAGCGTACCACGAGCTCATCAGCCCCAACATTTCTCTTCGGTGAGTGTTTTGCAAGTACTATAGCTCGCACAGTAGCTAGCCTACTAACACCAAGAATCATCAAACAAGCCCTACTGATATGATAAACAGTTCAAACTTACATCTAATCATGCCATATATTGCATCAAAAGCTGGTGAGGATACATCTGATCCCATAACTCGGAGAGGGTTCGCATGATTCATCGCATGTGAAAGTGCAACTATCCCTAGGTGGTTTTGGTAATTCATAACAACATATAGCTCATTGAGCTAATGCTATTCCAAGATGATTATTTCAGGAAAGCTCAATGATTGGCATGGCATGGATGTGAAAGTGGAACCCTCAAAATGCTAAGGACAAAGGATTGGCTCAAGCTCAAAAGCTCAAGACTCTTCATTTTATATTTTAGTGATCCAAGATCATATTGAGTCTTTAGGAAAAGCCAATACTATCAAGGAGGGATGAGGTGTTGCTTAATGAGCCTCTTGCTTCATGTGCTTAGTGATATGCTCCAAAACCCTCAACTACTTTCCCATATCCACAAATGACCTAAACCCTAAGCCAAACTCGGTCATACTGATTCTTTCTATCCGGCGCCACCGAGTTTCACTTGTCATAAGCCACTGCCAAACCCTAGCAATTCGGTTCTACCGATAGGGATCTCGGTCTCACCGAGATGGGATTGCAAACTCTCTGTTTCCCTTTCGTAACTTTTCGGTCTCACCGAAAGAGCGAATCCATCCCACCGAGATTGCAATGTAAACTCTCTGTTTCCCTTTTGTAACTTTTCGGTCTCACCGAAAGAGCAAATCGGTCCCACCGAGTTTGCCTGACCAACTCTCAGGTTAGCTTATTACCGAACTCGGTCTCACCGAGTTTGTGTAATCGGTCTCACCGAGTTTGTGTAATCGGTCTCACCGAGATTACATTATGCCCAAAACCTAACCATATCGGTCCTACCGAGTTGCATGTCAGTCCCACCGAAAATCTCTAACGGTCACTAGGTTTACCTTTTCGGTCCGACCGAGTTTGTTGATTCGGTCCCACCGAGATTGGAAAACTGTGTGTAACGGTTGGATTTTGTGTGGAGGCTATATATACCCCTCCACCTCCTCTTCATTCATGGAGAGAGCCATCAGAACACATATACAATTCCAACTCATATGTTCTGAGAGAGAACCACCTACTCATGTGTTGAGACCAAGATATTCCATTCCTACCATATGAATCTTGATCTCTAGCCTTCCCCAAGTTGCTTTCCACTCAAATCTTCTTTCCACAAAATCCAAATCCTATGAGAGAGAGTTGAGTGTTGGGGAGACTATCATTTGAAGCACAAGAGCAAGGAGTTCATCATCAACACACCATTTGTTACTTCTTGGAGAGTGGTGTCTCCTAGATTGGCTAGGTGTTACTTGGGAGCCTCCGACAAGATTGTGGAGTTGAACCAAGGAGTTTGTAAGGGCAAGGAGATCGCCTACTTCGTGAAGATCTACCGCTAGTGAGGCAAGTCCTTCGTGGACGATGGCCATGGTGGGATAGACAAGGTTGCTTCTTCGTGGACCCTTCGTGGGTGGTTGCTTCTTCGTGGACCCTTCGTGGGTGGAGCCCTCCGTGGACTCGCGCAACCATTACCCTTCGTGGGTTGAGCCCTCCGTGGACTCGCGCAACCGTTACCCTTCGTGGGTTGAAGTCTCCATCAA
Source organism: Triticum dicoccoides (assembly GCF_002162155.2). Lineage (NCBI taxonomy): Eukaryota > Viridiplantae > Streptophyta > Magnoliopsida > Poales > Poaceae > Triticum > Triticum dicoccoides. The sequence continues at coordinate 404,216,999 of NC_041380.1, forward strand.
CGTGGATGTAGGATAGCACCACCTATCCGAACCACGGGAAAAACATCCGTGTCTCCAACTGTGTTTGAATTCTCCAAACCCTTCCCTTTACATTCTTGCAAGTTGCATGCTTTACTTTCCGCTGCCAATATACTCTTTGCATGCTTGCTTGAATTGTGTGATGATTGCTTGACTTGTCCTACAATAGCTAAAATCTGCCAAGAACTAAAATTGGGAAAAAGTTAGGTTTTTATTTGGTCAAGTAGTCTAATCACCCCCCCTCTAGACATACTTTCAATCCTACAGCATGATTCATCGCATGATTCACTATCAAACAAAAATAGCAAGATCCGCCCACACAAGACAGTGCACTAGCCCTAAGATGGTTTGATAAAACGCATCGTTCTGGTAATTAAACACAGGGCAATGCAAACTACCCTGAAGTATTAGCGCGACCAACTATTTCTTGTCATCGATCTCTCGGGCTGTAGCGACCAGACCTCAAACGGTCCAATCTCTGTGCTCCAGTGTCATCCCTGGATCAGTAATGCTGACACCACACAGTACTTGAAGTATTTATAACAGAGTACCAATCACACACTTATTACATCGAGTGTCTCAAAATAGAACTTTTTACAATAAATATGGCTTAAGGCCATCTAATAACAATAACAGTGGAAGGCTTGGAAGATAAGTGAGTCCATCAACTCCAATGGCATCACTGAGTATAGAACCATGACCTAAAAGGCTCCTTACTCGTCGTCTGAAAAGTCTGCAACATGAACGTTCCAGCCCGAAACGGGTCAGCACATGGAATATGCTGGCAATATAACACATAGAGAGCAAAGAAAGAATAAGACTATACTATATGCATATTTGGCTGGTGGAAAGCTCTATGGTTACAGTTTTGCGTAAAGCCAAATTTTCCCTACTGCAAAGGAATAAATTTTATTTAACTATCAATGGTGGTTGTTAAACATTGAGAGTGTAGACACCCTCTCAATCCCAATTAAGCATCATCATTAAAACCCAACAAAATTATTTAGAGTAACATGATGAGATTCACATGATAATCCAAGTACTAGATACTCAAGTTGTCCATAATCGGGGACACGGCTAACCATGATTAGTTTATACACTCTACAGAGGTTTGCGCACTTTTCCCCACAAGACTCAATCTCCTCCGTTGGGATTCTCGCACTACATGGTGTTTGAGAAATGGATGACCGAGACATAGTCTTTCAGAAGCACTCACACCTTACGATCGGGTAGACCGTTACACCTACTTTCCCCTACATCTGCTAGTCTACCACTGTAAGAGTTCGCACAACTTAATCAACAACGCTAGAGCCCATAGTAGCTTGTGGCTGCGCATGGAAGTTTCTAGTATGAATAATCTCATGATCCCTTTGAGCCTGGGTGGCGGTCCAAAAGAAAAATAGGCAATCGCTAGAATACCCAGGTGCCTCAATCCACCCAGATGTGTATTTAAGTTACCACCTTAGATAAACCATTAATTTAGCAACCTCACATCTGTCATGGATACACTCACCCAATCCACATCTAGCATAACATAGCAATATAAGCAAACGTAGAAGTAACTCCCAAAGGTTTGATAGTAACAGGTAATAGGTACTACCTCATCTACTTCCCAAAACCCACAATTTAATTAGATCCTAATCATGCAATGTGTGAGGATTGATCTAATGCAATAAAACTGGGTAGTATGAGGTATGATCAAAGTGTTACTTGCCTTACTGATGATCCGTGAAACCTAGAGATTCGAAGTAGCAAGCGGCGCACTCCGGGTACTCTATCGCAAACAAACAAGCACACAATAAGTACTCAACTAATGCACAGGTAGAACTCAAATAAGAGAACTAACTAGAAAGTTCAACTTAAGATCTCCGATTGGCAAAAAGAATCAAATCAAACGAAGCAACGAAAGACAAACGGCAAAAGAAATAAGCTTCGTTTACTATTCTGGATCTAGGTCAAATTTTACAGAAGCAAAAACTGGTTTGAGTTGGTTAAACGGAAAGAGGGTTTCGAGTCGAAACTCCAGGCGCTTGAATTGCCTAATTACGATAAACGAGCGAAAAGTTATACTAGAACGAAAATCGGATTAGAAATCGCGATCAGAAAAATCGCGGATTTAATCCAAGAAAAAGAAAACGACGAACAGATTAACGAACGAACATTCGTTATCTAGATCTAAACGAAGAACGCATTCGTTAAAACGAATGAACGAGCGAACGCTCGCTAAATAACTAAACCGAGAAAAAAACGATCTATTTAGAAAACGAATCTAAAAAACTGAAAAAAAAAAACCGGTGAAAACCAACGGTTTTCTAAAAAAAACGTCGGGCAGTTCGATCTCGTCAGCGGCGAGCTCCGGCGGCGGCGGCAACGACTAGGGCGGCGGCGGTAGGCGGCTAGGGCGGCTAGGGTTTGGGGCGGCGGCGGCTTTGGGCTGAGGCGGCCCAGGTGGCGCGCTATATAAAGCCCCTGGCCAGGCGGAGTCCTGGCCGGACACGGCCCAAGGTCGGTTCGGATTTTTTTTAAATTATTACACACAATAAAACAAACAAAAGGAATACTAAACGGACTCCAAAAATCCCGAAATAAATTTTCCCCGCCTTCTAAATTCAAGCCGCACAGGATGAACATTTATTTAAGTCCTAAATGCAATTTTGAAAAACGCGCATTTTTCCTAAATTCAAATAAAATAGCAAATAAATCCAAAATAAAATCCAATTTGATTTTATTATTAAATCCTCAATATTTCTTTATTTTTGGGAAAGTCATTTTATTCCCTCTCTCATATTTTGTGATAGAAATAATTGAAGATAAAATAAATAAAATCAAATGATCCTATTTTCAAAATTTGAGAAAACCCAAATAGGAAAATAACGAAATCCCCAACTCTCTCCGAGGGTCCTTGAGTTGCGTGAAATTTCTGGATCAACCAAAAATGCAATAAAATATGATATGCAATGATGATCTAGTGTATAACATTCCAAATTGAAAATTTGGGATGTTACACGGGCAATGACCACAGCATGGACAGCGGCATGGGAATCGATTTCTGGGGCGATGTCCGCAGGACTAACCGCGACATCGGAATCGATATCTGGGGCGATGTCCACAGGATGGACAGCGGCATCGGAATTGATCTCTGGGGCGATGCCAACAGGACAGGCCACGACATCAGAATCATCAAGGACGTCCACCGGCACCTACACAACCCTAACATATTAGCAAGCACATTGCAAATAATCAAAAACCACAACTATGGTAATAAGCCATTATTTTTTACCTTGTGCAGCTCACCGGGGGATCTCATCTCTCCGAGGGCCATCTCCTCGTCCTCGATGGGGGCCGTCACCTTGCCAGGGGAATACTGCTTCTCAATGGTGACTATCTCCTCAAACTCGGTCTTGAGCCTCACATAGGTGGCAATCAAGGTTCCTGGGGTAGGCACGCTAGGGCCCTTGCTGTTCTTCCAACTTTCTTTGAGGAGTTCGTCCGCCAACGTCCTCAACTCTTGGGCCAGTGCTTGTTTCTTGTAGATCTTCGTCTCCATGGGTTGGCCCGCCAACATGGTCAACTCGTTGGTCGGTGCTTGCTTCCTGGAGATCGCTGTCTCCAGTGGGTTGTCCGTCGGCAACTCTTTGCCTAGTGCTCCAGGATCCATCAATGAACTGACAAACAAAAAGCAATCGAAAGGAAACCACAATCGCAATGAAAATGGGAAAAGAATAGGATGTGAGAATCGGTTGGTGCCTCACAAAAAGAAGATTCTTGGAATGAAAATATAGCGGCATAACTGATTTGCCCACCTTTCCTTCGTCGGTACAGAAGAAAAATGGCAGAAGTGAGTAGCCTGGAGTAAGGTTTTCTTCAAGAAAGGGAAGAAAGGGCTTGAACGAGCGTTCTAGTGAAATGATGGTTGCTTCGTCCAGTCCAACTTGGAGGCCACCTTACCACTGCTGGTAAAGCTGTGGGTTTTGTGATATGGCAGGTCATGACGGCCACACAGGGGTGACAGGTGAGTCTCGACTATAGCACCTCGCTGTGATTTGGTGGATGGCACGCGGGCCCGAATGCTTTGAAATGTCCCGCATGTAGATAGAGCGGCTAGTCATATAGGAGTGCTCAATATTGTGCACCACGACCAAGGCGGAGAGGAAAATGAGAGAACTACGTAATTAATGCATGAGTTTAATTAGGGTAGTTTTGTAAAGTATGAGATACATTCCTCCAATCGCAAAATGTCGTGGTTCATGAGATTTGAGATTTGAGCCCTATAAACCGGAAGGGAGGGAGTACTGCACATGGTGTAGTCTAGTCACTTGTTGAAATCTCTAGAAAGGCAAATACTCATTTCCGGTTTACAGGGCTATACTACTCCCTCCGTCTAGGTGTGTAAGTCATCTTATGAAAACCAAATAGTCCCAAAACACTTAGGCGTGATGCATTAACTTCTACCTTGTTTCTTATTTCTTGACATATCAACCAATAAGAGATGAGAGGTGTGCATGCTTTTAGTGAATTGTAATGGCTAGTTCATTGCATGCAATGCTATTAATTAGCAAATAAACATTGGTGACCCCAGGAGGAAACGGTGCTAAGCGCGTGGACCTATGCAGAATGAGTATCAACCAATGGATAATGGAGTTTAGTTGTTAAACAATAGCAATTTTGTCTCATGCAAGAGCCTGGCTAGTACTCCAAGGAACCGCACCACGCGAGCGTTCGCAACTGCCACGTTCGGGTTGCGCTTGGCTCTTCGCCTCTTCGAGAAGACGAACAATAATGATGTTATTCCTACTTCTACAATATCAAATCCACTGCTGCATGTCCGTCCACCTCGTGCGGGAGGGATAGCGAAAGCTTCAACTTACTGCTCCTGCCTTTGCGTCTATGACAGGTGGGCCCAACAGGTGGTTGGCCCTCCTGTCATGCAGCCAAAGGCAGGTGCAGTTAAGGCACCGGAGCTCAGTCTGCGAGGGAGAGGGCGTTGTAGTAATCAAATTTCTCGGTCTTGTACGAGTTGACGAAGATAGGGGTTGCTTGCTTGCTAGGGTTGCTCACTACGTATATATAGGCCGGAGCCTCCACGCTTGCTTGCTAGGGTTGCTCTATTCACACACTCTCATCCTCTCTAGATTTAAACAAGATAGGGGTAGTAACACTGTCTTTCTCCCTTCGAAAAACACTGGCTTTCTATCCTCACCGCTGGTTACAGATTCGGACGTATCCCCCTCCGCCGATGAAGGGGAGGAGGGGCAGCGTTTAGGCCGTCGTCAACAGCGAGGGAGGAGACCCACTGTCGGCCGCACCATTATCTCTGGCCGAGCGCCGGTGCGGGAGGTCCTCCGATCCCTTCACCGTTGCCTGTGGGCGGATTCGGCCTCCCGCCGCCCACCTATCCACATCCCGACGACCTTCAGGTATATCTTCGTTCGAAACTGCCTTAGCTCTACTTCCCAGCTCGCTACGTCGCTGCATGTGCATCATTTTCTACCTCTCAGCCCCTCTCGATCGGATGGCCCAACGTCACATATTTTTTCTTCTATTGTTAGAGGTAAAGCTACTTCATGGAGTCGAATCTTGTACTCCCTCCGTCCGAAAATACTTGTCATTGAAATGGATGTATCTAGATGTATTTTAGTTCTAGACACATCCATTTTGATGACAAGTAATTACGGACGGAGGGAGTACTTGGTTCAAACAAGAAATAAAGTGGGGGTGGGGGAATTTAGTATGTACATCGGACTTGGTACAAACAGGAAGGAAAATGGGTGAAAGTAGTACAGACTGGTCATCCAACCGGTCTCTTGGTCAAAAAGGGAAATATAGGGGTAACGCTGTACACAGTGGTATGACCAGAACTAGATTTGCTATCCACACATAGGAGTAGGTGGCTAGAGTGAACAAAAATGGGACCAACCCAGATATGTTTCTTGGATGTTTGTTTCTTGGGGCAACAAACTATGAATCACCACTTTATGCCCATGTTTACGTACATGGTGCTGGACTGCTAGTGCACCCACTGTCCCATGCCCTTATACCAAATATTTAGGCTCCGTTCGGAATAAAGGGGCAGAAAACATAGGTCTTGATGAAAATAGAGGAATTGGAAAGGAATGTAGGTATAAATCTATGGAACAGCGAACCTGAGGAAACTCTCAAGAGAATGTGTTCGGATGGACTACGAAATGTACAGATTTGTTTTTTAGAGTAGCATGCTTGGCAGTATGAGATGCTATTTGTTTATTCAGCTGCACAGTTACTACTCTTGTCCTCACCTCACGTACCACACATAGGTTGATTTTTTATTCCGGCAACACAGCATAGCAACCTGTCTAACGCATGGCAGCGAGCGCCTGCCTCGGGCTTCCGCCCAAAAAATGAGCAGCGCGTGGATGTTTCTAATCCTATGGAATCAGTACTACCAGACCAGCTTTCCTATGAAACACTATTCACCTTTCCCGTGTTCTGAACGGTTGGAAGGCAAAGAATACTGTAGGAATTGTGTTCCTACGAAAATCCTGCACCAAACCTGTGAACCGAACGCAGCCTTAGCTGTTCTTAATCTAATGTACCTAGTAAAAATGAAGCCATGCCACTATTATAAGCCATGACAAGTTTAGCCAAATGTTTTTGCCTGTAATTGTTTGAGACTCTGATTGTTTCCTCTGTGCCTTTTTGTGCAAACAGGGATATCCAATTCACCCGGTTGCTGTTGTGACCTTTTGGTGCACTGCACAAAACTCTTCTTAAAAGAAGTGACTTTTGTGTTGTTTAACTGGAATGTCGGAATGGAACAGTTGGTTCATTTTGGTGGAACTGCACAAAGGGAGATCTGTGTTCCAATCCTCATCATCCATATTGGCGCCATAACCTTCCTTTAGGTAAGAATGATATTTAATGCATGTGTTCATCTCTATTTTCCAACTGCCATGAGAAAATAATGTTGTTTTTTACTAGTACACTTGTACTCCCTCACTGACAAAACCAATTCTGAATTAGAAGGCCAATCATGTACTTGGTTTCACCAACTAGTGAGGAGAAAGAGAAACAGAGCATGAAGAGGAAGAAGAAGAAGAATAAACAGTGCCAAGGCGATCTTGCTGAAGCCAGAGGCCTCAGTCGAGGCCATTCAAGGGCTTCGGCAACGACTACCTTACATGTGAGACGATCCTCTAGGGAGCCCTTCCACTTCTGCTGTCTCACTTAATTAATTAGGAGTAATTAAGTACCACTAATTTATTACTGCCTAATTTTCCTGTTGGAGTTAAACAAATCTTTAGTAGGACCCTATGTTGAATCATGTACGTGTGTATGTTTGTCTATGGAGGTGAATCATGTGGTGGAGCAGGAAGGGAATATTATTAGTGTCATGACATAATAGTGCTATTGTTTTGCATGTCAATTTATTGCCATTGGTTCAATGAGGCTATGTTTTGCATATTGTCGATCATGAATTTGATGCTATTGGTTGAGTAATATGCTAATGTCTTCCTATCCTTTCTCACTAAGCTAATGAAGGTTTCACCTTGTTCCTACTTGTGCAAACAGGGATCATGTTGTGCCAATCATACATTAAATGGAACTACACAAGACAATACAATGAACTGTATCCCAGCCGGTGCTTTAACTCTGCTGGAAGTTCTTGATAATCTTTCGATATAATCTTAGCACTGGTAAACAAGAGTGATTTCAACCATACATTTGAAGTGCACAAAAATATATACTATTGTGTGATTCCAGTGAATGCTTTATCATCTCTTATGGGACTACATGAATAAGCTTTTTTTCTCAGGTTGGTACGGGCCTAAGGCCTTCATCCATATTAGTTTGCTGTCATCTCTATTTGTATCGTGCTACTATCAAGAGAAACTCCTTTATCTTTGCACGTTAAAGTTTTGCAACCTATGATAAATGGCAATGCTTTGAGTGTTGAGTTGAGCTAATTGGCACTGATTAAATAAACTAATACCTCTGTTTAAGCAAGACTACTATGTTGCTAACTTTACCCATTAAGATAATGAGGGTGCTTCTATTTGTTAGTGTATGTTTCATAAACTAGTCCCACTATTACAGTAATCTCACTCTCTCAATATATGTGCCAACAGGGATGCTCGATTTTGGTGGAACTGCACAAAAACTTTGGGTGCTTCATTGCCTCGACAACTTCCTTTCCTGCCAGTCGCTAAACTCCGCATGCTTTCTTCCTTTGATGTCAGTCGCTTGGCTTATCTCGGCTTTCGGTCAAAGGAAATAGTAATTGATATGCTACCTCACACAGGTTGGTACTGGTCTTTATCCTGATTATTGTGTATGTCATATGTATTGGTAATTTGGTATTGTGCTACTGTTTGCCGATTTCATAAAGGAGTAATTTGGAGCCTGAACTCGCAGGCAAATCATTACATTGGGTGATTTCAATAGAACTGCACAAAATGATCAGATGGACAGGTACTTATGCTGCTGCTATGTACTCCAAAGTTCACTCGGACAAGCATCGATGTTGAGAAGAAGTGCCTATATTCATTCGAGTATCAACCGGCGTCAACCAATTGTCAAATTCCAAGTGTTAGGAGAGTGAATGCCAAAAATATTGCTTGGTGCATAGCCCAGAAAAACGCAGTCCAGTCTTTGATCCCAACTTGTGCCTTTTGGTTATCGGCACATATGGTAGCGAACTATATGGCATGGAGTCTAAAGATTCCAGACAAGTTGGTTGACGCGTATATTCATCTAGCACTTAATCAGTCTGCACGCCAAGGATGCTCCACTTCAGTTGAACTGCACAAAAAATTTGGGTGGTTCATTTTCTCAACCGCCTCCTTTCTCGTCTTCAATGTAGAATTTTGGCGAGATACATGACCAAGATGAGCCAGGAAATTGGTTGGATGAAAGTAGTGCACAAGTTGCTCAAACCTCCCTCGGCACGAGGCCACTATTTGAGGATAAACCTACAAGCAAAGTTCAGATTGTCTGTGCTGCCTCTTATGTACTCAAAAGTTTACTCGTATAAGAACTAATTTTAGCAAGAAGTACCTCCGATTGAACGCCATTTACCAGTCTGTACCCTAGGTAATTAAAGTTAGTCCACGGATCATATTGGTTGTGATCTCAATCATTTGGATGCATAAACATACTGAACATGTGTATATCTGAATCTTTTTGTAAATTATGTATGAATATTGTCGTGTGGTCTATCAATCATTTGGATGCATAGATATGCTGAGCTTGTGTATATATGAATCTTTTGAGTTGTTGATTGTGAATGTTGGCTATGGATATGAACGTGTCCTGTGAACCTGATTTTATATGAATGTTTACCTTTTCCGTTGTATTTGTGTGTGAACTTGTTAGTATGCCTACTGTGGGGTATAAAACGCAGGTCTCTTATAAAAGTAATGTTGTGTCCAATTTATGTTTTCCCTTCTAACCACATTATATATATTTATATTATTACTATTATCGTATATTTTATAGAGACTTATATATACATTATAAAAACATCCCAACTTATAAAAATAAATGTTTAATGGAAGTTGGCAAGGAAAATCCTGGTTGTTTTTGACTCACAGGCAAGGAAAATCCTGGTGATTGCGTACAAAAGCTTGCGAAGATTTTAAGGACCAATTTAATAATAACGCGCTCATTTTTATTTTGAGCAATAACTCGCTAATTTCTTCATTATATATATATATATAATGTGCCTCTCCGGTTTATTCTTTGATATTAATTGCTCCTTCTAACATAACATTATACTCCCTCCGTCCGAAAATACTTGTCATCAAAATGGACAAAAAGGGATGTATATAAAACTAAAATACATCTAGATACATCCCTTTTATCCATTTTGATGACAAGTATTTCCAGACGGAGGGAGTATATATAACGAGCCCACCTAATACGTGTATTTCAAGGAAGTGCAAATGGGATGGGATTTCTTAGAAAATATAAATGGGCCTGATTGACGCGAAATTATTTGTTCACCCAGCCCAACAAATGGACTCTACATTCTAGAAAACATGGGTTAAATATATGCCACGTTTTTGCAGGCTGACATGTAGGCCAATAGGTCGAAGCCTATGCAGGGCGTTGTCAACTTGGTCAACAAATGAGTGTGTCATCCACAGCCATTGGATTTATATCCAACGGCCGGCATGCACCTTCAATCTCTCGTCTTCTTCCTCCAGCGTCACCGGGACCGCCTGGTCCGGCCTCCGGCGGCTAGCGGCTCTGCTTAGCATGCATCGCTGCGAAGCGCTACCCCACCGCCGGCCAGGCTATCCCTCCAACCCTCGAGACCTCCTATTATTCTCCACAGACTACAGCCCCACGCCGCAACAGAACCAGTTATAACCCTTCTCCTCCTCTCAATCTGTGACCCCACTACCGCGTTTTCCCATCTTCGAGTCATTCCCGTCCGGGGCCTCGTCATCGTCCACTGCCTCGCTGCGTTCGGTGCGGCGTGGTCAACAAACGAGAGTCATCGGGAGATGACTTTACGTGGAGAGCCTGACGGTTGGGACCCACGAGGTCCATGGTCGCACGCAAGGAAAGTTCCTCCTTATTATGCTAAAAAAATGTTTCCTCCACCTAACAGTTGGGACCCACTGGCTATATCTTTGCACGGAAGGAAGTGCCTCCTTGTTTTGCGAAAAAAATTATTCTTCCCGTTGATAGCTGGGACCCATCAGATTTGGTGACTGACTTGTGGGCCTACTAAGCGGACGTGTACGCACGGCTTTGTCAACTTAATCAACAAATGATTCTAGCAGGTGGACCGTTGGATGTTAATCCAACAGCCATGCTCCTTCTTCAACCTCTGTTCTTGCTCCTGTCTCCCGTGGGCGGCACCGCGGCTGTGCTGCCACGCACCCGAACCAGTGAAGTTTCCCACTCCTCTACATCTGTGACTCCACTGCAGCTTAATACATAGTAACGTCTTCGATTTTAGCCTGGTTTTCCGTAGATTAACCGGGCAATTCTCTTCTTCTTAATTAATCGACAAGGCAATTATTTTGCCTCCGTTTTGAAAAAAAAATAGTAACGTCTAACTGAGCCAGTTAGTTAGATGCGTACACTTGGTGTAGTAGGATCTTTATTTAGTTTGATGCATACAGTTGTTCTTTTTTGGTAGCCCTTTTGTAATGATGGATGATGTTTGGTTTGGAAGAGAGAGCTGCGTCTTCACTCTTCTGGCCTGCTTACTGCTTCTGTTGCACCCCCAGCCATGGTTGTTGCTGCTGTTGTTTTCAATGTACAATCAGTAGTATATTTCGTCTGTTGGTTGAATAAATGTGTTGTTAGAACGACAAACACAATGTTTTGGAAGTCGTTGCATGGTTCGATCCTTTAGTGCCCCATACCGTACGTAGCGCATACTATTTATCGTATGGAACACATTTTTTTGAACCTCGGAACACATTTTCCACTTCTTGACAACATGCAGCCCACTGATGAAGGCCCAATTGAGAAGCCCATAATTAACTGGAAGGGAGGCTCTCACATGAATCCGGCCCAGGTACATGTTCATGGTCCCCTAAACATAAATAAGTAAATAAATAAATAAAGCTAAATCCTAATGCACCAGTTCTTTGGGAAAATAGGTAGCCCAGTATTTCTTTTTGAAGAATACCCAAGCTAGGCCTATTTGTTTTCTCCGAATTACTGGGCTGCAAATATTTCAAGACGAGGAGGGATGCATTCCGGCCTGGCTTAAGAGTATAGTCAATGTCTGTTAAAAGTAATATCAAAAGGGGTTGAAAATTCCAAAAAATTATAGCAAATGGGATATAAGTTTCTTTTTTTGTTTTTGTTCTTCACTGATATCTTATACGTATTTCATTGGATTTAACATGACATAGTACTAATTTATTTTTAAATTTGTTTTAGTATGATTATTAATTTTTGGATTAAGAATATTTCGTTCCCCAGCAAAAATTTGCGAATTTTCAAAATTTCCCACATATTTAGTTAACTTTTTGACCCTGGTACTGACCAGAAAATGGCTAGCAATTCTAAAAATGGAAAACGGGCTGCAATAAATTCCATATGAATTAGAAAATGAGTAAAAATTGTAAAAATAATAGCAAATGGGTTGTACACGCCATAGATTTCGAGGCTGACTTGTTTACGCAAGGCTTTGTCAGTGAACACACGATTCTAGCAGCAGTTAGTGTTGGATGTCCATCCAACGGCCGACGTGCTTCTTCAATCTCTGATCTTCCTGCTACAGCCGCCTAAACTAGCGCCGGTGGGACTGCCTACTCCCTCCTCTTGTGGCCCATTGTGATGCCGCGCAGGCTTCCCCGGCCCACCCTACTCCCTCCGCTAGCCTGGCTGCACGCAATCAACTTCCTCCTTATTACGCAAAAAAAATGATTCCTCTCACTGACATCTGGGGCGCACCGGTTGGGAAGCTGACCTGTGGGCCTACTAAGTTGACGCGTACGCAGGGCTTGTCAACTTAGTCAACAAATGATTCTAGCAGCAGTAACCGTTGGATTTGAATCGAACGGTCCTACTGCTTCATCAATCGCTGCTCTTCTTGCACTAGCCGCCCAAATCAGCGCCGGGGAGACCGCCTGCTCCTGCCTCCAGTGGCCGGCTGTGCTGCCGATGAGGCCTCATCGCCCCTACTACTCCCACCGCTAGCTAGGCCCTGCAGTGACGGCAGCCGCACACCGCAGCCGAACCAGTGAACCCTCGTACTCCTCTCCGCGTGGGCATCCACTGTCGCGTCTTCCCCGGCTCCGTGTCGTCCCCTTCCTAGGCCTCACCGTCGTCCACTGCCTTGGTGCTCTCGGCGCGGCATGGTCAACGACATTCCATCGGAAGAGTAATGTACGTGGAGAGGCTGACAGCTGGGTCCACGGCCACAGCCCAGTTTTTTTATTTGCCAAGTAAGTCGCTTTGTCAGGCCTGTTGGGCTGCAAATCTTTCAAGATGAGGAGAGCTTTCATTCGGCTGGCCAAGAAAATGGCCCATCAGTAATGAGAAATGGGATGTACATTTTTAAAACACATCAAACCGGCAATTAGTTTCAAATATATTTTTTTCATTTCGAGATTTGAAATTACATTAATTTTTATGCATGGAGAATTTGCTGGATTTTATATTGATATACATTTATTTTTAAAATCAGTTTGAATGTGTGTCGAAATTTTGGGATTAAAAACAGTTCGGACCGCACCGAAATATGCAAAATTTCGTATATTTTTTTAGCCGTGGCCACAATATGGGTTGTAATGCTAACAAAAAGAATATGGGCTCCAAAAAAACCTTAATAATTAGAAAATGGGTTGTAAATTATTAGAAATAATGGCAGATGGGTTGTATGTTGTTTTCCACAGATTTGAGGCTTTCCTAAAAAAAGGTTGACGCACAAGTAGTGACTGTTGGATGGCCATCCAATGGCCGTCGTGCTTCTTCAATCTCTACTCTTCCTGCTCCAGCCGCTCAAATAGGCGCCGGTGGGACTGCCTGCTCCCTCCTCCCCGCGGCCGGCTCTGCTGCCATGCAGGCCTCACCGCCCCACCATACTCCCATCGCAGGCCTAGCCATCCCTCTACTCACCCACACCTGTTGTATTCTTCGGTGATGGCAGATGAACCAGTAAACCCTCGTACAGTCGTACTCCCCTCCGCGTGGGAAACAACTGCCGAGTCTTCCCTGCCTCTGTGTCGTTCCCTTCCTAGGCCTCGCCGTCGTCCACCGCCCTAGTGCTCTCGGCGCGGCCTGGTCAACGTGGTCAACGACCGACATGCATCTGAAGTGGACTTTACATGGAGAGGCCGACAGCTGGGTCCACGGCCGCATGCAAGGAAATGCCTCCTTATTACGCACAAAATAACGATTCCTCCACCTGACATCAGGGACCCACCGAAAGGGCCTCTGTATTTCGTGAAAAAAACGTTACCGCCGCTGACAGCTTAGACCCACCAGCTATATCTTCGCACGCAAGAAAGTGCCTCCTTATTACGTACAAAAAAATGAATACTCCCCCTGTTAGCTTGGACCCAGTATAGTGGCAGGCTGACTTGTGGGCCTACTAAGTTGACGGGGACGGAGGGCTCTGTCAACTTAGTCAATATGCACGATTCTAGCTCCAATGACCGTACGATGTCCATCCAACGGCCGTAGTGCTTCTTCAACCTCTGGTCTTCTTGCTCCAGCCGCCCAAACCAGCGCCGGTCGTGCCTCGTGCTCCTGCCTCCCGTGGCCGGCTGCGATGCAGTGGAGGCCTCACCGCCCCCTACTACTCCCACCGCTGGCCAGGCCATCCCTCTACTCACCCACACCCCCTGTTATTCTGCAGCGACGGTAGCCTCACACCGCAGCGAACCAGTGAACCCTCGTACTCCTCTACGCGTGGGCATCCACTGCCGCGTCTTCCCCGGCTCCGTGTCATCCCCTTCCTAGGCCTCGCCATCGTCCACCGCCCTGGTGCTCTCGGCGCGGCGTGGTCAACGTGGTCAAGGAACGGCTTCCATCGGACGTGGACTGTACATGGAGAGGTTGACAGCTGGGTCCACGGCCGCAGCAAGGAAGTGCCTCCTTATTATGTGCAAAATAATTATTCCTCCACCTGACAGTGGGGACCCACCGGATGGGCCACCCTATTTCGCCCCCTGACTGCTGGGACCCACCAGCTACATCTTCGCACGCAAGGAAGTGCCTGACAGTCGGGACCCACCTGGTCGAAGCGTACGTAGTGTTGTCATTCTGGTCGCGAAGGTGTATGTACATATATACTGGTGGATGTAGAGGCGCGCACATTTCGTAGTAGAGGCGGCAAGGGTGCAAGAAAAAAATATGGCCACATATGTGTACATACGGGCAGGGTCTCGAACGCCTACTCGTGCATACGTACGGCCAGGGCTCGTGTACATGGCTGGGTCAGAACGGAGAAACAACATCGTCGTCGTGTTCATGGGGAGGCAACGGAATGCGTCGTGTTCATGGGGAGGCAACGGAATGCGTCGTGTTCATGGGGAGGCAACGGAATATGTCATGTTCATGGGGAGGCAACGGAATGCGTGATCGTGTTCATCGGGAGGGCTTGGACGGAACAGGCGATGGAAACGAGGCCTGGCGTACCACAAAACGGAGGAAACGGCCTTGTGTTCGACCGGCCATGTTCAAAACGGGATCATGTTCATCGGGAGGGGTCTGGCGTACCACAAAACATAGGAATCGGACCTCCTACGGTCGAAACAGGGGTCCTGTTGATCAGGAGGGGTGTGGCGTACCGCAAAACGGACGAAACAGACTTGTGTTGGAGCGCTACGGTCGAAACAGGGGTCCTGTTCATCGGGAGGGGTGTGGCGTACCGCAAAATGGGACTCCACGGGATACTGTTCATCTCCACAGTCGACCCCCTCCAGCCTCCATGAGCTACTATTCATCTACCGTCGACCTCCTCCAGCCTCCACCTGCGACTGTTCATCCACGGGCTCTTGTTCATCCAGCCTCCACCGCGCGCTACTCCACCGGCTACTGTTCAACCAGCCCTCTCCACGGGCTCCTGTTCAACCACCCCTCCACGGGCTACTGTTCATCTTGCCCTCCACCTTCTACTATTCATCCTGCCCTCCACGGGGTGGTCCTATTCATCCAGCCCTCCACGGGGTCCTGTTCATCTAGCCCCAACCGGCTTGATCGATCAGGGTCCTGTTCATCCAGAGGCAACACCACGGGGTCCTGTTCATCCACCCCCCCCCCCCCGCAACGCTCACTGTTCATCCAGAGGCAGCATCGATCGGCTTCAGTTAGATGCAGTAGCGAAGGAATCTCTAGATCGGGTTCAGTTAATAGCCATCGATCGATCGCTCGGGTTCAGTAACGCGTAGCCTGCAGTGCAATCGCTCGGGTTCAGTTAGAGCCCAATGCCTCGCTCGGGTTCAGTTAGAACCAACGCCTCGCACACACACGCGTACGTGTACGAGAGAAGCACGCATCGCTCGGCCCCCGACCTCCCACCGTAACCGGGAACTCCCCGAAATTTTCCTCGCCCTCGCTTCTACCACGGTTTTTTCCGTCATGGACGGCCCAAAGAATGTCATGCAGCTACGTCTCCGGCCCGCCCAGGATGAAAAGCCCATTTTCTATCATGATTTTTTGTCATAGAAGTAGGAGCCCACCACATCTATGATGATACCGGGTTTTGTCACAATTATCGTCATAGAAGTGTCATATGTATGACATAAAAAAATTCGTTCGGCCCAAAATGTCACAGATGTGTCTTTTCTTGTAGTGCACCCCAGAGGGGAGACGGATCAAGTATATATCTAGGCATGCGCCAAGGAGAATTTTTCCTTGGACTCAGTTGGAGAGATTCATTGAGAATTTTTCCAAGATTGCGAACCCCATGACGGTGTTATTAAAGAATGACACCAAGTTCAAATGGACAGAGGAATGTGAGGCCAGTTTTCAGGAGTTAAAGAAACGTTTAGTTACAACCCCAGTGCTAATTCTCCCGGATATACGCAAGGATTTCCAAGTACATTGTGACGCTTCTCGACAGGGACTTGGAGGCATTCTTATGCAAGAAGGAAGAGTTGTTTCACATGCCTCACGACAGCTTCGACCTTATGAGTTGAATTATGCCACACATGACTTGGAGTTAGCAGCCATATGGCATGCGCTCAAGACCTGGAGACATTTTCTTATTGGAAATCGTTGTGATGTTTACATGGATCATAAGAGTTTGAAGTACATCTTCACACAGAAGGAGTTAAACCTCAGGCAGAGGAGATGGTTGGAGCTCATAAAGGATTATGACATGAAACTGCATTATCATCCAGGAAAGACCAATGTTGTAGCAGATGCATTGAGCCGCAAGAGTTATGTCAATACTCTCATAACCGAAGGATTACCTCAGGAGTTAGCCGACGATCTCAGAGAACTTCGAATGGAGATAGTTCCGAGAGGTTTTGTTGCGGCATTGGAAGTTCAATCCACATTGTTGGGAAAGATTCGAGAAGCTCAGAAGACTGATAAGGAGATTGTTGAGATAAAGGAAAAGATGAGTAAAGAAAGGCCAAAGGTTTTCGTGAGGATGAACATGAAACTTTATGGTTTGAGGATCGTATCTATGTGCCAAATGATCCAGAGATCAGGAAGTTAGTTCTTCAGGAAGCTCACGACTCGCCATACTCGATTCACCCAGGCAACACCAAGATGTATTTGGATTTGAAGGAACATTTCTGGTGGACGGGTACGAAGAAGGATATTGCAGAGTATGTAGCAGTATGTGACGTATGTCAGAGGGTTAAGGCAGAGCATCAGAAGCCCGCGGGATTACTTCAGCCTTTGCCGATACGCGAATGGAAGTGGGATAAGCTTGGCATGGATTTCATCACCGGATTACCCAGGACATGATCAAGATATGACTCCATCTGGGTAGTAGTTGATCGCTTGACCAAAGTGGCTCACTTTATCCCCGTGAAAACCACTTATACAAGCACAAAGTTGGCCAAGAAATATAAGACCAAGATCGTATGTCTGCATGGAGTTCTGAGGACCATTGTATCAGATAGAGGAACACGGTTTACCTCAAAGTTTTGTAATTAGTTACACCATACTTTGGGTACCAGGCTAGAGTTTGGTACAGCCTTTCATCCGCAGACAGATGGACAGACTGAGAGAGTCAACCAGATTCTGGAGGACATGCTGAGAGTTTGTGCGCTAGATTATGGATCTAGTTGGGATGATAATTTGCCTTACGCAGACTTCTCGTACAACAACAGCTACCAAGCTAGTTTGAAGATGGCCCCTTTGGAAGCCTTGTATGGAAGGAGGTGCAGGACACCATTGATGTGGGATGAAGTTGGAGACCGACAATTGTTCGGGCCAGATTTAATTAGAGAGTCTGAGGAGAAGGTCAAGTTGATTCGTGGTAGACTCAAGGCAGCTCAGTCCACGTAGAAGAGTTATGCCGATACTAAGCACAAGGAGGTAGCCTATGAAGTCGGAGACATAGCATATCTTCGTGTGTCACCACTTCGAGGAGTTAAAGGAAAGTTAGCACCACGATTTGTAGGACCATACCGAGTTTTGGAACGTATGTGTGAAGTTGCCTACAAGTTGGAGTTGCCCGAAGGTCTGTCAGGAGTTCATGATGTGTTTCACGTTTCCCAGATGAAGAAATGCCATGCAGAGATGGCTGATATTCCTTTGAGAGATACAGTGCCCCTGGAAGCAATTCAGTTGGAGAGTGATCTAATCTACGAGGAGAAACCCGTCACGATTCTCGAGTTTGCCAACCGAGTTACCCGCAGCAAGTTTCGCAAAGTTCAATGGAGTCACCATACTGAGGAGGAAGCCACCTGGAAGCGAGAAGAAGACCTCCGAAAAGACCACCCACACCTTTTTGCTAGCCAACCCAAATCTCGAGGGCGAGATTAATCTTAAGGGGTAGGTTTGTAACATCCCGATTTTCAATTTGGATGTTATTTATTAGGTCATCATATGCATCCATAATTTGTGCATTTTTGAATTTGTTTTATTTGGACTTTTGATCCTAGAAACCTTAAGCAATTCAATGACCAATCAAGAGAGTTGGAGGTTTTCACAAAACTCCATTTTGGATTTTCAAAATTGGCAAAATTGGATCAAAGTGATTTTTATTCAAAATTATTTTTCCAATTATTTCAAATAAATAAAATAATAAGAGAAGATAATATGACTTCTTCAAAACAACTAGGAAATATTGGAAATTTAATTCTGAATAAAAATATATTTATTTGAATTTTATTTTGCAATTTTATTCGGTCGCATTTTATTGAATTAGGGAAAAAGTTCCATTTTTAAAAATTTCATTTAGTCTAGAAAAATGTTCACATTGTCCCAAATATTAGGAGGGGTGGTGAAAATTGTTTCTGGAATTTTATTTTATTTTATTCAGATTTTTCTTCGCGGCGCTATTTTTAAAAAAAAGTCTTCGGCAAACTGGGCCGGCCCAGCCGCCCGCGACCGACTCTGGCCAGGAGTCCGGCCGCCGCCTGCCTCGCCGTCGCCGAGTCCGGCTCGGACTCTGCCGCACGCCGCCTTTCCCCCTCCTCCAAGAATCCACCGCCCGACCCAGCCGCCCGTCCTCCACAAGTCGCCGCAACCGCCGCCTCCCGCTGCCGACGCCGCCAGCCAAGCCGCCTCGCGTCGCCGCTCGCC
>NC_041380.1:404236624-404271603 GCF_002162155.2 Triticum dicoccoides
CCAGAGCCGCCGCCTCATCGCACCTCCCCGCCGCCAGCGTCGCCACCTCACCCCGCAGTCGCCGCCTCACCCAGCAGTTACCGCCGTCGCGTCGTCGCCGAAGCCGCCGTCCCGCCTTGCCGCTGCTGCCGCCGCCGACTCGCCGCCGCCGAACTGCCCGATCCGCCCGAACCGGCCGAACCGGTATAAACCGCCGACCTCGACCCGGTTTTTTTTCGTTTTTCAATTTTTTCCTAAAACCGGTTTATTATTTTAGGTTAGTTTATTTAGCGGACATTCGTCCGTTAGTCTTCGATAGCGAACGGTTTTCATTCGTTAGGTGTCTATAGCGAACGTTCTTTTGTTAGCTTTTTCTTTATCTGTTTATTTTCTGTCAGGGTCCTATCTGTAATTATTTTCTTCGCGGTTTAGTCCCTGATCTTTAAACGATCACAACTTTTTACTCGTTTATCCAAATCCAACGAAACCAACGCCAAATTCTTCGTTACGATCCCCTCTGTTTAGATAATCAACTTAAACATGTTTTTGGAAAGTTTAAATTTTGGTTTCAAACAAATTTGGATTTGAACTTCTTTTGATCGTAACTTGAGTTTCGTATCTCCGATTTGATTGATTCTTTTTGCAAATCAAAGCTCTTCAGTTGAAGTTTCTGTTTAGATCTTTTTATTTGGTTTTTATTTTGCCACTTATGCTTGATTGCTTGTGTATGCTATTGTTTGTCTATGATAGATTTTCCGCAGTGCGAAGCTTGCTACTACGAATCTCTAGGATTTTCCGAACGTCGGCAAGGCAAGTTACACTTTGATCATATCCCTTTATTACCCAGTTTTTATGCATTAGTTTCAACCCTCAAACATTTGCATGAGTAGGATTGGGAACATGTGGTTGTTGTTAAATAGTTGATGAGGTAGGAACCTATTATCCTTTTAACAACCCCGGGAATATACGTTTTGGTACATATTGCTTAGCCATGC
Organism: Triticum dicoccoides; assembly: GCF_002162155.2. Taxonomy (NCBI): domain Eukaryota; kingdom Viridiplantae; phylum Streptophyta; class Magnoliopsida; order Poales; family Poaceae; genus Triticum; species Triticum dicoccoides. The sequence goes on from NC_041380.1 coordinate 404,237,599, forward strand.
TCGTAGACGGGGATTGGTATGTGAGAATCATGCAAGTTGCGTGAGATAATAACTAAGGGAAATTTAAGGTGGCTACTTTAATACACATCTGGGTGGATTGGTTGCGGGCACCTGGAGAATCCAGTGTTGTCCTAGGATATCCCGGAGTACTCGTGTGATCATCCTATGGAATGCCACACATGCTCAAAGGGGTCATAATATTATTCATGCTAGAAACTTCTGTGTGCAGCCACAAGCCATTATGGGCTCTCACATAGTTGAGTAAGTCGTGTGACCTCTTTCAGTGGTAGGCTAGTAGATGTAGGGGAAAGTAGGTGGTACTGTCTACCCAGAGTAAAGAGTTAATGCTTCAGAAAGACTATGTCTCGATCTTCCGATCATGGATGTGGTTGAGTCTTGTGGGGAAAAGTGTGCAAACCTCTATAGAGTGTATAAACTAATCATGGTTAGCCGTGTCCCCGGTTATGGACATCTTGAGTATCTAGTATTTGAATTATTGATTGATATCATCACTTTACTTAATGAATTTGTTGGGTTATAAATTTTATTACATGGTAATTTGGGATTGAGTTGGGGAAACCTTCTCAATATTGGTATAAACTTGGTAGTTGAATAAAATATATTCCTTTGTGGTAGGGAAAATTAGCTTTATGCAAATGATAAACTTAGAGCCTACACCAGCCAAATATGCATGTAGTGATAGCTATTATTTCATCATTTTCTCTATAGTGTGATCTTGCCAGCATATTCCATGTGCTGACCTGCACGGATGTAACATATCATGTTGTAGAATTTTCAGACGGAGAGTAAGGTGCGATAGGTCGTTGTCATGCACTTAGTTTTGCCATGGAGTTGGATGGACTCATTTATCTTCAAAGCTTCCACAGTTATTTAGATGGTCATCAGCCATATTATTGTAATAAGTACTCTTTATGAGACACTCGATGTAATAGGTGTGTGATTGAACTCTGTTATAAATCCTCGAGTATTGTGTGTGTTAGCAATACCGATCCAGGGATGACACTTAAGCACAGAGACTATGGTCCATTGGGATCGGGTCGCTACAACTGGGTCAATTGGTTAGTCCCAAAAAATGATATAAAGTTGCTATAAAATGATTGTAGAACATCCAAGAATGGTAATATAACGGCATGAATACTTAATAAATTATAGATGCATTGGAGACGTATCATCATCCTCAAGCTTAATTCCTACTCGTCCTCGAGTAGGTAAATGATAAAAGAAATAATTTATGAAGTGTGAATGCTAGCAAATTGCACAAGGTTGATCAATGACAATTTCAATCACTTTTGTAGCATCATAACATCAATTCTTTCTTATAAAACTTCTCATGTTCAAGTAGCAACCAATTCACATGTTAAGGTTCAAACAATGAATTCTCTTGAAACTCAACAACCTATGTTCTTAGTCACCAAGCAATTGTAATTCAACTTATTCAACAGAGTTTAAGTAAGCGCTCCGCATACTCAACCATCATATAGTATTCTATGATTACTAACACTCACCGCATACACATGAGCAAAATGTTTCAACCAGACACATATAAAGACAGGGGCTTATAATTTCGCCTCCCAACGTCTTCACCTCAAGGGTGATGTCAACAATAATAACTCATGCTACCCATATCCAACTGGATATATGTGCCTAGATCTTTCCTCACCACATGATGCTTGCCAAAAGAGAAAAATAAAAAGGAATAGAGAGAAATACTTTGACTCTTGCATGAAAGTAAATACATAAAAGTAAAAGATAGGCCCTTCGTAGAGGGAAGCGGAGGTTGCCATGCACTTATTTTGTTGTATGCTCAACCCTTTAGTGCAAAAGAATGTCACATTATATTGCCCCATATGATAGCAACCTTTATTATGCAGTCTGCCGCTTTTATTCTTTGCCATCACAAGTTCGTACAACACTCAATTTTCTCTTACACTAAATGATCTCACACTTTTAGAAGCAATTTTTATTGCCTTATCGCACCGATGACAACTTACTTGAAGGATCTTACTCAATCCTTAGGTAGGTATGGTGGACTCTTGAAAATAAGATTTTGGTTTAAGGGTTATTGGATGCACAAGTAGTATCTCTACTTGGTGCGGAATTTTTGGCTAGCAAAGATAGGGGGAAAGCACCACATGTTAAAGGATCTATGACAGTATAACTTCTATGTGAATATGAACAAACATAAACCATTATGTTGTCTTCCTTGTCCAACGTCAACAATTTTGGCATATAATATTTTGATGGGGACTCACAATCACAAAATATTTCCAAGATAGTGTATTTTCATGTGAAAGTTTTCTTCCTTATACTAATTATTCATGAATTGCTTGTATGACCAATATTGTGATTGTCAAACTTCAACATATTTCACTTTCTAAACCCAATGTGAAGCTACCACTGATACGTTGCCAACGTATCTACAATTTTTATTGTCCCATGCTGTTATAGTATCATTCTTGGATGTTTCCCGATCATTTTATAGCAACTTTATATCATTTTTTGGGACAAACCTATTGACCCAGTGCCCAGTGCCAGTTGTTGTTTTTTGCATGTTTTTTACATTGGAGGAAATTAATATGAAACGGAGTCCAAACACCATGAAACTTTTTGTGGATTTTTTATGGACCAGAAGACCACCAATGGGCTAGAGCACCACTTGGGGGGTGCCCCAAGGGGAGCACAACCCACCCCCAGGTGCGCCCAGGTGGGTTGTGCCCACCTCGGTGGCCTCCCGCACCCCCTCTTTGCCCTATAAAATCCCAAATATTCCAAAAACCCTCAGGGTTAACCTAGATTAGAGGTTCCGCAGCCGCAAGGCTCTGTAGCCACTGAAAAGCAATCTAGACCCTGTTCCGGCACCGTGCCGGAGGGGGGGGATCATCTCCGGTGGCCATCTTCATCATCCCGGCGGCCACCACGATGAGGAGGGAGTAGTCCACCCTCTAGGCTGAGGGTTTGTACCAGTACCTATGTGTTTAATCTCTCTCTCATGTTCTTGAGATGTCACGATCTTGATGTATCACGGGCTTTGTTAATATAGTCGGATCATATGGTGTTTCACCCTCTCCAACTTATTGTGATGAATTGAGTTTTCCCTTTGAGATTTCATTTTATCGGATTGAATACTTTTCTGGATTTGAGAGCACTTGATATATGTCTTGCATATGAATACTCATGGTGACAATGGGGTATCATATTGATTCACTTGATATATGTTTTGGCACTCAACTCACGGATTACCGAGGTGACATTGGGGTAATCTATGCATAGGGGTTGATGCACGTTCTTGTCTTTGTTTCTTCGGTAGAAATCTTGGGGCACTCTTCGAGGTTCTTTGTGTTGGATTGAGTATTATGAATCTGAAATTATTTGGTGTTATTTTAGTAAGAACTCTTGGATAGATCGATCAGAAAGAATAGCTTCGAGGTGGTTTCGTACCCTACAAACGATTTCTTCTTATGTTCTCCGCTAGATAGGAACTTTCGAGTGATTCTTCGTTGCACGTTGAGGGATGATTATATGATCCAATTGTATTAGCACTGTTGAGAGATTGCACTAGCGAAAGTACGGACCCTAGGCCTCATTTTCAAGTATTGCAATACCATTTGTGCTCCGTTTTATCAATTGCTACCTTGCTGTTTTTTATTGTTCTTATTACAAAAATCAATATCTACTATCCATATTACACTTGTATCACCATCTCTCCGCCGAAATAGTGCACCTATACAAATTACCATTGTATTTGGTGTGTTGGGGACACAAGAGACTTTTTATTATTTGGTTGCAGGGTTGTTTGAGAGAGACCATCTTCATCCTATGCCTCCCACGGATTGATAAACCTTAGGTCATCCACTTGAGGGAAATTTGCTGCTGTCCTACAAAACTCTGCGCTTGGGAGCCCAACACGAGTCTACAAGAACAAGTTGTGTAGTAGACATGAAGCTCTTTTCTGGCGCCCTTGCCGGGGAGGTGAGTGCTTGAAGGTATATCTTTAGATCTTGCAATTGAATCTTTTAGTTTCTTGTTTTATCACTAGTTTGGTTTATAAAACAAAACTACATAAAAAATGGAATTGAGGTTGCATCAAATTATTGATCATCTTTATAATATCTTTCTTTAAAATGATGGTTCAGAAAATTGTGCTCAATTGTTAGAAGAAGAAGTCAATAAAATGTTTGGCACAAAATATTTGAATGATGAGCATTATTGCAACGTTGTTAGTATGAATTCTTTGAATATCCATGATGCTAACAACATTGCAATCATGCTCATCATTCAAATATTTTGTGCCAAACATTCTATTGACTTCTTCTTCTAGCAATTGAGCACAATTTTCCGATCCATCATTTTCAAGAAAGATATTATAAAGATGATCAATAATATGATGCAACCTCAATTCCATTTTTCATGTAGTTTTCTTTTATAAACCAGACTAGTGATAAAACAAGAAACTAAAAGATTCGATTGCAAGATCTAAAGATATACCTTCAAGCACTCACCTCCCCGGCAATGGCGCCGGAAAAGAGCTTGATGTCTACTACGCAACTTTATTCTTGTAGACACGTGTCGGGCCTCCAAGCGTAGAGTTTTGTAGGACAGTAGAAATTTTCCCTCAAGTGGATGACCTAAGGTTTATCAATCTGTGGGAGGCGTAGGATGAAGATGGTCTCTCTCAAACAACCCTGCAATCAAATACAAGAAATCACTTGTGTCCCCAGCACACCCAATACAATGGCAAATTGTATAGGTGCACTAGTTCGGTGAAGAGATGGTGATAAAAGTGTAATATTGATGGTAGAAATATATTTTTATAATCTGAATAAATAAAAACAGCAAGGTAGCAAATAGTAAACGGGCACAAAAAACGGTATTGCAATGCTTGAAAATGAGGCCTAGGGTCCATACTTTCACTAGTGCAATCTCTCAACAATGCTAATATAATTGGATCATATAATCACCCCTCAAAGTGAGATGAAGAATCACTCCAAAGTTCCTATCTAGCGGAGAACATACAAAGAAATCATTTGTAGGGTACGAAACCACCTCGAAGCTATTCTTTCCGATCGATCTATCCAAGAGTTCGTACTAAAATAACACAAAATAATTTCAGATTCACAATACTCAATCCAACACAAAGAACCTCAAAGAGTGCCCCAAGATTTCTACTGGAGAAACAAAGACAAGAACGTGCATCAACCCCTATGCGTAGATTACCCCAATGTCACCCTGGGAATCAGCGAGTTGAGTGCCACAACACATATCAAGTGAATAAATATGATACCCCATTGTCACCATGAGTATTCATATGCAAGACATATATCAAGTGCTCTCAAATCCATAAATCAATCTGATAACAACGAAATATCAAAGGGAAAAACTCAATTCATCACAACAAGATAGAGAGAGACAGAGAGAGGAAAACTCCATATGATCCGACTATATTAACAAAGTTTGCGATACATCAAGATCGTGACATCTCAAAACACGAGAGAGAGAGAGAGAGAGAGAGAGAGAGAGATTAAACACATAGCTACTGGTATGAAACCCTCAGCCCCGAGGGTGGACTACTCCCTCCTCATCGTGGTGGCCGCTGGGATGATGAAGATGGCCACCGGTGATGATTTTCCCCTCCGGCAGAGTGCCGGAACAGGGTCTAGATTGGTTTTCGGTGGATACAGAGCCTTGCGGTGGTGGAACTTCTGATCTAGGGTTACCCCCAGGGTTTTTGGAATATTTGGGATTTTATAGGGCAAAGAGGGGGTGCGGGAGGCCATCGAGGTGGGCACAACCCACCTGGGCGCGCCTGGGCCCCCAGGCGTGCCCTGGTGGGTTGTCCCCCCCCCCTTGGGGCACCCCCCAGGTGCTGCTCTAGCCCATCGGGAGTCTTCTAGTCCACAAAAAATCCACAAAAAGTTTCGCCGTGTTTGGACTCTGTTTGATATTGATTTCCTGCGATGTAAAAAACAAGCAAAAAATAGCAACTAGCACTGGGCACTGGGTCAATAGGTTATGTCGGTGTTGTGGGAACGGGGGTACCCAGACTTGCCTGCCTGCGGCCCATGGCGTGTCTCTGTCGACGGCCTGGTACGGCCTAGCTTCAACATCGACAGCTCAAGACCCTCACGAGGGGCCAAGCCTCGCAAAGCGGACGACACCAAGACCTCCCTGGGGGGCGGCCTCCCGAGGCTAACTCCCGAGGAGTGGAGATATCAATGCAAGGTGCACCTCGCGAGGTTCATATGACATGAGCCATGATGACCAAGGCCAGGCGGGCGCCAGCGGGCGCAGTGTACCAGTTTCCTCTTTGGTGCTAAGGAGGCAAGCGCAGGCGTGGAGTCCCGAGGAATCAAGCAAAGGTTTCCATTTCGGTGCAACAAGACCAAGACCACCAGGACGGCAGGACGGAGTACATTGCTGAGCCCACCGTGGCGCCACGACTAGGAGCTTTTGTAGGCTAAGACCACTTTTGTCAGGATAGCATGTACTAGTTGTCTCCCTTTGAAATTAGCCGTTGTGGGATCCCTTCCCGCCTTACATTTGGGAAGAGGACCAAGGCCACTATAAATAGGACCTAGCCACCACCATCAAGAGGGGATCGGATCCATTCCACCCTACCCAGCTCACCAGCTCACTTGAGCACAAGAACACCTCACCTCCGGAGGTTGTTCTCCACTGTACTAATTCATCCTTAGCCCCTCGAGGCCGATCCACCACAAAGCAGGAGTAGGGTTTTACACTGCAAGGTGGCCCGAACCTGGGTAAACTGATGTGTCTCTTGTCCGTTGGGTTCGTCGAGCTAGGTTGTGGGATCGGCGAGCAGGCAGGTTGGGGAGGATGAGTTCTTCACACGCACCTCAGTGTTCAAACCTCTCAAGGGTCTGCAGAACCTCGAATCCGAAATTTGGCATGCCAGGTAGGGGTGCGTCGGAGCCTCTCTTCCGCCAACCAATTCGCCACCACTCCACCGCTTTCATGGCTAACGCCCGTCAAGACCGTTCTGAGCGTCGAGCCGCCCTCCCCACTCCCGTCGCCCAGACGGCGCCTGCTGGCGGACCTCCCCATCGCCCGCCGCCAATGCCGCCACCGGCCTGGCGGGGCACGAGCAGCAAGCTTCGTCGCTACACCCCTCCGTGCGGCGTGATGTGCACACACTCACATTGCTGACCCCGGCCGGTTCGTTGTCTCACGCTCGTCACGGCCCAGCAAATGCGCAGACTGCGTTGCTCGTGGCACGAGAGCTCCTGCGCTATCGCCTTGTCGACGACCTTTGCGAGGATTGGTTGGACCGCATCGCCGAGCTCATCAGCACCGTCGGGGGCTCTCTTGCACCATCTCTCCCACTGCCTCGCCAGCCGCCTGCTGCGGGTGACGTAGCCCACGGAGCGCCTCCTCCACCTCCCCGTCAAGATGCCATCATCAAGCCAAGGCGCGAGGTCCCAAGGCATGACCCACCATGCAGGGCACCCATGCGGGAAGAAGAAAGCTTCCAGGTCGTCCAGCGGCCGCAGGCAGCGGCGCGTGCGCTCCCGGCACTGCCATGTCAGGACCGCGCGCCACCTACCGTGGTGGCCCACGAGCCCCAAGATCAAGCTCCACCCCCACGATGAGGGCCCATGACCATAGCGGGTTGTTGTGCCTTCACCCCAAAGCTACGTAGCGTCGTCTGGCTGGCCATGTTCAAGCCCGACCCGCCTCCATGCTACGACGGCACCCCTGACCCTGCTGAGTTCTTGCAGCTCTACGAGCTGAGTATCAAGGCGGCCAATGGTGACGAGAAGGTTATGGCAAAGTGGTTTCCCATGGCCCTCAAGGATGGGGCACGTTCTTGGCTCTTGAACCTGCCCGTGGGGTCGATCTCCTCCTGGAGCAAGAAGCGTGAGCATTTCTTCACCAACTTCCATGGCACTCGCGACCGCTTGCCTGCCGCGGGTAACCTGCGGTCCATCAAGCAGTAGCCAGGGGAGACCCTACAGAAGTACATCCAGCGCTTCAACAACGTTCGTCTCAAGGTCCCCAAGGTGTCGGACGAGGCCATCATCTCCGTATTCATTGATGGTGTCCGCGACATAAACATGAAGGAAGAGCTCGCCAGTCTTCTAACCCATTGGTCTCGATATCCCCAACCATGAAATTTGATTCTCTCAGAGGTTTTCCTTGGAAATTTGGTTCCTCTTCCACTTTTCGCTTGTACGCTTCCAGCTTCAGTTTATACTTATCCTGTAGCTTAGTGATGTAGGGTTTTTCCGAGTATCGCCAGTATTCGTTTTCTTACATGAGGACCTGTGCATAGCTCTGGAGATGTTCAACATGGCAACCAAGTGCGCGAGAGCTGAGGAAGGACGCCTCTCCCTCCTCGAGCTCCCAGAGACCGACCCGGAGGGCAAGAAAGCCAAGGCCAAGGACGTGAAGCGCAAGGGGGCGGCCGTGCTAGCGGCTGAACCAGAGATGAAGCGCGGTTGTGACCACCCAGAGTCGTCCAAGAGCAGCCGCCCGTTCTGCGTCTTCCACAACATGCATAGCCACAACACCAACGACTGTTAGGAGCTCAGGGCCATCCGCGACGGGCGCCTAGGTCGTTGCCTCGAGCGTAGCAACCGGGGCTACGGCCGCGCAGGAGGCCGAAGCAGAGGACGCTGGGGCGACAACGGCCCCCGCCAGGAGTGGCGCGATCAGCCTCGCGAGGGCGCTTGGAGGGATCAGCCTCGCGAGGGCAACACTGGCCTCCCTCCACTGCCACCAGCGCTAAGATGGAGTGACGACCACCACCAGGACGAGGGGCTGCGGGATTCCAAGAACCTCGTGCCATAGCCTACATCTTGGGCGGCGCCCAGGACCCAGCCTCTCATCGCATCTTCAAGCAGTTTGCCCGCGAGGTGAATGCGGCCCTTCCCAAACTTGAGGCTACACGCCCGCTCAGGTGGTCCCAATGCACCATCACCTTCAGCTCATCCGACCAGCTCAAGTGCGCGGCAACTGCCGGCGCCCTCCCGATGCTCTGCTCACCCATCATCAGCAACGTCTGATTCACCAAAACCCTCATCGATGGCGGTGCGGGGTTCAATGTTCTGTCTATCGAAACATTTGACCGACTCCAGGTGCCCTATGACCAGCTGCAGCCCACCAAACCCTTCTTAGGAGTGACCGACAGCTCCACCACCCTGATAGGGCAGATCCGCCTCCCTGTCACCTTCGGCCAGCGCGACAACTACCACACAGAGCTCATCGACTTTGATGTCGCCCACATCTGTCTTCCATACAATACCATCCTTGGGTACTCGGCCCTGGCCAAGTTCATGGCAGTGACTCATCATCGTTACAATGTCCTCAAGATGCCAGGGAGCCGCGACGTCATTTCAGTCGCTTGTGAGGAGAAGGACGCAGTGTGCTCCCTCGAGCGTGCCTTCTAGGCTGTAGCTGTCGAGAACCCCAACGATGAAGGCGCTATCTACCCTCTCGAGGCTCGAGTCCCCAAGAATAAGAAGCAGTTGCCCACCAGGAACCTCAGGGGAGCAGGGCGTCCGGCGGCACTGCCTCAGGACCTGTGCCCAATAATGGGGAACCTCCCTCCTGCGCATAGGAAGGCGCGCCCGGTGCCCCCCTCAGGCTGGGCTTGGGGGCTCTCTTCTGGAGGGCCTCTGACTTAGCCAATGTCGGCAGGGAGGCGCTCGAGCACCATGTGGAGGCGTGCTTCAACGCGCGTTTCCACCAGGAGGTCACAAGGCACGGGACGCCGAGTGGGCAGGAGTTCATCACCAAGGCAACCGAGGAGCTTCGGGAGGCAGGAGCCATGCGCGGCGACCGTCGCTCGCCACCAGGCGTGGTTCCCTATCCCGCCGAGGACGGCAAGCTGCACATCTGCATCAATATCCCAGGACTCAACAGGGTCACCTCTTAGCGGCTCTACTGGCCGTCCCGTGTAGGCTGGTGCGAGGGCCCCCCTCGCAGCTATGTTCGCATGCCTTTTGGCTTGCCGAACGCGTCTGTTGCACTCCAGCGCCACCTGCGGAGTGTCATGGCGGCTCAGGAGACCAGGAACCAGGCGGTCCTGGTGGAGATGGCGACGGTTCTTCGTGAGCCCCCTGAGCCTCGAGAGCCCCCCGCGGCTCAGGACCCAGGCGGCTTGTGAGGAGCGACTTCTTCACCATGTGTCTTCAGCTACTTCAACATCTCTTCAACAATGGTGCTAGGTGAAATTTTCCGGTTTATTGAGTTGGGGGCGCCCCACGGGTTGCATTATCCCCGTATCGCATGGGTCGGTCCCTGCGGCATGTATCCTTTTTGCATCTCCTAGTAGTTCAGCTGGGAGCGCCCCTCGGGCTGCATCATCCCCAGGCCACGTGGGTCTGTCCCTATGGCATGCACCGTTCTTTGCATCTATTAGAACTGGCTTACCTCCTTCCATGAGTTATTTCATGATTATCACCTACTTGCCTAATGTCTTAGCCCTTCGCGGCCTCTCGCACTGTTGACCGACCTCTTGCTCATCCTGCAATGGGGGCTGCACATGTTGGCACGGTGCTTGTTCTCAGTCCGTCCCTGCAACGCTGACAAATCGAGGGACCGAGCTCTGGCTCACGGCCCGCCCCGCGCACGTCACCTCACCAGATCCTCAGTGCCTTCATCTTCTTGCAGAAAGATCAGCGGCAAGACAGCAAGCGCGCTTACGAGTTATGCTCCCTTCTTGGACTAACCCACAGGAGCCCCGAGTTTGGCTGCAGGTGGCCCTTCCAGCCATCCATTTTTCACGCAATTGGCTTGCACGTTAAAGGGGGGCTCCTAAGCATCGCAACTCAGGATCTCCTACTGACTCTCCCGCTCTCACCCCCTGGCCTTGACCACGACATCGTGACCTGGCACACCAGCAATGGCTGAGCCGCGCTCGAGGGTCGGGACCAAGGACATAGAGCACTTAGATGATCGGGAAAGGGAAGGCCTCCAGGAGCCCTACTTGGAAGCATCTCCGCTAATACTGCGAGGCGCTTCACGAAGGAATCACCTCAGGCTTGCCAAAAGATAAGTTACCCGTGCATGTTGGCATGAATCTCTCCGTCTGATGTTTTTCCACTCCCATAATCTCGCTCCGGCAACACTACTACCCTTTTCGGCCTCTAGGGAGTTGCTTGCACGCCAAAGGGGACCTCTTGAGCCTCGCGCCTCAAGAGCTCTTACTGGACCTCGGGCCGCTCACCTCCTGGCCTTGACCACAACATCACGACCTGGCATACCAGCTACAGCTGAAGCCTGCCTGGGGACTGGGACCTGCCGGCGTAGAATGCAAAGCTACCACGAGAACAAAAAGGAGGAGTAATGCCAGAGCGAGACACACAATTGCAAGCTCATACTAGGAACAATAAACTTCAAAGCAAAAGCATCACAAGTTTTTTTTACATACCCCCACGGGGTTTGTCTCGATTCCTCGCAGGGAACAAAAGAGGAAAAACTTAAGGAGCCCTGGCTACGGGCATCACCATCAATGCCATCATCAATAGTGGGCCACGCGAGGCCGACGCCAACCCCATCCATATCATCGTCGACGCCGAGCGGATGCCACTGCCGCGCTCCAGGTGCGGCGAGAGCTCGGTGGCATGTAACTATCGTCGCTAGACTCCGGGGACTCGCTGGGCTCGGGAGAGTTGTTGGATTCCCAGGAGTCATCGCTGCTGCTGGAGAAGCCGTCGGCGAGGCCGGGGGCAGGATCAACGCCCGCGGCCGCGCCATGTCGGCTGCTTCCTGATACGTCTCCAACGTATCTATAATTTATGAAGTATTCATGCTGTTATTTTATCATTCTTGTATGTTTTACAATAATTTTATAGCAACTTTATATCATTTTTTGGGACTAACCTATTGACACAGTGCCCAGTGCCAGTTGCTGTTTTTTGCTTTTTTTTACATCGCAGAAAATCAATATCAAATAGAGTACAAACACCGCGAAACTTTACGGAGATTTTTTTTACCAGAAGGAACCCAATGGGCCAGATCTGCACCTGGGGGTGCCCCAGGGGGGCACAACCCACAAGGGCGTGCCCAGGTGCGTTCTGCCCACCTCGGTGGCCTCCCGCACCCCCTATTTGCACTATAAATTCCCAAATATTCTGAACCCTTCGGGGTTAACCTAGATTAGAAGTTCCACCGCCACAGGGCTCCATAGCCACCAAAAACCAATCTAGACCCGTTCCGGCACCTTGCCGGAGGGGGAATCATCTCCGGTGGCCATCTTCATCATCCCGGCGGCCACCATGATGAGGAGGGACTAGTCCACCCTCAGGGCTGAGGGTTTGTGACAGTAGCTATGTGTTTAATCTCTCTCTCTCTCTCTCTCTCATGATCTATATCATGGGCTTTTTTAATATAGTCCGATCATATGATGTTTATCCCCTCTATACTCTTGTTGAGATGGATTGAATCTTTACCCTTTGAAGTTTTGTCATGACGGATTGAATATTCAGAGATGACAACACATGATATATGTCTTGCGGTATGAATACATGAGGTGACAATTGGGGTATCTTATTGATTCACTTGATATATGTTATGGCATTCAACTTGCGGATTCCTGTGGTGATATTAGGGTAATCTATGCATAGGGGTTGATGCACGTTTTTCTCTGGTAGAAACTTCGGGGTCTCTTTATATTTATTTGTGTGGATTGAGTATTATGAATAAGAATGTGCTATGGTGTTATTCTAGTACGAAGTCTAGGATAGATCCAACGGAAACAATAGCTTTGTGTTATTTTACTACGAACTCTTGAATAGATCAATCGGAGATAATAGCTTTGAGGTGGCTTCGTACCCTACAAACAATTCCTATCTTTTGTTCTTAGCTAATAGGAACTCGGGAGTGATTCTTTATTGCACTTTGAGGGATAATAATATGATCCAACTATGTTAGCACTGTTGAGAGATTGCACTAGTGAAACTACGGACCCTAGGCCTTGTTTTTAAGCATTGAAATACCATTTTTATGCCTGTTTACTATTTGCTACCTTGCTGTTTTTATTTATTCAGATTATAAAAATATATTTCTACCATCAATATTACACTTTTATCACCATCTCTTCACCGAACTAGTGCACCAATACAATCTGCCATTGTATTGGGTGTGTTGGGGACACAAGAGATTTCTTGTATTTGGTTGCATGGTCGTTTGAGAGAGACCATCTTCATCCTACACCTCTCACGGATCTATAAACCTTAGGTCATCCACTTGAGGGAAAATTTCTACTGTCCTACAAAACTCTGCGCTTGGAGGCCCAACACGTGTCTATAAGAATAAAGTTGCATAGTAGACATCAAGCTCTTTTCTGGCGCCGTTGCCGGGGAGGTGAGTGCTTGAAGGTATATCTTTAGATCTTGCAATTGAATCTTTTAGTTTCTTGTTTTATCACTAGTTTGGTTTATAAAAGAAAAGGAAAAAATGGAATTGAGGTTGCATCATATTATTGATCATCTTTATAATATCTTTCTTGAAAATGATGATTCGGAAAATTGTGCTCGATGGTTAGAAGAAGAAGTCAATAAAATGTTTGGCACAAAATATTTGAATGATGAGCATGATTGCAATGTTGTTAGTACGAATTCTTTGAATATCCATGATGCTAATGATATGGAAAGCCATAAGCTTGGGGATGCTATGTTCGATGAAGATGATATTTTTAGTCCCCCAAGATTTGATGTGCAAATTTGTTATAATGATTGCATGCCTCCTATTTATGATGATTATAATGATGAAAGTAGATTTGGAGAGGTCGTGACTTTATTCAGTGATGAATCCACCATTTTGGATGAGGCTTCAATTGACTATGATAACAAAGTTTCTATTTATTATGATTATGGTGATGACATGCATTCTATAAAGAATAATGATAATCATGAAACTTGTCATCATGATTTTAATATTCGATCACATGATAGTTATTTTTTTGAGTTTGCTCCCACTACTATTGATGAGAATAAATTTGCTTATGTGGAGAGTAACAAAAATTTTATGTTTATGTATCATGAAAAGAATGCTTTATGTGATGGTTATATTGTTGAATTCATTCATGAAGCTACTGAAAATTATTATGAGGGAGGAACTTATGCTTGTAGGAATTGCAATAATATCAAGTTTCCTCTCTATGTGTTGAAAGTTTTGAAGTTATGCTTGTTCTGGCTTTCTATGCTAGTTGATTCTTGTTCCCATAAGTTGTTTGCTCACAAAATCCCCGTGCATAGGAAGTTGGTTAGACTTAAATGTGCTTTCCATGTGATTCATGATGCTCTTGTTATGTTTCAATTTTTATCTTTTATCCGAGCGTCATTGAAATCATCAAGCCTAGCTTAAAAGGCATAAACGAAAAGCGCTTGTTGGGAGATAAACCAACACTTTTACCTACTGTTTTTGTGTATTCACATGATTATGTTACTGTAGTAATCATGTTTTATTGATTTCGTTTCAATAAAGTGCCAAGTAAGACCTTTGGGATGGCTTGTGGTGGTTGATTTGATCTTGCCGAAAAACAGAAACTTTTGCGCTTAGGAAAATAATTATCATTTTTAACAGAAGCGTGATAAAATGTTGATTCTTTTTGCATAATATTAATAGACAAATTTCTCGGGTTGTCCTAATTTTTCAGAATTTTTTTAGTGGCAGAAGTATGGTTTGAGTACAGATTACTACAGACTGTTCTGTTTTTGACAGATTCTGTTTTCAATGCATAGTTTGCTTGTTTTCTAGTTTCTATGGCTTATATTGCTTAATATAAATTGTAGAAATGATATGATACAGTAGGCATTGTGTGCAAACAATTATGAATCTTGTATTTGACAGTACCAAAGTGAAATGGTTTGCTCTTTATCATACTAACCTATCTCACCAAGTTCCGTTAAGTTTTGTGTGATTGAAGTTTTCAAGTTTTGGCTGAGATGTCAATATGAGGAAAATAAGGAGTGACAAGAACCTAAGCTTGGGGATTCCCAAGGCACCCACAAGGAAATATTCAAGGAAGATCCAAGCAACTAAGCTTGGGGATGCCCCGGAAGGCATCCCCTCTTTCGTCTTCAACATTATCGGTAACCTCACTTGGAGCTATGTTTTCATTCGTCACATGATATGTGTTTTACTTGGAGCGCCAATTTATTTTGTTAGTATTTGCTTGATGTTATTTATAATAATGTTTTGCATCTTTTATTTCAATAAAATTGGCAATGATAGCCTTTGTCATGCTTATTTTGCAAGTATACATGTTGCTGTTTGAAAACAGAAAGTTTACCGCTGTTGCAAAAATTCCCTAGAAAAGTCAAAATGTGATAAAATGTTGAAACTTTTTGCAAAATGAGCTCTGATAAATTTTCTACAGTGTGGTAACTTTTCATAATGTTTGGAGTTGAATAAGTATTGATGCTCTTGCATTCTTTACAGACTGTACGGTTTTGGCAGATTGTTGTTATGTTTGCATATAGAATGATAAGGTTCTTGCATTGGTTTATACTAACTTATCTCATGAGTTCTTGTTGAGTTTTGTGTGGATGAAGCTTTTGAGATTTAGGGAAACCGTGATATACGAGGAATTAAGGAGACACAAAAGCTCAAGATTGAGGATTCCCAAGGCACCCCAAAATAATATTTCAAGAAGTCTCAAGCATCTAAGCTTGGGGATGCCCCGGTAGACTTCCCACCTTTCTTCTTCAACAATTATTGGTTAGTATCGGTTGAGCCTAAGTTTTTGCTTCTTCACATGATGTGTGCCATCCTTGGATTGTCATTTTATTTTGTTTTGCTTGTTGTTTTAATAAAGTACTTAGATCTGAAAGTTTTTTAAATAAAATAGAGTCCTCAAATAGTTGCCAAGGAGGCTAAGTAAGCGACATTCACATCCTGTCAACAAAGCTCTTTTCTATGTCATTTACACTTGTGCTTCACTTATATCCTATGAGTAAATTGTTGAATAAATTTAATTTCATGAAGTTGAAATCATATCATGCCTAGTGGTAGCTTCACATTGGGTTTAGAAAGTGAAATCTTCACTGGTGCGTGTTGGTGCTAAACAAATGGTTGTTAACCCCTTCTGCGACGGCATTTTGAACCGTTGCCAAGTGAGTGTGGGCGATAGGGGGTCCTTCCCACACCACCCAGAAACCGTTGGGGATAGGGACCCTACAGTACTCCTACTTGTCTCTGCTCGCATTGCCATCGCAGTCGGTATTCTGTGGTGCTACGTTTATGATGCGCAGCCCATCACAAACGGCTCACTATTATGGAACGTGTATGATGCCCGGCCCATCAGAAACGGTTCACTGTTAAGAAGATTAGCTAATCGTCGTATGAGTATCGGACAGGATTACGAAACGTTGGACCGTCGTAACATCGGTTGTCGGCGGGAAACGACGCCTATGGGTTCACTGGGATCCCTTCTACGGTTGGCGGGCGCGGGGTTGTGCAAAGAGCCGGTCTGGAGATCAGAGCACAAATTGTTTACCCAGGTTCGGGCCGCGGAGACGCGTAAAACCCTAGTCCTGCTTCGATGTATATTTAGGTGTTCTTGTGTCCTTGGACTAGCTGCAGTGGCTCTCTAGTCCAAAAGATCCGAATCCCCCTCCAGTACGCCTCGGGGCTCCTTTTATAGACAAAAAGGGGTCGCCACAGTTGCACACAGGAGGTGGAAACGTGTACAGGGGCTGAGTCTATCCCCTAGCATCGTCGGACAAACGCATTTAATGCGCTGCCGATGTGCCCCTCTTGATTTATTGGGGACGGCAAACAAGCTTGTCCCAGCTGTTGTCTCCTCGCCTGGCTCCGACGCATGTCCAAGCTGATGAGGCATTGTAGTGCCACATTGGCTGGCTGCTGGGCTGGCGTGGTGGTGGAGCCTTCACGAAGATCTGCATGCCACCACGCAGGTGCTTGCTGAGTTGGTGTAGAGGTCGTGAGCTGCCACGCAGATGCCTGCTCAGCTGGTCGAGCTGGCAGCTATATGGAAGTGGCAGTGGAGTCTTGGCGGACGCGGGCCTGGCTGCGGCCCCGCAGGCATCCTCGGCAAGGGTCTTGCCGAGGGCCTGACAAGGGTCTTGCTGCGGCACCGCGGTCATCTCGGCAAGGATGTTGCCGGGGGTCTTGTGGATCTCCTTGGCAAGGATCTCACCATGGATCATCATCTTTTAGTTTTCATCTGATCTTATGTGTCTATGATCTCTACAAAGATCTGCATGCCACTATGGAGGTGCCTCCCGAGCCTTGGTTCCAATATGGTGTGGGAACCCCTTGGGCTCAAGGGTGGCGTGCTCTGCTAGCGTCAGGCAAGTTGCCCCGGCAAAGATCTTGTCGAGGCTGCGGAAGCCACCCCGGCAAGGGTCTTGCCGGGGGAGTCCACCTCGCCCTCTTTCTCTCTCTTTGCGTCTCTGGTCTTGGCGTTGCTCTGGTCGTCTTGTGCTCCGACATCCCTCCTCTTCCCTGCTTCGTGTGGCCGTGGGCGCGGCTCCGACTGCCCGTGCACAAGTTAAGGGGTGTAAAAGGAGAGCCCCTACTTTTATACACCGATAGGAGCCCCCGGGCCTGGGCCACACATAAGCGCGACACATTGTTGGGCTAGGCCCAGAACGGTGCGCGGGCAGGTGGGGTGGATTTTTACTGCAGTAATTTCTCCGTCCGCTGTGCTTCCCCATGACCCACGTTGAACGTGTGACGTGGAGGGTCATGTGTGACATGGGGGTCATGCGTGGGGCGGTTTCCGCAAGCATGCATCACATCGTGGTAAAGAGGCGGCTCGCGCCTTCCCCATAAAAAGAGGAAAACGCAAAGCCGCGGCTCATTTACTGAATGGGATCGGGTCGTGGTCTTCAAGGCGCCCGCGCCCCATGACCACGGGGTGGAGAACGGCCGTCTCATCTGTCCCCTCGATTTCTGCTTGCCTGCCACGTGTCGCCCGTGCTCTGAAGATGGTCGGTGGTGGGTGCGGGCCTTGAATGGCGAGGCGGGGAAACGGGTCGCTGCTGATTGGGGCAGTTGGTCGGCCTCAATTCTCTGCGCCCCTGATGGTTAGATTGGCTGAGTGTGGCGGCCGAGTCCCGACCCTGCCCCTTTATAAGATGGGAGGGATGACATCCCACAATCTTTTATCGTCCCTCTCCTTCCACTTCGGCTCCGTTCTTTCATCTGCCATGGTGAGAGGGGGCGCCGGTCCTTCGACGGTGGCGGCGAGGGTCTCCGCTCGACAGCGCGCCCCTCCTTCCCAAGAGCCCGTGGCGGTGGAGCCGGCCACGAGAGGAAGGGGAGGGGGCGGGGCCGAGTCCGACATAGCGCTCGGGGAAGAGGGGGACGGGGCGGCGCACCGGCCTTGCCTCCGCCAGCGATGCCTCCTCCGATGGAGGGCCACGTCGAGGACCAGCCTCGTGAGTTCTTCATCAGGCTGCGTCAGCCACTGCATCATCGCCTTCGTCTTCCTGCGCCATTCGCTCGAGAGATGGAGCTCGATCCGCCCCAGACCCTGCGGTTGCACATGAGGGGCTGCGGGAACAGCGGCACACGGGTCGATGTCGACTTTCCTGCCCCTCAGGTCATGTATCTTTGTTGCGGATGGAAGACCTTCGCTCACATCGATAGCCTAATGGCGGGGCTCGTTCTCTATTTAAAATTAATGGAGAACGGCCTACTCTCCATCAAGGTCTTTGGAGACTCTGGGACTCGCCTGAAGTGCTGCGTGGAGAGCTCCTCCGACGATGAAGACTCCTCTTCAAGCGGGAGTGATGAGGAGGACAGCGACAGCGACGACGAGAGCGTCGAGCGAGGCCACGTCGACCTTGTCTTCGACTGACCGCGTCACCCCTCCCTTCGTCGTGCGCTCTGCCGAGGGCCTTCCTCATCAAGCTCTCCATCGGCGCGTTCCCTGTCCCTTCCTTTTTGCCTTCACCTACCGCACCTGGGAGGAAAGGGGCAAGAACGGGGATCACGAGGCACTTATGTTTTCTAGTTTGTAAGACTGCGGGCACTCGTTAGATTTCAAAATTTGTAATCCCCTTGCTCGTGTACCCATTCCTTATGAATTGTACTTGTTTGCAACGTATGAATGAAAGGAAGGGTGTTTGCCGGGTTTTGTTTGTGCGTGGGCGAGGGCCACACCGAGGAACGCGTCCTCTTTATCTTAACATAAACATGGTCTCCCGGCAACAGGCCTTGCCGTCCTCCTGTTCTACGGCCTGACTACACTCATGCTCTTGGCGGAGGTAGGGGCCGAGTAGGATTAGGCCTTTCGCTCGCCCTCTTCCCACCGCACTACAACCAAGTTCTGGTCCAAAGTAGAGTTTTCGGACACGGGACGGAGGGGGCCGGCAAGATGGTACGAGAGCGAGCGAAGCCTTATACGTTCAAGGTTCACAGGGGCGCACAGAGTGGGGAGAAAAACTTATCTGATGTTGCAGCCCCCGGCAACCTTGGCCTACCGCGGTTAGATCCTTGTGCCTGCAGCCCCTGGCAACATTGGCTTGCCGGGGCCGGAGCGTTGGCCCGTTCTTTTTCCTCCCAATAGCTCAACAGAAATGTCCATGTACCCTGCGAACCAAAGAAGATGGAAAGGAACAGAGTGACGCACACTCGACCTCTATGCTAGGGGTTAGCCACCGCTAAGCACTATCAACCCTAACCAAGGGAGAGACTCAACCTAGCATGCATGCTATAACTTAGGGCGCCATCGCTTCATTTATTTATGCTTAGGGTCTGCGCCTGGCTTTGTACAAAGGGTTACATGCCTTGCCGGCAAGGCTTGTACAAAAGGTGGTTTGCCAGGGGGACGGCAACTGCGCCTTGTGGGTAGAACTTGCGAAGATGTTCGATGTTCCAGGAGTTACTCACTGGAACACCATCTTCGGTCTCCAGGCAGACTGCACTAGGCCTGGTGACTCGTATTACCTGATAAGGGCCCTCCTACTTCAGCGTCAACTTGTTGGAATTCTTGGCCGACTGAACGTGCCGAAGAACAAGGTCGCCTTCCTCAAAGCTTCGAGCATGAACCTTGCGGCTATGGTAGCGGCGCAAGGCTTGCTGGTAGCGCGCTGCTCGTACAGCCGCCCGAAGACGATCTTCCTCAAGGAGCGTCACGTCATCTTGCCGCAACCGCTCTTGCTCAAACTCATCGTAAGTGAGAAGTTGAGGTGACCCATATGTGAGTTCTGTGGGGAGAACTACTTCTCCCCCGTAAACGAGGGAGAAGGGTGTCTGACCGGTGGCTCGATTTGGCGTTGTTCTGATTGACCAAAGAACCGCCGGCAATTCATCAATCCAGCGTCGTCCGCACCTGCATAGCCTGTCAAAAGTCCTTGTCCGGAGGCCTCGCAACACTTTGGCATTTGCTCTCTCAGCCTGGCCGTTGCTTCATGGATGTGCAACAGAAGCGAAACAAACCTTACTGTCGAGGTCCTGGATGTACTGCACGAAGGCGTGGCTCATGAACTGTGTGCCATTGTCGGTGATGATCCTGTTTGGGACACCGAAACGGCAGACTAGCCCCTTGAAGAATTTGATGGTCGATTGTGCTGTCACCTTTCTCACTATCTCCACCTCCGGCCACTTTGTGAACTTGTCGATTGCAACGTACAAGTACTCAAAGCCCCCGATAGCACGGGGAAAGGGGCCCAGTATATCGAGCCCTCAGACCGAGAATGGCCAGGAGAGAGGGATTGTTTGGAGCACTTGAGCTGGTTGATAAAGCTTCTTCAAATGGAACTGACATGCTTCACACTAGGTTACTAGTGTCATTGCATCCTGGAGGGCGGTGGGCCAGAAGAAACCTTGCCGGAATGCCTTGCCGGCAAGGGCCCTTAACCCTATGTGGGAGCCACATATGCCTCTGTGTATCTCTGCGAACAACTCCAGTCGTTCCTCTCAGGGAATGCACTTCAATTTCACACCGTTTGGTCTTTTTCTGTACAGGACGTCATCGACGAACTGGTACATGGCAGACCGGCGGGCTACTTTCTCCGGTTCTTCCTACTCCTCGGGGAGTTCCCCTGTTTGGAGGAATCGGACGGTATGTTGTGCCCATGCCAGAGCCTGAGGCTCGACGGCAAGGACTAAAGGCACTTCCTCATCCATGGGAGCAGCTGTCTCTACTGCCAGGACTTAACGCCCCGCCGGAGTCGGTTGTCCCACGGTTGGCTCAATGCCCACAGCAACATCCTTGCCGACAGCTCCTGGGAGCTCGGCGGGAAAGTACTTGCCTAGGCCTGATTTCCTTCTCTTGCTCTGCTCTGTTGATGGTTCAACGGATGGTTGAGTCAGCCGAAGCACAAAAGTACCTGGTTCCACATGTAGTTTGAAGGCAGCGCGCTTCGACAGTTAGTCGGCGATGTCATTCTCCACTCGGGGAACATCCTCCGCCTGTATACCGTCGAAGCGCTCCTCCAGCTTCCTCACCTCATCCACGTAGGCCTCCATCAATGGGCTTTGATAATCTTTGTTGACTTGCCTGAAAACAAGCTGTGAATCACCCCTGACATTCAGCTTCTTGATCCCGAGGTCTGCCGCGATTCTGAGACCGGCAAGCAACCCCTCGTATTCGGCAGTGTTGTTTGTGGACATATCCCTGGGAAAGTGCATCTGGATTACATACTTGAGGTGCTCTCCGGTGGGTGCGACGAGCAGCACACCAGCACCGGCGCCATGCAGCGAGAAAGCCTCGTCAAAGTACATAATCCAGTTGCGACTTGCCTCCTTGCCGGGGAGGGTGGTCTCCTGGATCTCTTCGCCTGGCGTCGAGGTCCACTCGGCAATGAACTCTGCCAAGACTCTGCTCTGGATTGTCGAAGTACTTTCAAACTTCAAACCAAAGCTCGACAGCTCCACAGCCCACTCCACAATCCTCCCGGTTGCATCTGGGTTATGCAATATCAGTTGCAACGAGAGGCGGGTGACGACGGTGATCTCGTGTGCCTGGAAGTAATGACGCAACTTCCTCGAGGCCATAAGGAGGCCGAAGAGCAATTTGTGCACACCGGAGTACCTTGACCTAGCTCCCTTCAAGAGGGAGCTGACAAAGTAAACCAGGTGCTGCATCATTTTCTTCTTCGGCAGCACTTCATCTGGTTGCGTAGGCCCTGCCCCGCCAGCGTTGGACCCTGCCGGGGGCCTTGCCTCTTCGTCGACCTCCCTTTGCGCCACTAGTGCGGCACTGACCACTTGGTTCGTTGCCGCCACGTACAACAGCAATGGTTCTTGGGGTCTGGGCGCAACCAGTACCGGTGTAGAGGAGAGGTATTTCTTCAAATCCTACAACGTTGCTTCGGCCTCTGGGGTCCATTCCATTGGGCCCACCTTTTTCAAGATTTTGAAAAAGGGAAGGGCATGCTCAGCAGACCTGGAGATGAATCTACTCATGGCGGCAACACACCCAGTGAGCCGACGCACGTCCTTGATCCGCTTGGGTGCCCTGATGTGCTCAATAGCCTTGATCTTGTCTGGATTTGCCTCGATCCCATGCCGTGACACAAAAAACCCAAGAAGTTTGCCAGACGGAACGCCGAAGACACACTTCTCAGGGTTCAACTCGAGGTTGATCGTGCGCAGATTCACAAACGTCTCTTCCAGATCTTGTACAAGTGTCGCCCTGTCTTTGGTTTTGACCACCATGTCATCCATATAAGCTTGCATATTTCTATGTAGCTGGGGCTCAAAACCAATCTGGACCACCCTTGCAAACCTCGAGCCAGCACTCTTCAACCCAAAAGGCATCCGTAAAAAGCAATGTGTGCCACATGGGGTGATGAACATTGTCTTCTCTTCGTCCTCTCTCGCCATGAAGATTTGGTGGTACCCCGAGTAGGCGTCAAGGAATGACAGCAGATCACACCCGGCCACGGAGTCAACGATCTGGTCAATGCGTGACAACGGAAAAGGGTCCTTGGGACAAGCCTTATTGATATCTGTGTAGTCAATACACAACCTCCACTTCCCATTCGCCTTGCGCACTACTACCGGATTGGCCAACCACGTCGGATGGAGTACTCCTCTCACCAAGCCTGCTGCTTCCAACTTCCTGATCTCCTCCGTAATGAACTCCTACCACTCCAAAGCTTGCTTCCTGACCTTCTGCTTGACGGGTCACGCATGAGGACAGACATCAAGATGGTGCTCAATCACCTCCCTGGGAAGACCGGGGATGTCGGATGCTTGCCATGCAAACACGTCGACATTTGCCCGCAGGAAGGTGACGAGCGCGCTTTCCTATTTTCTCTCTAGGGTGGAGCTTATGGTGAAAGCCCCTCTCGTGCCATCCTCCTCGACGGAAACCCTCTTGGTCTCTGGTGGTGCAGCTCTGGATTTCTTGCTCTTGCCAGTGGAGCTCTCTGGCACGTCCTCGATGGGAGCACAACACTCCTAAGAGGTGCGCTTTTCGGAGTGGGTGCGAGAGGTCTTGCCGGTCTTCTTCCCTGCCGGGGCTCCAGCGGCAGGAGCGAGTGCCTTGGCGGCAGTCGTTGCAACTGCTTCCCGGTAGAGCTGGTCGGCACAGATCAGTGCATCCTTCTTGTCGGAGGGGACGGTGATGATGGTCATCGGCCCCGGCATCTTCAGCGTGTTGTAGGCGTAATGCGACGCCACCATAAACTTGGCTAGTGCCGGGTGGCTGAGAATACCATTGTAGGGCAAGGGGATCTCGGCTACATCGAAAACAATCCACTCCGTCCTGTAGTTTAACTCGCCTCCAAAAATCACGGGCAGTGTGACCTTACCCTTCGGCTGACTCCTCCCTGGGTTGACCCCTTGAAACGTGCCCGTCTCTTCGAGGTCTCCATCAGAAATCTACAGCCTTTTGATCACAACGGGCGAGATCAAGTTCAGACCAGCCCCGTCTTCAACTAGCATCTTCGTCACCTTGAGATTGCGTATTGTTGGCGAGACCAACAACGGCAAACACCCGACCGCAGTCATGCGGTCAGGGTGGTCCTTGGCGTCGAAAATGATAGGTGTGCTGGACCATTTTAGTGGCCTCTGAGCATCGAGGGATGGTTCCGTTGTTGTAATCTCACGCGCCCACTGCTTGAGTTGGTGGTGAGAAGTGTGCAACGAGGTGCCACGGTTGACGCACATGGCCTCCACGGCCTTCTGGAACTCGTGCTCGCCGGACTAGTCATCTTCGTCATGATCATCATCTTCTTGCTTCTTGTCGCGGCCCTGAGTGGGCCTCTCTTGTTGATTATCCTTTTCGCAGCAGACTCCTTGGCCGCCACGCTTCTTGCCAGACCCCTCCGCCCCATCCTGGCCCTTCTCCTTGTCCCGCCTTCATACTCGGCTTTTTGCTTCTCAGCAAGCAGCTCGACTTGCCGGCAGTTCTGGAGGTCGTGGCCCTTGGTGCGATGGATCTTGCAATATTGATTGTCGGAGCCTCCTGGCTTGTCGGCGGCCACCAAGGCCCGGCAAGCGGAGCACCCGGCAATTTCCTTGCCTGGGTCGTCTGCCTTGGCCTTCTTGGCAGCACCGGCGTCCTCGGATCCCTCGACGGCAAGCACGGTCTTGCCCTTGCACTTCCTGTTGCAGCGCCGGCCCTTTTTCATCGGGGTGGCCGCGTCTTCGTCTGTGGAGTCGGTTTCCGCGCCGGCGTCCTCGCCGGGGTACTTCCTCCCCTCTTCCGCTCGAGCGCACCTATCGGCCAGAACATAAAGTTTGGCCACATCCTTGACCTTGTTCATTGCCAGCTCTTCACGCATCTTGCGGTTGCGCACATTCTGATGGAATGCGCTGATCACAGCGGCGGGATGAACATCTGGGATGTTGTATTGCACCCGGCTGAACCTATGTATGTACTTGCGCAGGGTTTCACCTTCCTTCTGGGGGATGATATGCAAATCGCTTGCCTGGCCATGAGCTTGGTGGCCTCCGGTAAAGGCGCCAACGAACTCATGGCACAAGTCCGACCAAGAAGAAATGGAATCCGCCGACAAGTGCATCAGCCATGACATGACATTAGGTTTGAGTGCCAGCAGGAAATAATTGGCAAGCACCTTGTCGCCGCGGGCTCCAGCAGCTTGCATCGCGATGGTGTAGATGCTGAGGAACTCTGACGGGTGGGTCTTGCCATTGTACTTCTCGCCAACGTCTGGCTTGAACGTGCGGTGGGAGGGCCACTGGAACTGCCACAGCTCACGAGTAAAGGCCGGGCAACCCACCTCATAGGGTAGGTCGCCAGAGCCCCCCGGTGCTGGGTGGTCCATAGTGGGCCCCGCCTGCCTATCTGACTGGTGGCACGCATCGCGTCGGCGTTCGATGGTGGTTCGAGCGTCTTCACGGGCT
Organism: Triticum dicoccoides; assembly: GCF_002162155.2. Lineage (NCBI taxonomy): Eukaryota > Viridiplantae > Streptophyta > Magnoliopsida > Poales > Poaceae > Triticum > Triticum dicoccoides. The sequence goes on from NC_041380.1 coordinate 404,262,877, forward strand.
CGCTCCCGAAGAACTTGGCGCTGATCGCGGTGGGTCCTTGGGTCGAACGACACTACAAAAATGTTATCACAAGCGTCGTCACGACGGATCGACACCCGCGGTGGCTGGCATGGAGGAGAGTGCACCATGGCCGCAACGCCCTCGATCCTTCCACCACTGGCCTGCGTCGGCTCGACGGAGCACCAACCAGAGGGCCCCACCAGTCATGGCTCATCTTTGTTGGCAACGCCGACGAGGCTTCGGATGGTGGATCTCCACTCATCGAGTTTCTCCGTGGCAGGAGGAAAGTCGAGGAGTAACAACGCGCGTGCCAAAGATTCCGCTGGCATGGGTGGTGGCGAAAGCTGCGTGGACCGTGATGCGCTCCGACTTCTAACCACGTTAGAAGGATCTCTATCATGGCCCAGCGGCTGTACGCCGTTTTCGCCAGCACTTCGACGCGCGTGCTGGCCTTCTACGTCCCGCGAATGATGCACAGGACTCTTCCCATGACGGTGCCCAGGGTCGCCAGCGTGGTGATGCTGCTCGTCGCGCACAACCTGGGAAGAGCATGTCAGGGGCGCCGGCGTAGGTGCCTCAGAAGTCGCCGCGCCGCCCGTGGGTGGCACGACACTGCCCATGGAGGGCCCCGCGCCACCTGCGGGGGGCCTGACTCCGTATTTGGATTTGGTGGCATGTGGCCCGTCGTCTCACGCACGGACGACGCCGCTCGCCAGGCTTTGGCTGGCAGAGCGATCCGGGTGTTCGCGAGCCGCGGCTCAGCTTCCGTCTGCGACCGCCCACCACTCGCCCGCACTAGTACGGGCCGTTCGGCCCCCGACGAGTCGATCGCCGTGATCGTCTTATTCTTGGGAGCCATGGCAATGAAGAACTACTAAACTAACTACTAGACCGGATTCTCACAACTGCGCACCCCCTACCTAGCGCGCCAGAGATGTCGGTGGGAAACGACACCTATGGGGTCATTGGGATCCCTTCTACGGTTGGCAGGCGCGGGGTTGTGCAAAGAGTAGGTCTGGCGGTCAGCACACAAATCGTTTACCCAGGTTCGGGCCACGGAGACGCATAAAACCCTAGTCCTGCTTCGATGTATATTTAGGTGTTCTTGTGTCCTTGGACTAGCTGCAGTGGCTCTCTAGTCCAAAAGATCTGAATCCCCCTCCAGTACGCCTCGGGCCTCCTTTTATAGACAAAAAAGGGTCGCCACAGTGGCACACAGGAGGTGGAAAGGTGTACAGGGGCTGAGTCTATCCCCTGGCACCGTCGTACAAACACATTTAATGCGCTGCTGACGTGCCCCTCTTGCTTTATTGGGGACGTCAAAGAAGCTCGTCCCAGCTATCATCGCCTCGCCTGGCTCAGACGCGCGTCCAAGCTGACGAGGTGTTGTAGAGCCACGTTGGCTGCCTGGTGGGATGGCGCGGTGGTGGAGCCTTCACGAAGATCTGCATGCCACCACGCAGGTGCTTGCTGAGTTGGTGTAGAGGCCGTGAGCTGCCACGCAGATGCCTGCTCAGCTGGTCGAGTTGGCAGCTGTATGGGAGCGGTGGTGGAGTCTTGGCGGACGTGGGCCTGGCTGTGGCCCCGCAGGCGTCCACGGCAAGGGTCTTGCCGAGGGCCCGTCAAGGGTCTTGCTGCGGCACCGCGGTCGTCCTGGCAAGGATCTTGCCGGGGGTCTCATGGATCTCCTTGGCAAGGATCTCACCAAGGATCGTCGTCTTTTGGTTTTCATCTGATCTTATGTGTCTATGATCTCTACAAAGATCTGCATGCCACCACGGAGGTGCCTCCCGAGCCTTGGTTCCAATATGGTGTGGGAACCCCTTGGGCTCAAGGGTGGCGCGCTCTGTTGGCGTTAGGCAAGTTGCCCCAGCAAGCATCTTGCCGAGGCTGCGGAAGCCACCCCAGCAAGGGTCTTGCCGGGGGAGTCCACCTCGCCCTCTTGCTCTCTCTGCATCTTTGGTCTTGGCGTTGCTCTGGTCGTCTTGTGCTCCGGCATCCCTCCTCTACCCTGCTTCGTGTGGCCATGGGCGCGGCTCTGACTGCCCGTGCACAAGTTAAGGGGTGTAAAAGGAGAGCCCCTACTTTTGTACACCGACATCAGCGTACATGACAACTACCTCACACGCTATTCTGTGGTGCAATGTTTATGATGCATACTTCATCAGAAACAGTTCATGGTTGCGAATCGTGTATGATAAGGCAACTAACACAAACGTTTAGTTTGCCCGCACCATTTGTGATATTGCCTGACATCGCACACGCTTTGGAAACGGCAACTGTGTGAATGCTTGCACATGTTTCATCTTTGTGAACCGTCTCGGATTATGGTGTGTATCGCAAACGTTTGTGTTTTACCAACCGTGTGTGCAGTAACAACCTGGAGAGCGTAATTTCACTATAATTTAATTACTGCTATTTCAAATTATACCGGATTTGAATTTGAATTTGAATGTATGCTACAGCTTTATTCATATCAATCAGGTTCAAACAAGCAATGCATTATTCGATTCATAGGTACATATGTTCAAGAATTACATAAGAACCAAATAAAGAATGATGAACCATAGTTGTATACTTGTACTATTAAAGACAGTAAATAAAGAGGTGAAATATATTCTGGTTCCTAACAAGGTGAAGCGGAATGCCCATATTGTTCCCTCCTCCATGCAGAAGGCAGGCACGACTCTAGTCCAACCCCTTGTGATGGTCGACCGTCCATCCTTCACGGTCTTCATGAAAACATCTAGATAATCATCGTGTTCTGGTAGAAATACTTTAACCTTTGCATGCCCACCAATCATATACTTTGAGTGGTAATCTTGAGTAAACTGCTTTGGCAACCACTGCAAAGGAAAAGATTCAGACATTGTCATCTAACACAACTCATTATGGGCAGTAAAAAGAAGGCTGTTGAGTTCTTACTTACCATCCTGCAATTCGCTGTTGTCTTGGATAAAGTGTAAACAAATAGTTTAATTGCCATCTTTGGACCCATTTTACTAACTATCTTTATCAGCTTCCTCACTTGATGCTGGTTCATCGATATCTCATTGCCCCATACACAGAAAGGGTCAAAGCACGGATCTTTACCAATGACATATGTACCTAAAAGCACCAAGTTAATATTAGAAGCTAAACAACGTACAATTGCACAATGATGTAGTACAACACTCTTTTATAATATGTCTATATACATCCGTATGTGGTAGTCCATTTGAAATCTCTAAAAAGACAAATATTTAGGAACGGAGGGAGTATCTTATAACATCCAATATACTCACATATTAGATGAATTAACATCTTATATTATGGGCCGGAAGGAGTTTAGTGCATTCTTACAAATTATCGGCTGATTAACTGCTGCTGTATCCAGGGGTTACAGTTAGTTCGAGCTAGTTCGGGCTCAAATAGCCCTAAAGTATATCTAAACATGAGGGCTAGTTTGAGCTAGTTGCATCTATAACCCACCCAAAAAAACTAGCCAACCCAAGAGGTGCTAATTGGAGCTAGTTCTCCTAGTGCATTTATTGTCAATCTAACCCCGCCATCTAAAAAACTCTTTGGATGGAGTTAGTTCAGGGTTAGTAATGAGCTAGAAACTAACTCTAACCTCTAGCTAAGTTGAGTATCCAAACAGGGCTATGTTGTTGCTGTTGTTGTTGTTGCTGCTGCTGTTCTTCTACGTGTATCTAGACATCATTAGAACATTAATGTAACACTCTTCCTTGTTGCTATGTAGCCTAGGATTGCATATTTAGACATTAAGTACAGTGCATGTTGCTATGTAGCCTCAGATATATTACATATGTTCTAGTTAACCTAACGATAAATGGGTTGCAGATATATTCAGTTAAAAGTCCGATTCACCGATTAGTCCCTTATCAGCCGCCAGCCTATATGGTACCAGCTACCGATATCCTGAACAGTGAGCAGATATAAGCCATGGGATGAAACTAACCTCGATGGAAAACAACAGTCGTTCCCAAAATTGTCCTGTGTAGGTACATCGAGAAGCATGTTAAGCACAACAGGCTAAACATCAACCAAAATTATACATGGCCGACAAAATAATCTCCAAAAGATAGCTTCAGTGTGCAGGTTTAAGCATGCTAGTAAAGCAAAACAAGTGGAAAGGTGTGCTAACTACAACAAGCCTAACATTTAACAACAAGCAAACATAGTCATTCAAACTGGTATTGTGCCGGTCTAAGTACACCGGTAATTGTTAAATAAAAATGGAAAGGCATGTTAACTACAAGATGCAACAACCAAATATAGTCATTCATAGTGGTATTGTTGAAACTGGTACTGATGAAATTGAACTGCACAGTTCATACTTGCACATATAGAACATCACATTGTGAATAGCTAGAATAAACAAGGCATACTACAAACAACCAAAGATAGCATTTGAAACTAGACATATGCTAACTACAAACAACCGAACAATCAAAAAACTTTAAAAGAGGCATATGCTAGGTATAACAGGCTTAACAGCAAGCAAATATATGCATTCCTATTAGTATGTTTAAAACTGGATTGATGAAATGTACTGCACAGTAAATAATTGCACATATAGAGCATCACATTGTGAACAACTGAAATAGACAATGCATACTACAAACAACCAGATATAGCAATTAAAACTGGACATATTCTCACTACACTACAAAAGGGACTCGAAAAAACAAATCATGGGTTTCCCCCTGTGAAGAGGCATGGCAAAACAAATCATGGGTTTCCTCACTTGTCACAGATGGGCTCATTCCCATGGGAAGAGCATGAACCCTGGATGCACTCCATGTTATCGCAGATGGGCTCCTTCCCCTTAGAAGAGCACGACTGTAGGGTGCCCTCCCTAATGTCGCAGACGGGCGCTTTCCCCTTGGAAGAGCAGATGGGCTCTTTCCCCTTGGAAGAGCCGGAGAGGGTGCCCTCCTCGTGGTCACTGTCGATGAGGTCTGACTTGGAAGCTGTGGATCCCAAGCCAGCACCGCAGAACGTGTCCTTCAGAAATGACAAAAGGGGCTCGATGGCAATGTAGAATGGCAAATTGTTGACAGTGAGCCAGAGGAGATCAGTGGCGGGGCCATGGATGAGATCGACGGCGGTCGAACCCAAGGGGTTGGGGGTGGGCCACTTAACCTGTGACATAGCCCGCCTCCGGCCGTCACTGTCGATGACCTCAATGTCGTAGCCGGCGGCAGAGACATGTCCGCATACTCTAGCCCGCTGCTTGAGTGCCTGCCACTAGTAATGGTCATCAACTTCCTCAGCGTCGTCGCGCGAAGAGACCGCTATACACCTCTTTTGGGCCAATCGTGTAACACCCACGATGCGGCTATATCTCCCATGTGTCGGAGCACGACTTAGAGGCATAATCGCATAGTAGGCATGTCGCAAGAGGGGTAATCTTTACACATCCCATGTACTGAATATGAAAGGGATAAAGAGTTGGCTTACAATCGCCACTTCACACAATACATGAATATAGCATTACATCATCTAGAATACAATCAAGGTCCGACTACGGAACCAAATAAAGAAAGACAACCCCAAATGCTAGATCCCCGATCGCCCCAACTGGGCTCCACTACTGATCAACTGGAAACGAAACAACATAACGAACACGATCTTCATCTAGCTCCCACTTGAGCTCATTTGCATCATCTGCACGGGCATCATCGGCACCTGCAACTGTTTTGGAAGTATCTGTGAGTCACGGGGACTCAGCAATCTCACACCCTCGCGATCAAGACTATTTAAGCTTATGGGTAGGAAAAAGGTAGTGAGGTGGAGCTGCAGCAAGCACTAGCATATATGGTGGCTAACTTAAGCAAATGAGAGCGAGAAGAGAAGCAAAGCACGGTCGTGAACTAGAAGTGATCAAGTGATCATGAAATTACTTACGTTCAAACATAACTCCAAAGCCGTGTTCACTTCCCGGACCCCGCCGAGAAGAGACCATCACGGCTACACACACGGTTGATTCATTTTAAAATAAATTAAGTGACAGGTTTTCTACAACCGGATATTAACAAATTCCCATCTGCCCATAACCGCGGGCACAACTTTCGAAAGTTCAAAACCCTGCAGGGGTGTCCCAACTTAGCCCATCACAAGCTCTCACGGTCAACAAAGGATATTCCTTCTCCCGGGACGACCCGATCATACTCGGAATCCCGGTTACAAGACATTTCGACAATGGTAAAATAAGACCAGCAAAGCCGCCCGATGTGCCGACAAATCCCGATAGGAGCTGCACATATCTCATTCTCAGGGCACATCGGATGAACACTACGTACAACTAAAACCAACCCTCAAGTTTCCCCGAGGTGGCGCTGCAAGTGGCTCTGTTTTGGACCAACACTCAGAGGAGCACTGGCCTGGGGGGGGTTAAAATAAAGATGACCCTTGAGTCTGCAGAACCCAAGGGAAAAAGGCTTAGATGGCAAATGTTAAAACCAAGGTTGGGCCTTGCTAGAGGAGTTTTATTCAAGGCGAACTGTCAAGGGGTTCCCATCATAACCCAACCGCGTAAGGAACGCAGAATCAAGGAACATAACACCGGTATGACGGAAACTAGGGCGGCAAGAGTGGAACAAAACACCAGGCATAAGGCCAAGCCTTCCACCCTTTACCAAGTATATAGATGCATTAAAGTAAACAATATATGTAATAATGATATCCCAACAATATCCATGTTCCAACATGTAACAAACTCCATCTTCACCCACAACTAGCAACGCTATAAGAGGGGCTGAGCAAAGCGGTAACATAGCCAAACAACGGTTTGCTAGGACAAGGTGGTTTAGAGGCTTGACATGGCAATATGGGAGGCATGATATAGCAAGTGGTAGGCATCACGGCAATAGCAATAGAGCGAGCAACTAGCAAGCAAAGATAGAAGTGATTTCGAGGGTATGGTCATCTTGCGTGCAAAGTTCTCTGAGTTGACGAAAGCTTGATCCTCGTAAGCGTACTCAACGGGTTCCTCGATCATGTAATCATCTCCTGGCTCTACCCAAGGCGAGAACACAAGCAAAGTAAACCACAACCAACCATGATGCAATGCACAAGCAACATGATGGAAAACATGACATGACATGCGGGATGTGGTATGCAATGCTTATGCGAGCTCCGGAAGGAAAAGATTGAACCAGGCCTCAACTTGGCAAACCAACTGCGCCGCTGGAAAGATGAGTTGATTTCGGTCAAAATCGATATAAAGATCACCGGAATCGGATGCACGGTTTGCAAATGGCAAGCAAAACAATAATGGCACAATTCTGTGATTAACAACACGATGCCATCTAGAATGCAACAAGAAACTAAGCTACTGCACTCCAACATAGCGACAAAGCATATGGCAGTGATCTACTCAAGATGCTTTACAAAATATGAACACTGAGATACGGCTAAATCACACAATAGCAGGTTCAAACAAGCATGACAAAAGTGCAAAAGATATCACCATCACAAACTTAGTGAAAATACTAACATATCAGGAATTAACATCAGGAAGCAATGTTTAGAGCAAGATAATGACATGCTACAGGAACAGAACATAGCAAACAAAGGAATGGCATGAATCTACTCAAAGCATATAACAAAAGTCCCTTACTGACCATAAGCCAAAAAGGATCAGAAAATATGATGGCACCCATGTAAACATAGCAAGTTTCATTAACAGATTCAGACTTAGCAGAAAACTGGACATGGCATCAACAAAATTATGAAGGCATGTTTGCGAGCTCGATTCACTCATCACAAGGCATTGCATGACAAGTTAAGCATACTACCAGCAAGAATACATGTTCATGAAGCTAACCATGGCAAGAACAAACTCATAGCATGCATGGATCAACTACAACAACCTTGGCAAAATTGATTAACACGTAAACAATCTACCAGAAATATTTTATAGCAAAAGTAGAGCAACATTGAGTCATGCTAGGTCACTCCATAAATGCAAACAGGGGCATGGATGGATAGAGCATGACCATATGTCCAAATCATCCTTAAGGAACATACTCAAAAGAAGCATGGATCTCATTGTAGCAACATGAATACATGGCATAAAAATAACAACAGAGCAATGACTTAGTGAAATTCCAAGTCCCTGGAATAAACAATAACACGAGAGCTACTTTGCATGCATGTGCTAGTCACCACATTAATCACAAAAATACATGGCATACACCCCCGTAAAGATGGCATGGCATAGCCCAAAACACATGTAGAGCTCATGCCCATATGCAGCACACAATAAATGTAGCAAAAATGACAAATGCTCATACTCTGCTAAGAAACAACACCTAACATTTTATAGCACTCTTGCATCAACAATTTGGGCATCAAGATGGACTCAAACAAGCATGTTACAATGGAACAAAATGAAGAGCACATCATGATGAATATTTTGATATATTGCACGCACAAAACGGAGCTACGGTCTCAGAGTTATGATGCAATGAACATGGCATAAAATCATCACAGAAAAAAGGACTTAGAGAAAAAATCAACCTCTGGAAGAAGTCAACGCGGGACGGGGATATCCCGGGACGTGGTGGATCCGGTTGCGGGCGACGCGTTTGGATCGGGGACGGGTGGATATCATCCCGATCCAAACAGATCCGAGGCGGGGCGGCGCCGGCGAGTAACGACGGCGGCGGCGGGCGCTGTGCTGGCGAGGTGGCGCGCCGGTGAGGGGCCGAGGCGGCG
>NC_041380.1:404271990-404273944 GCF_002162155.2 Triticum dicoccoides
GCGGGGAAGCCGGCGGCGAGGACGTGGGCTCGGCCGGGCGGCGGCTCGGCGCGGTCGCCATCGCGGGCCAGCCGTGGGCTCCGCGGCCCGCGGCGTGGTGGGGAGGCCGGCGATGATAGGTGGCGGTCGCGGGTTGGCGGAGAGCGGCGGCGGGGTGACATGGCGCGACCCCATTGGTCTGGGCGACGTGGAGGGGAGCGGCGGACATGTCCGGCCATCGGCGGACGTGTCTGGCGGCGCGGGGAGGAGTGGATCTAGGGTTTCGTCCGCGAAATTTCGGAGGGAGACACATATTTATAGGTAGGAGGAGTTTGGAGTGTCCAAATGGAGTGCGGTTTTCGACCACGCGATCGTGATCGAACGGCCGAGAGGATGGAGGGGGTTTGGATGGGTTATTGGGCCGTTTTGGAGGGGTGTTGGGCTGCAACACACACGAGGCCTTTACGGTTCCCTGGTTAACTGTTGGAGTATCAAGCGGACTCCAAATGGCACGAAACTTGACAGGCGGTCTACCGGTGGTGTACCAAGGCCGCTTGGAAAATCTCGGTCCATTCCAAGAAAGTTTAACACCCACTCATGAAAAGAGACAAAAGAGGGCGCCGGAGGACGTAGGAGTGTCGGATTGCAAAATGAACAACGGGGAAAAAGCTCGGATGCCTAAGACGAACACGTATGCAAATGCGATGCACATGATGACATGATATGAAATGCATGACAAGGACAAAATGCAAAACGAAGAAAAAACCCAACCACGAAAGAAAATCATATCGCATCTCCAGAAAAGGCCAGAGTCGGAGTTACAAATATGAAAAGTTGTATCTGGGGCGTTACAAGTCGCTCCTCGAGCTCCACGGGAAGCGTAGACGGGCTTAGGCCGTGGTGCTCTGGAGTGGGGGATGGGGATGGGGATCTGTGGGAAAGGGGGCATTTGGTAGGCGTCATCTAAGAAACTCAGGGAGGCCTGGGTATGGAGATCGATGGGTAAGCTACACGGGCAAACCAGCAGATGTTAACAATGGAGGCCTTGCGGCGGTGGTGGGGACCTTGCTAGGGTTTCGAGCGAGGGAGGGTCTGTGTGTGTGTGCGCACGCACGCCCCAGGAGGTTTTGGGTGTGTATGTGTGTGTTGAGGGGGTGGGGCGGGGTTTTTGAGGAAATGACACGGGTACTGAAAATTTTACTACGCGGGAGTCAAACGCGGGAGTGAAATGCCGAGCTATTGAAAATTTTGATGATAGTGCATCACACACGGTCCGGAGATAACAACCATGTGTTATGAAACAGAAAAACCCTCGAGGAGGGCAAATATTTTCTAGGGATGCGGGCGGGATTGGGAAGAAGAAACATCGCACACGGTCCAGAGATAACAACCGTGTGTTATGAAACAGAAAAACCCTCGAGGCTGGTAGATATTTTCTAGGGATGCACGCGGGATTGGGAACAAGAAGCATCGCACACGGTCCAGAGATAACAACCGTGTTTTATGAAACAGAAAAACCCTCGAGGCAGGCAGATATTTTTGAGAGGGGAGCCTCGTGGAGCCCAATGTACTGTGGAGATGTGTGCGTGACAGGGGCACCAGCGTGGCACATGGTTAGTTTGAGTGAACCATGACTGTTGCGTCATCCGACTTGTCTAATCTTCATAAATTTGGCGAAAAATGATGCGGGAGAGGGTCAGAACACGAACACACTTGCATGTGGACCAAATTTATGTATCAAAAGGGTGGTTTGATTTTCAAATACCAAATGCAACTTTGATGTGGCACCTTTCTCGCGAAGCGCACGGTATAGCTTGCCCCCCCTCGTGTCGGCATGAATTGGGAGTCCTAAGCTATGAGTGCATGCCCCCTCCACCCAACCGAGGTTCACCTAACAAAGTGCAGTAGCTAGCAACCCCCCTCCTCCCTCGTGTCAGCACGAAGGGAATCCTAAGCTATGAATGCATGCCCCCCA
>NC_041380.1:404274968-404312731 GCF_002162155.2 Triticum dicoccoides
GCAAAGTAGCAACCCCCCCCCCCACACACACACACTTTCAGTCGGCGGGCCAGAGAGGCTTATCTCACCAAGATGGATCGTGAAACGGACCAAGAATAATCCACCTTGGTCGTACAACCTCTCTCTTGTTGTTGGTCAAAGTGATGGTCGTCCATGCGACCCCGGAGATGGGCTAGCTCGCCAATAATCACGCAAGTAGCTAGTCCCCAAAGACAACCACTGCATGCGTGTGGCCCAAACATATGTATGGAGAGGTGTGTTTTTGAGTAACAATGGAACAACTTTGATGTGGCACCATGATTTCGAACTAGAAATCCCCACACTGAGTGAGGGTTAGGTTCACGATTCATATGTATGTTACACCACACTTCAAGCCAACAACGGGGATTCATGCATGCATGCGTGCATAGTATATGCGCTCAGACTTAAGGTCTGAATCCCACCATGACCTATACTACGATAACACGAACCAAATGAAGAATCCGCCATGGTAACCTATCTTGTTGTTGGTCAAGGTGATCATGGATGTCCACGCGGGCCCACGAATATATAGGCTTGTCGCCGATAACCACGCTAGGGAGTGTACCGTTTGAACGCAACCACTACATGCATATGTATGGAGGTGATGCGTGCATGCATGTTTGAATACACAACATTGATGTGGCGCGTGCGTCAAAAATCGTACACTAGCTCCCCACACAGAGCGAGATCGATTCATGATGTGTCATTGTACTAGCCACTTCGACTCGATGGGAGGGACTCATGTGTCGTTGTATCATGCATGTCATCCCAGAGCAAAAATAATAATCCCCTCCTAAGTCAAATTAACCTCTCTTGTTGTCAGGCAAAAAGTAGTGATGGACCAAGTGGGCCCACAAATGGAAAGCATCGATATCGCTGATAACCGCTTAAGTGGGTGCGAGAGGACAACCACCACCGCTTTGCATGTGGGCCAAACATATATATGTTGAATACCCAAAATGCACAACTTTGATGTGCCGCATGCCTCAAAAACCGTAAACCATGCACCCACGCAGAGCGAGGTTTATCAAGCGTACTACATATGATGGTCCCCTTCCCCCCTCTTCACCGCATACTATATGCTCCTGCTGTAATATATGTACAACCCAAAAGAATCCTCATCGATGGTGAAATTAATTAACCTCTCCTGATGTAGGTCAAAGTGATGCATGCATGCATCGACAATGGCCTCGCGGGCCCACAGATGGAAGCGTCACACGTGAGTGTCCTAGGTAGGATATACATGTGGCCCAAAAAGGTGTTGTGTGATGTTTGAATTGCCAATTTCACAATTTTGATGTGGTATGTGCCTCGGAAACAAAAAGTCCCGACACTGAGTGAGATGTACTTGTTCACGGACGCGTACGTATAGTATATGTGTAGTCCCCTCCCACCTCTTCGACGTGTACTACCACCATAACACAAATAAAAAAGATTCTACCTTGCTGGTCAAATTAACCTCACTGCCGGCTGTTCATCAAAGTGATGGATGACGACCTCGCGGGCCCACAGAAAGTGTCACACATGAGTATCGAGTGTCGTGTAGGACAACCATCGACTGCGTGTGGCCAAAACATTTATGTATGAAAGGGTTGTGTAATGTTTTAAATGACGATTTCATGACTCCGATGTGGCACCGGCCTGCCTAACAAAACGTCCAACCCACACGGTGGCTCACAACTCGTAGTGTACTGCGAGCCACCCGCCACCCCCAGACGCACACACCCACACACACGCACACCGCGAATCCACCGCAACTATGATGCATGTTAAATTAATTATCCCGTGGTGAACATATATGTTACCAAAGGAGGGACGTTTTAATTTCAAAAAAATCACAGAGATCATTAAGACGTTTTAGTACATTGATTGATTGATTTTCTACGGGTATAATGTGCAAAAATCAAATTTGAGCTAAATGCACACGTGATAGTGCACCTAAATGGATTGCAAAAACACATGTGTCTCATTGGGTGCATGTTTACTCTCCGTGCAACAAATTTCAAACATTGAGAATCTTGATTTTTAAATTCTAGTACATCCAAAACTTATTTGAAATTCATGAAACTTATCATGTTGTCATATGGACACCAATACAAAGTGGCATTGTACTTTTTTGTCAAATTTGAGACTAGTTTTGATGTAATCTTTATCTAATTACAGATGGGAGATTATTAATAATTGGGAACTAATATCCCAAACGGATTATTTATTCGAACCGTGAGCGTTAGACCAACAATGGATACGTGCCATGCTTCGGTTAAGCAATAAAGCGGTAGCATTAATCATTCAAATAGAAAAACAATATATGTGCCGCCGCGCGACCCGTGTGCCGTGCGAGCAGGCGTGAGTTGACGGGAAGCATTTTCGAGCAGTCCGCCGCGTAGTCAGACGGGGAGGCGTGCGTGTAGGTGTGTGAAATTGACGGAGGCGTGGTCGCTGCGCAGTGTCATCGGGCAGCGTGCGAATAGTTGTGTGATACTTTGGTAGGCATGCTAGCAGTCTGGTGCGCGGGCTCACCGGGAGGCAAGCCATAGGTTTGACCGCCGCCCGTCTCTCTCCCACAACTCCCACTACTCCATATTAATGGTGCACCCAAGCGGCCGCACCCCCCATCCTCGCTACAGACACACACAATCCTCTTTCCCCGCTTGCATCCTCGACGCCGCTCTCAGTCCTCAAAGCTGTCAGTGTATGAGGATGCCACCGAAACGCCCCCTCGGAGGGAGTGGCGACGCTGGGGCTGCTAAAGCACCGGAGCACGGCGTGGAGATGGAGACACAGGTTGCCATCACCACTGGCGAGTTATTGCTGCACCCTGACATCGTCGACGGTGTCGAGCTTCCACAGCCGGAGGCGGAGTTCCACACCGACTCCGACGACCACTCCGGCGACGACTCTGAGGACCACTCTGGCGATGACTCCGACGATGACGGACAGCTGGTTAGTCATCTATACCCATTTATGTGTCAAATATATCATAGGCTTTCTCTGGTTACTCCTGCCTCTCCCTTTTTGGAATAGAAACCCTATGGTTATGTTCTCCCAATCCATAAAATCTGAGTAAGTTTCGTTAGATCTGTGTAGTGTATTAATTGTTTGAATGGTACAGGTGATAGGTGATTAGTTGTTTCATCTGTGCAAATGATTTCTGCTAGTAATCCGACTAGGGTTAGTGTTCGTGCTAATAATTCCTAGCCAGGGCTTGACAATTGATTTTGAATGACCTACATATGTTTGTGCCATTATTTTCTTCAAGATTGGTCTGTACATAGACGACTGTGCTTAAAAATCAAACCATAATCTCTGGATATGTATAAATAAATAGCCATAAATTCCTAATCCTACTTCACGGCATGTAATCATTGATTCGATGCCAAATTTGTTTTACTATTTGTATAGATGTTGTCTGGCGATGTGGACAACGAGGATGAAGATGGCCAGAGGAGGTACAAGAGGCAAATCCTGAGGGAGCTTTATGCGGGAATGCATAACATGCATATTAGCACCTGGAACGGCTGCTATGGATGCCCATTTTGCAACCAGAAGCTTCATGACACATATCTAAGTGTTCTAGCGCATGCAAGAGGACGGGTCGTTGGCTCCTTCAAGCAGAAGTATTCTCGCAGGGTGGCGTATAGCACGTACGCCGAGTACCCGGAGAAGCTTTAGGATCATGACGGCCGCATGTGAGATGAGATGTGGGATGGATCGAACTATGTACGCTTGAGTATGCTTGATGCGGTTGAACTATGTACTTGTGATTGAACTATGCTTATGTACGTGTACGCTTATTATCTATGTCTGAGTATGTTAAATATTTGGTCAAAATTTGGTAAAAATTACAAAGGGGACCAATAAACCAGGATGGAGGTAGTACATCAATCACACATGGTTCCCAAAATTGGAACCGTGTGCAATGACTTTCATTTTGCCTATTGCGTCAATCGCGCATGGTTCGCTCTAGCAAACCGTCACCCCCAAAATTCTTTGTGGGACATAAAACCCTCACCACCCAATTCAAAAAAGAAAAAAGAAAACCCTCACCATCCCCATGTCACAAAAACCCTCACCCCGCCCGCCACCCCCTCGGCCCCTGCGGTACGTTCCCCGTTCACACCTGCACAAGCTCCTCCGCGTCTATGCCATGGCACCGCCTATCGCGGCGGTAAACACTTAGATCAACGCCTGCCACCGCCAGGCTGCCGGCAAAGCCCACCACATTTCGCCACTTCCGCTTGCCGCCGCCCATCGCCATCGACTTTATTGACGCTGCTCGCGATCGACCCAGCTCCGCTCGGTTGGAGAATCTGCCGTACTGAGGGTTCTTTCTCATGGACGATAAGGTAACTAATTTAATGAGATATTATGTCATCTCTTATCCCAGTTCATCTGCCTCCTTTAATCACCCGGTGGAAATCGCCGTGAATTCATTTTTATTTGAGTTAATTTGAGGGTTTTCTTTCATTCATAGAATGTACAGTGCACCTACACTTCAGGGCTTTGCAACCTCCGCCAGAGATTCCATCTCACCATACCAGATAACTTGAGGACGCGCGCGATATGTTCAATATCACCCTAAATCGGTTGGCATGGCCTACTTTCCTGAACATATTCTAAATATTACTACATCTGGATAAAAGGTGGCACATGCACCATATACGTCGAAGGGGATTTTTTCCCTCTTCTTTCTATATTAGGCAAATTAACGATGTATTGTTCTTTCGATTACTCTCATATTTCCATGACATCATGTTTACCCTATCTATTTAATCACAGATTTTTGTCCTTCGATTTCAACTGTTGTATAGTTCTTTTAATTTGGGCCCATATTTGCATGTTATCATATTTTCTTTAACAATCCTATCATTTTCTGCAGAACATCCCTTGCTACGCAACAAGTTATGTAGTGCACAATTTTTCCCTTTACATAGATGAAGGCTCCACGGATGTCATACTGCACACAAACCATGGATTTACAATCGTTGCTACTGTAAGACTTGATGAATGTGGTGACTCCTATTTTGGCACTGGCTTTTGGAAAGAAATTACAAAGTTTTATGTACTGAAAGATGGCACTAAAATTGCACTACACATAAAAGGGGCTGGTCATGAGATATATGATAACTTCCCTGACAAAATCATCCGTCCAGACTTTGTTCGAAGTAAGTTTTCTTTTCAACTATATGCATGTTGACTTACCCAGCAATGTCAAATGAATTGTGTAGTATTTAAGCAACCAATTGTTATTCCATTTTCTTACTATATTCCTACCTAATAACTTCTAGTTACCAATACACTTTTCTATTGCCCTGTTTTAACTAAATATTCCCTGTACTCCCATTTCTATCAGAAAGCGCCGCTGACAAGGAGACTCTGGAGGTGGAGAACGGGGCTGCCAACAAGCGGAGGTGGGGCGAGCTAGAACCGCAAGCGACTCCATCAGGCCTAGACTTCATCAGCAGTCTCCCCGATGATATGTTGAGAGTCATCATCTCCCTCCTCCCAATCAAATATGGGGTGCAACCGTCCTTTCCCGGTGGTGGCGCCCCCTATGGAACTCCAGACCTCTCAACCTCATCGACACCCACGAGCTCTACCATGGCTATCGCAAAAGCCTGGATGTGTTCTCCAAGATCCTCGGCAGCCACCTTAGCCCAACCTTTTGGCCTTAGAATGGGCAAGTTCCGTTCCAACGGCAAGGACCGAGCCAAGCTTGATGACTGGTTATGATCCCCCGCCCTAGATCATCTAGAGGAGCTCACTTTTGATGATGGGCATATCCGGTCGTTGCCAACTCCCCACTCAGCCTCGCGACCATGATGTGCGTCGCCAAGTTCATGAACTGCCATCCCCCTTAATGATGCACCCGCTCTTATTCTACCACGACTGAAGCACCTCGAGCTCATCGCCATCTGCCTCTCAAACGGTGACATGGAGCGCCTGCTCCGTGGTTGTACTACACTCGAGTACCTTCGTCTTCAGGCGATCAATGGGTTGAGTACCTTCCACATCACCTCCATGACTCTCCAGACTATTTATGTGTGTTGTTGGTGCGGTAGGAAGACATCACAAGATGTGTACCACGATATGGTCATTGAGGACACACCTGCACTTGAGAGATTACTTGTAGTTGATCAAGAAGATCCAACAAGAATCAATGTCATTTCTGCGCCGAAATTGATAGTGGTGGGCTACTCGTCTCACAATTACTCCGAACTTGTTATTGGATCCACACCCGTTCAGGTAGAACAGCCGCCTTCTACCTCTCCTTCTACAAATTAACATTATTTCTAATTTTGAAGATGTTTGTTCGTCTGTCATTCAGAAAATGATTCCGAGAAGCTTGACCCCGAAACCGCGCACAGTGAAGGTCTTGGCACTGGAATCTATCGACCCCAACCTGGAGCAAGTTGTTAGTTTCTTGAGGTGCTTTCTGTGCCTGGAGAAGCTATATATCGAGGTGATGTTCCTTTCCTGTTAAATGTTAACCATAAGGGAGTTAAAGTTTTCTTAGGGAACTTTTCATCCACTCCAACCTCTTGTGAAGAAGGCTACATTTTTCTAGATGTAATAAAATGCCCATGTTAATCATGTCAGATCAAAGATGGCATGTTAGTGCATTTTACAAATCCTGCAAACCAAATAGGCATGTAGTAATGTTCAAAACTGCATGTAGGCACTAACATGTTTTCTTCTTTTGCATATAAGATTAGGCCCGGTGGTGGATAATGTGATACAATATAACAATCACGTCGAATGCCTAGATCTGCATCTCTCAGAAATTACTTTGAACTCCTATCAAGGGACCTTATCGGAGATTATATTCGCCAGGTTCTTTGTTCTGAGAGCAAGGGTGCTAAAGGAAATGAGGTTTGCCCTACATTTATTTCAAAAACAAATGAATGGTTTGTTGATCAGCGTCGGCGCCTGCAGTGGAATGGAGTAGGCTCCAAAATGCTGAATTTCATTTTGGAACTTCAGATGACAGAGTAATCGGAAGTCATCATGTCAACCCCATACATGACTTCTCAGTGGCTGACCCCTTTGTAAAAATTGTGAGGTTTTGAAACCAGACTTAGAAGCGGTGATATTAGTTTGAACCTCTCTGATATCCATGTTTAGCGGATCAGTGCGAGCGTTTGCAGCTGATGAGCTGAATTTCATTTCTAATATCAGTTTGAACCTTGTAATCTTCAAATTTGAGCCATATAACTCTGGAATTTGAACCTTGTAACATTTCAAGCTTTTGTGGTACAATTGTTGAAATGGCATCGTATGGGACTCGTATATTGCTAACACTATTTTGACCTTAATATGCAACGGTCTTAGATTTTATTAACCATTCTCGAATCAGTTTACCTTGTTGAACTCACAGCACACGATCTGTATAGCTAACTCGACTGCGATCTTCGGCATTATTGCACACAGTTGGTTTCTTCCGCCGTGTGCACTGTAGAGCGTAGAATTAATTATCGCACTCGAGTGTCCATCATCACCCTTCTCTGTAACTTTGACCTCATCACCCACGGGTAAACTTATGATCGAAGTCATTCCACACACTTCGTTTTTACAAAGCTTTTTGCCAATAAACACCCACGATTTGTCCCTCTTCTAGCCGACATGTGGCCAAACTAGCCAGGCGGGAAGCTTGTGCGGTAAACAGCGCAGTAGCGTGGGAATAGGCTCGCCGACGATACATTTGGCGCCTCTTTGAGCCCACGCGTGTGGTGCGGTGTTGTCAAGCATGCACTGGAATCCTTCGCTATTAACGATGTGACAAGACGTGATGATTACAGGCCGGCCGGCCCCCATTTATTACAGCAGCCATTTAACCCTTGTGTCTCTTCAACCTTTCGATCACGCCCCACCATTGCAAGAAGCACACCCACCACGAGAAATTCTTAGAGGGTATCTTGCGTGGTTCCAATGGCGCTCCGAGCGGCTGCTGATGACGAGCAGCAGTTCACCATGCGTGCCATGGTGGACACCCACAGAAGGTTCATGGACCTCTCGGTGGTGTACACCAACGACCCGGTCTGGGTGGAGCACTCCATCCACATCATGGAGTTGTTGCTTGCCGTGGAGAAGTACAAGGTGGTCGGGTTCGACCTCGAGTACACCCGCGCTCGTGCCGGGTCTCATCCCAAGGTCGCCGTCACCCATATGTGTGTGCGCCATCATGTCCTTGTCTACCACTACTGCCTGGCCACAAGGACTTGCGAGCGTTTCACCAGGTTTGTCAACAGCCCCCTCTACATGTTCCCTATGGTGGACATCACCAACGATGTAAAGGCGATCGAGAATTCGGGCATCGCTTGCCAGAATCTTGTCGACATCCAGGGCCAATACAAGATCTGGGGCAGCAAGGAGCATGAGAAGGACTCACTGGTTCACCTCGCCGAGGCCATCATCGACCCCTACTACAGAGACATGAAGGATTCGTGCAACAAGGACAAGTGTGCTTGGCACTCGGCCTGGATGGAGAAACTCGGCAAAGCTCATGCTGTGTACGCGGCAAAGGAGGCGTACGTGAGCTATGACATGTACAGGCGGATGTTGACATGAGGAAGTGCCTCCTTCCCCAAAATGGCTAGGGATCCAGCCGTAAGCAGAGCAATGGCAAGCGTCATCGCAACAATAATTAGATGATTAGATCCTCGTTTCTCCTACTTTAGTATGCATGTAATTGCTTACTTTGGTGTGTTGAATTGTTATGTGGGTAGTAACTTGTGTAATTGTATGCTTAATTTGGTTATGCAATGATGTCTTTTTAAGTATATATGTTGATGCTCTGTAGACAGAGTGTAGATGTTGTGCGGACAAAGAAAATCACATCGCACATGGACTAATCAATGGAACCCGTCGGTGATGTTTTCATCAACCACTCACAATTGTATACCAGCAATCGTTTGCTCACAACACACACGGCTTGTTAGCAGTAATCATTTGTGTTGTTATCGGTCTTTGCACATGTTTCCGATTACAGACCTGTTTGCCTTGTATCACACCCATCTTGTTCATTTGAACCATTTCTGCTCTCATGTCTCAATGCAAACAGTTCATCCGAGTGAACCGCATGTCGTATATCGCACACACCTTTGATATGGCTGACCGTTTCTTTTGTGTTGCCTAATCACAAACAGTTCATCCGAGTGAACCGTATGTTATACATCGCATACACCTTCATCCTGCTGCCCGTTTCTTTTGTTCCTCCTCATCGCAAACAGTTAATTGACCTGAACCGTATGCCCTGCATCACACACGCAACTAAAATCTGAACCATGTTTGATGCATCCTCCATCGCAAACGTTTTGCACCTTTTTTGATAGGTTTTTTACACCACCATTTGCGATTATGGCATCGCACATAGTTTCGTCGAAGGGTCTCTGATCATAGTGTCATGTTAGCAGCAACCTGCAGTAGTGCTTTTGAGGCTTGACAATCACAATATTGGTCATACAAGCAATTCATGAATAGTTAGTATAAGGAAGAGAACTTTCACATATAAATACACTATCATGGAAATCTTTTGTGATTGTGAGCCCCCATCAAAATACTATATGCCAAAATTGTTGATGTTGGACAAGGAAGACAACGCAATGGTTTATGTTTTTTCATATTCACATAGAAGTTATATTGTCATAGATCCTTCAACATGTGGTGCTTGCCCCCCATCTTTGCTGGCCAAAAATTCTGCACCAAGTAGAGATACTACTTGTGCATCCAAAATCCTTAAACCCAAATCTTATTTTCAAGAGTCCACCATACCTACCTAAGGATTGAGAAAGATCCTTCAAGTAAATTGTCATCGGTGCAAAAAGGCAATAAAAATTTCTTAGATCATTTAGTGTAAGAGAAAATTGAGCATTGTACGAACTTGTGATGGCAAAGTAATAAAAGCGATGGACTGCATAATAAAGGTTGCTATCATAAGGGGCAATATAACATGACGTTCTTTTGCACTAAGGGATTGAGCATACAAACAAATAAGCACATGGCAACCTCTGCTTCCCTCTACAAAGGGCCTATCTTTTACTTTTCAGTATTTACTTTTATGCAAAGAGTCAAAGTATTCCTCTCTATTCCTTTTTATTTTCTCTTTTGGTAAGCATCATGTGGTGAGGAAAGATCTAGGCACATATGTCCAGTTGAATATGGATAGCGTGAGTTATTATTGTTGACATCACCCTTGAGGTGAATACGTTGGGAGGCAAAACAATAAGCCCCTATGTTTCTATGTGTCCGGTTCAAACATTTTGCTCATGTGTACAAGGTGAGTGTTAGCAATCATAGAAGACTATATGATGGTTAAGTATGTGGAGCTCTTACTTAAACTTCGTTGAATAAGTTGAATTGCAATTGCTTGGTGACTAAGAACATAGGTTGTTGGGTTTCAAGAGAATTCATTGTTTGAACCTTAACATGTGAATTGGTTGCCACTATAACACGAGAAGTTTCATAAGAAATAATTGTTGTTATGATGCTAGGAAGAGTGATTGAAATTATCATTGATCAACCTTTTGCACTTTGCTAGCACTCACACTTCATAAATTATTTCTTTTATCATTTACCTACTCGAGGACGAGTAGGAATTAAGCTTGGGGATGCTGATATGTCTCCAACGTATCTATAATTTATGAAGTATTCATGCTGTTATTTTATCATTCTTAGAAGTTTTACAATCACTTTATAGCAATTTTATATCATTTTTTGGGACTAACCTATTGACCTAGTGCCCAGTGCCAGTTGCTGTTTTTTGCTTGTTTTTTACATCACAGAAAATCAATATCAAACAGAGTCCAAACACCGCGAAACTTTACGGAGATTTTTTTTGGACCAAAAGGAACCCAATGGGCCAGAGCTGCACCTGGGGGGTGCCCCGAGGGGGCACAGCCCACCAGGGCGCGCTAGGGCCCCCTGGCGCACCCAGGTGGGTTGTGCCCACCTCGGTGGCCTCCCGCACCCCCTCTTTGCACTATAACTTCCCAAATATTCCGAAACCCTTTGGGGTTAACCTAAATCAGAAGTTTCGCCGCTGCAGGGCTCCGTAGCCACCGATGAGGAGGGAGTAGTCCACCCTCGGGGCTGAGGGTTTGTACCAGTAGCTATGTGTTTAATCTCTCGCTCTCATGATCTATGTCATGGGCTTTGTTAATATAGTCGGATCATATGATGTTTCTCCCATCTATACTCTTGTTGTGCTAGATTGAATCTTTACCCTTTGAAGTTTTGTCATGACGGATTGAATATTCAGAGATGAGAACACATGATATATGTCTTGTGGTATGAATACTTGAGGTGACAATTGGGGTATCGTATTGATTCACTTGATATATGTTATGTCATTCAACTTGCGGATTCCCGCGGTGATATTGGGGTAATCTATGCATAGGGGTTGATGCACGTTTTTCTCTGGTAGAAACTTCGGGGTCTCTTTATAGTTCTTTGTGTGGATTGAGTATTATGAATATGAATATGCTTTGCTGTTATTCTAGTACGAACTCTAGGATAGATAGAAAGGAAGCAATAGCTTTGTGTTATTTTAGTACAAACTCTTGAATAGATCGATCGGAAAGAATAGCTTTGAGGTGGCTTCGTACCCTACAAACAATTCCTATCTTTTGTTCTCCGCTAATAGGACCTCGGGAGTGATTCTTTATTGTACTTTGAGGGATAATCATATGATCCAACTATGCTAGCACTGTTGAGAGATTGCACTAGTGAAAGTACGGACCCTAGGCCTTGTTTTTAAGCATTGAAACACTGTTTTTGTGCCCGTTTACTATTTGCTACCTTGCTGTTTTTATTTATTCAGATTATAAAAAATATATTTCTACCGTCAATATTACACTTTTATCACCATCTCTTCGCCGAACTAGTGCACCTATACAATCTGCCATTGTATTGGGTGTGTTGGGGACATAAGAGATTTCTTGTATTTGGTTGCGGGGTCGTTCGAGAGAGACCATCTTCATCCTACACCTCTCACAGATTGATAAACCTTAAGTCATCCACTTGAGGGAAAATTGCTACTGTCCTACAAAACTCTACGCTTGGAGGCCCAACACGTGTCTACAAGAATAAAGTTGCATAGTAGACATCACTTCCCCCGGGGCAGCACTCCAGCCGTCGGCCTTCCTCGTCGAAGACCTTGAAGAACAGTGTGGAGGCGTCGTCGAACTCGAAGTGGATGGCAAGGGCCCTATCCGTGCGGCAGGCGCGGGCAACCTCGCCCCATCCTCGGGTCATGAAGATGCTGCCCGGAGGGACGGCATCGACCTCCGCCCCCGTGGCCAGGCTGCAGCACCCGGCGTGCTGCAGCTACAACTCGAGCAGCCCCCTCGGCGGCATCTCCTCAGTGAAGAACCGTAGGAACCGGATCCAAGTGTGTGGCGGCATTGCCGCCCATATCATGAACTCATGCGAGGAGCCCTCGGTGTGGGTTCGTGGGCCGGCCAGCCGCGTAGCCCCCGCCTGGTCACCATGGTCGTGGCCCGTGCGGCGATGGGTGTTGCTGCCCTCTCTGGAGCCCTGCGCACTGGCGTATAGAGGGAGCGGGAAAGTAGGCGATGGCTGCTCGTACCAGGGCTGCGTCACCTCCTGCCTCTCCCCAGCGTCACGAGGGCGGTTGAACCTCTTCTTCGATGGAAGCGGTTCGGGCTCCTCGCGATGGGCCTTTCCCTTTTCCGCCGCGGAAAACCTCCTGATCGGCGCCATGGGAACTACAGCAAGACAGCGAGGCAAGAAAGAGGAAGAAGAAGTGGGCGGCGAGAAGACAGAGATGAGCAAGAGGGGCTCTGCCCCTCCTCTCATTTATAGCACGTGGAAGGCCAACCGCCGGCCTCCATGATCCCACGCAATGATGGCTTTTCTATACATGCAGTGAAGTTTCGTCAAGTCGGACGATTGCTGAGGCGGCGTGGGGAAGCGGAGGCGCCCACGTCCCATCAATTGCCACGCGTCGACCAAGGCCGCTGGCGGTTAGGGCCCACGACGCTCCGCACTTGCCCTTTGGCTTCGCCTCAAAGCCAAGTTCGAGCGCGCCTTGGGCCCGGGGGCTACTGTTGGCATTCTGGGAATGGGGGTACCCATACTTGCCTGCCTGCGGCCCACGGCGTGGCTCTGTCGACAGCCTGGTATGGCCCAGCTTCAACATCAACAACTCAAGACCCTCATGAGGCGGACGACACCAAGACCTCACTGGGGGGCGGCTGAGGGAGTCCTGGATTAGGGGGTGTTCGGGTAGCTGGACTATACCTTCAGCCGGACTCCAGGACTATGAAGATACAAGATTGAAGACTTCGTCCCGTGTCCGGATGGGACTTTCCTTGGCGTGGAAGCAAGCTTGGCGATGCGGATATTCAAGATCTCCTACCATTGTAGCCGACTCTGTGTAACCCTAACCCTATCCGGTGTCTATATAAACCGGAGGGTTGTAGTCTGTAGGACATCAACTCCATATACAACAATCATACCGTAGGCTAGCTTCTAGGGTTTAGCCTCCTTGATCTCGTGGTAGATCTACTCTTGTACTACCCATATCATCAATATTAATCAAGCAGGAGTAGGGTATTACCTCCATCGAGAGGGCTCGAACCTGGGTAAAAACATCGTGTCCCTCGTCTCCTGTTACCATCCGGCCTTGACGCACAGTTCGGGACCCCCTACCCGAGATCCGCCGGTTTTGACACCGACATTGGTGCTTTCATTGAGAGTTCCTCTGTGTCTTCGCCTTTAGGACCGATGGCTCCTTTGATCATCAACAACGATGCGGTCCAGGGTGAGACTTTTCTCCCCGGACAGATCTTCGTCTTCGGCGGCTTCGCACTGCGGGCCAATTCGCTTGGCCACCTGGAGCAGATCGAAAGCTACGCCCCTGGCCATCAAGTCAGGTTTGGAAGCCTAAATTACATGGCAGACATCCACGGAGATTTGATCTTCGACAGATTCGAGCCACAACCAAGCAAGCCGCACTGTCTCGCGGGGCATGATCTAGCTCTGTCACCGAACAGTATCCCGGAGGCCGCAAAGGCACCAGCTCTGACCCTTAATTCGGAGCCAGTTGTGTCAAGCGAGGATGAGCGATTGCACGTCACCTCGGGGGCTGCGATCTTAAAGGCGATCGAGCCGAACGCCGGCCCCACACTCCGTGTGACTCACGACTTCGAGGATCCGGACTCCGAACCCCCCGCGCCCCTGCCGATCGAATTCGATTGGGCGCCAATAATGGAGTTCACCGCCGCGGACATCTTTCAGCACTCGCCTTTTGGCGATATCCTGAATTCTCTCAAGTCTCTCTCTTTATCAGGAGAGCCCTGGCCGAACTGCGGTCAGCGAGGATGGGATACGGACGATGAAGAAATTCAAAGCCCACCCACCACCCACTTGGTAGACACTATCGACAATTTAAACGACGTGCTCAACTTCGACTCCGGAGACATCAACAGCATGGATGACGATGCAGGAGATACCGATGAACCAACGCCCATAGGGCATTGGACAGCCACCTCATCTCACGATGTATACATGGTGGATACCCTTAAAGGAAGCGACAACGAGGAAAAAGGGGATGGAACGGGAGATCGACCCCCCGAAAAGCAATCAAAGCGTCGGCGTAAACGCCGGCCCAAGCCCCGCCTCGATAAAAACCCAGCCATAGAGCAGGACGAGCCGGTAGACGACGAGCAGGCCTTAGGGCAACCGTCCGAACAGGGCAACACGGATAGAGAAACCGAACATCCCTTCTCCGGCGAAAACGGCATTCCGGACGACCTCACGCCGGATAAACCCATGGAGCAGAAGAATCTCCACGAGAGGCTCATTGCAACTACACGCAGCCTGAAAAAGCAGAAGCAGAAGCTAAAAACAGCGGAAGATGCACTCCAGATTAGATGGAGCAAAGTAATCAATACCGCAGATAAATACGGCGACGGTCGCCACACTAAAAGCTATCCAAAAAGAAAGCTACTGCCTGAATTCGACGAAGAGGCCCTAGAGCCCTCGCATTCAAAAAATAAGAAAGCCACACGGTCGGATAGACGACCCCACAAAACGGCAAGCGGCGCCGCACTTAAATCGGCATGCGACCCACCTAAGGATTCGCATCATGGCCCAGTTAGGTCCATTTATGGGCCAAGAAAGCAAGCTCTCGTAAGCAATGCAATAAAGCCATCATCAGAATCCGGCACACCCAAATACAGGGGCGCCGCACACCCCCTATGTTTCACCAATGAGGTCCTGGACTATGAATTTCCAGAGGGATTCAAACCCATAAACATAGAGGCATATGATGGAACAACAGACCCTGGAGTCTGGATCGAGGATTATATCCTCCACATACACATGGCTAGAGGAGATGATCTCCACGCCATAAAATATTTACCCCTTAAGCTTAAAGGGCCAGCCCGGCATTGGCTTAAAAGCCTTCCTGAAAACACAATTGGAAGTTGGGAAGAGCTCGAGGATGCTTTCCGAGCAAATTTTCAAGGGACCTATGTCTGCCCTCCAGATGCAGACGATCTCAGTCACATAACTCAACAGCCCGGAGAATCAGCTCGGCAGTTCCGGAATAGATTCCTCACCAAAAAGAATCAGATAGTCGACTGTCTGGACGCCGAAGCCTTAGCATCTTTCATGCATAACGTCTGAGATGAATGGCTCGCCAGACACCTCGGCCAAGAAAAGCCAAGAACAATGGCCACACTAACAAGCCTCATGACCCGCTTTTGTGCAGGAGAGGACAACTGATTGGCAAGGTGCAGCCCCAGCGACCCAAGTACATCCGAAACTAGGGATGGAAACGGAAAACCGCGACGCAACAAGGACCTTCGCCGGACTAAGGAAAAAAGTCCGAAGAGCACAGCAGTCAATGCCGGATTCAAAGGTTCACGACAAAATCAGACAAAACCACCCCTCCAGGATAACAGGGACGATCCATCCAACTTAAATAAAATCCTGGATAGGATATGTCAGATACACAGTACTCCCGGGAAGCCTGCTAACCATACCCACAGAGATTGTTGGGTTTTCAAACAATCCGGCAGACTCAATGCCGAACACAAGGGGCTCGACACACCAAGCGAAGACGAGGACGAACCCCAAAAGCAGAGCACCAGGAAACAAAAGAACTTCCCACAAGAAGTAAAAACAGTGAACTTACTTCACATAACAAAACGTGCGGCGCCCATAAAGGTACGCACCACACGACCTATCCCCAAAGGGTCCCGCCACTGGTTGTCAAAACCAATCATCTTCGATCAGCTAGATTATTCTAGAAATATCAAGAATGCAGGCTGGACTGCCTTGATACTCAATCCAATAATTGGCGGACTCCGGTTTTCAAATGTCCTTATGGACGGCAGCAGTGGACTAAACCTGATATATCAGGATACAATCCATCACATGGGGATAAACCCAGCAAGAATCCGCCGCAGCAAAACCTCCTTTCAAGGGGTAACACCTGGTCCGGACACCCATTGTATGGGTTTTCTCCGGCTCGAAGTTATATTCGGCTCTGTCGATAACTTCCGCCGCGAAAAGCTGACCTTCCATATCGTCCCGTTCTCAAGTCGCTATCAAGCACTACTGGGACGCGAAGCTTTCGCCCGCTTTAACGCAATACCGCATTATGCATCTCTCACGCTTAAGATGCCCGGTCCACGAGGCATCATCTCTTTGAAGGGGGAGCACTAAAGTGCGCCTCCCCAAGCGGAGGACTGTGCGGCCGCTTTGACAGCCCCACAGTAAAATGGCCTCACCGGCCAAAAAACTTCGAAATAGGTCATTAAAGACCACGAACGCGGATAGACGAGTTCGGGACAAAATCATCATTGATGCAGGCTTAGTGGACATATACCCCCACTAGGGGCTCCATGCATATACAATAAGAGACAATAAAGCTCAATTTTATATATTTTACTTTATACTTTGTTTATTTTAAACTTTTGTTCGGCACGACCCGTTTTCAACTCAGTTCCTCTCTTTTACAGATGAACGTCGTGCGGCGCCCGTCCAGGATACGGCACAACGGAGACACAGGTGCAGACGTGTAGTAGGGACCCGTCCTAAAGGATTCTTTTTAGATTAAGACCCTGCGTAAACCTTTTTTATTGTCTCCTGTTGCTACACATCCCCTGGTTTTTTCTGATATAACCAAAGGAGGAGGCTGGCGTCTTGGCATGTGGCCACGTCAGAATTTCTGCACGTACCTGGACACTAGGGGCTTTTTTAATAAAGAGTGTTGTTTCGCCCGCACTCATAAAGACCAAACACCTTAGGGAGTGTTCGGCATCACGAGTTTTGGCATTATATGCATCAGCTCCGAATCATGTCTTTGGTCAAATGTTGGGTTGCCCAGCTCCTGAGTTCGGCTACCTTACGTTCCGCTCTATCGGCTAAGGTAGCACCAGGAGAACTATTGCGATTGTGCCCCGGTTCGGCCGGGCGAGCACCTCAGTAGAGAAAGCCGAAAACTGACTGTCATGATGTAGCGTGAGACTGGTCAGCCACTCGATGACATATCGAAATCTATCAGATTCCTCCGCTTTAACGAAGGGCTGCTTCTCGGTCAGGCACATACGCGCCCCGAACTCGGGTGAGCGCAATCACCACCAAGAGGCTACCTAAATAGTCTCACTGTCAAGCTCCTATGGCTAAGTGAAAGTGTTAAAGCATTATAGTCCGGTTGCCTGGCCCGCTGCGCTATCACCTCCTTTGTAGGACCAAGACGTTGGGTTAAGTGTGAAAATGCGTCTTCTGCGAGCACCCCTGCACTATGTGCATGGGGGCTAAAGCCAACGACTGCCATCTTTCAGATTTTGTATATATATATATATATATATATATATATATATATATATATATATATATATATATATATATATATATATCTTAAAACGGCCGCACAGGAGGTGTTCCCAATACTTGAAGGCACAAGTATAAAAAGGCCACTATAGTTTATCAAAATATTACTTTATAATTACATATGCTATCATAACAGAGCATCTTTCGAGCACTGCGTCTCTATTACACGAGCGCCTTCAAGGACTTCCTAAAAATAGTGCTCGGAGGATACTCGGCTTTTGTCCGAATCTCGGGACGCAACTACGGTGGTCTCCATCTCTGCCCAGTATGTCTTGACACGGGCAAGAGCCATCCTTGCGCCTCTATGCATGCTGACCTCTTCATTGCATTAATACGCGGCACCGCGTCAAGGAATTGCTGCACCAAGCTGAAATAACTCTTCGGCTTTGATCTCCCCGGCCACAGATGACCCATGACGTACTTCATGGCGAGTCCGGACAACCTATTCAGTTCGGCCCATTGAGCCAAACGATCGTCCACTGCCAGTGGACGCTCTAGATTGTGAAACTGCGACCAGAAAAGCTTTTCCACTTCGCGATCTTTCTGATCCCGAAAGTGTTCGGTCACATCAGCAGCACTCGCTGCCAAATCCAGATAGGTATCCTCCACACTCCACATCCGGTCCAACGGAGCAAACTTCGGATCACAAAATTCCCTTCGCGGCATAAAGGGCTTTCCAGCCGCAATCTGTTCGGCCTGACGTAGCTCCTCCTTCGCAGCTCTCACCGCAGAGCGCGCGTCCTTGGCATTGGCAATGGCCTTCTCTAAGTCCGTCTGTTTCGCCTGGTCTTCTTTCTCAAGAAGTCTGCAACAGTCTGCAACACTCTTTAACTTTTCGGCCATCTCGGTCATCTCTTCCTTGCTTCAGCAATGAGCAGCCTGTTCGGCTCTCAGCTCTTCAAGGGCTTTCTTGGCAGCCGCATCACTTTCTCTGGCTTGTTCTTTAGCTCAGGCAAGTTCTGCCCTAAGACTCTCCACGGCAGCCGCACCATCTGCGTCAAGCACACACATCATAAGACACTGGCATAAAACTTTTCTTACCTGATGCTGCCCGAGGAATTACATACCTTGAGCCTCATCAAGCCGCTTGTTGACAAGCGCGATGTCGGCATCTGCCACGTCCAGTTGCCGCTTTAGTTCGGCAAAATCATCAGTTCGGCTCGATTCCGGACACCCTGCCGCCTACATTCAAAGGCGACATCTTAGACCTGGGATTATGATCCTCCGCGTGCCGTCATTTCTTGACGACGCGCAGCGTCTCAGGGGCTACTATCTATATAGGGCGCATCTTATTCATGCGCAACTGACAAAAGTGTACATTATCTAATGTACCTCAAAACCCGTCAGTAAACTTTTGACGGCCACATGCAATCCGCTCTCTGCGGATGAGATCCTTTCAATCACCGTGCCCATCAATGCACGGTGCTCCTCTGAGATAGAAGCTCGCCCCAGTAGAATCTTTAGCTCCTCTGGCCGAGCACCAGACGGTGCCGGACTTGTCCCACGACCTCTTTCAAAGGCCGGACGCGGAGAACCTCGGGGGGCCACATAACTATCTTCCGCCCCTGCCGGATTCGGAGAAACCCTCCGCGACGACACCTCAGGATCGCCCGCCTCGCTAGGCGGCACGGCAGGGGGAGGCGTCCCGCTCTCTATCATCTCCAGAAGGAGATCCCCCGAAGACGAGCTCTGCTGAGAAGGGTTGAGGTCCGAGCTACAAGGTAAAAATTCGGTTAATCTTCTCAGATATAAATCAAGGATTTCCCTCATCCCTCAAAAGGAAAATCTTTCTCTACTTACGGCTCGCTGGAGGGCTGATCCCCTTGAGGGCATAGTCCGGCCGAGGAACTCCCCGGTGTCGGACCCTCTGACGAGGACTTTCCCCCCGCTTCGAGGCCATGGTTTCCGGGTCGTCAGAGGCGGCTCTCTTCTTCCCCTTAGGAGAGGAATTGTCAGTTCCTCCCTTCGGAGCAGCCTCCTTCGAGGAGGCCATAGTTTCCTTGTCCTCCCCCTTGCTTCCCTCCAAAGGCATTATCTCCAGCATCCTGACCAGCACGGGATCCGGCCTGGTTTCGGGAAGGGGAGCCGGACACCTGATTAGCTTTGCCTTCGCTGTCCACTCATGTTTAAAAGGACGGCTCTTTTAGGGGCAAGTTTACGACAATTATACGGATAGAAGGTCCGGGCACAAGGTTGCTTACTTGAGTATCCGGGCGATTGCAGCTTAGGCCTGCGTCCTCGGTTAAATCCGGACACATCTCTTGTGATCCGAAGAACAGTTTATACATCTCCGCGGGCGTTGCGCCCATGAAATTCTGGAGAGCTCGCGGTCCCTCTGGATTAAACTCCCACAGGCGAAGGGAGCGACGTTTGCCGGGCAATATTCGGCGAATCAGCATGACCTGCGTCACCTTGACCAGGCTGAGGTCTCCTTCCAAGAGATCCTTAATGCGGCCCTGTAACAAGGGCACGTCTTTGGGCAAACCCCAATCTAACCCTCTGTTGACCCATGACGCTAGCCGTGGTGGGGGACCCGAGCGAAAGGCAGGAGGCGCCACCCACTTGGTGCTCCGAGGAGCAGTGATATAAAACCATTCTCGTTGCCACAAGCCTAGCTCCTCTTGAAGAGAGCCCTCGGGCCATGGAGCATCAGCATTTTTGCTTATAACAACACCTCTGCACTTTGTGTGCCGTCCCTTGATCATCTTCGGCTCCACTTTGAAGGTCTTGAGCCATAATCCGAAGTGAGGGGTAACACGGAGGAACGCTTCACACACGACAATAAACGAGGAGATATGGAGGATGGACTCCGGAGCTAAGTCATGGAATTCCAGCCCGTAATAAAATAGCAGTCCCCTGACAAAGGGATCCATTAGGAAGCCCAACCCCCAAAGGAAGTGAGACATGAACACCACGCTCTCACCGGGCTGGGGACTGGGAATGACCTGCCCTTGAGCAGGCAACCTATGCGAAATTTCGCCGGTCAGAAACTTAGCCTCCCTCAACTTTAGTACGTCCTCCTCCGTGACGAAAGAGGGCGTCCATCGGCCTTGAAGGTCAGAACCGGACATCATCGAAGGTCCGAAGCGCCTGGAATCTGGAGCCTGGGGTGTTGGAACTCGAGGCGACAGGCGAACTCGCTTGAGATCAAAAAAAAGAGTAAGGCCTTGGTCTCTTTATAAGAGGTTGAATACCAAGAGCCCTCCCCGTAACCGTTCGGGACTCGTCTTTAATCGAGGAAACGTGCTAACAGGCACGGTTGGGTTACCCACGTCCGTGTTGATGAGAATCCCGTAAAAGGGGTACACGATCTCTGCTTTGACAAGACGTGCCAAGGAAACCGCCTCGCAAAACGTGCTGAGGTGGAAAAGTAAAAACGATTCGAGTAAAGGACTTGGCCGTAGTGTGATGACGCACTGCGGAATACGTCAGCAGATTTGGTTTGTGTTAATATTATTCTCTCTATGGCAATATGTGTAAAACTTATTTTGCAGAGCCGGACACTACTCTTGGTGTTTACAATCTTCTATGAAGGACTTGGAGGAGGAACCCGCCTTGCAATGCCGAAGACAATCTGCGCGCCGGACTCGTCGTCATTGAAGCCTGGTTTAGGGGCTACTGAGGGAGTCCTGGATTAGGGGGTGTTTGGGTAGCCGGGCTATACCTTCAGCCGGACTCCAGGACTATGAAGATACAAGATTGAAGACTTCGTCCCGTGTCCGGATGGGACTTTCCTTGGCGTGGAAGGCAAGCTTGGCGATGCGGATATTCAAGATCTCCTATCATTGTAACCGACTCTGTGTAACCCTAACCCTATCAGGTGTCTATATAAACCGGAGGGTTGTAGTCCGTAGGACATCA
Source organism: Triticum dicoccoides (assembly GCF_002162155.2). Lineage (NCBI taxonomy): Eukaryota > Viridiplantae > Streptophyta > Magnoliopsida > Poales > Poaceae > Triticum > Triticum dicoccoides. The sequence goes on from NC_041380.1 coordinate 404,296,716, forward strand.
ACTCCATATACAACAATCATACTGTAGGCTAGTTTCTAGGGTTTAGCCTCCTTGATCTCGTGGTAGATCTACTCTTGTACTACCCATATCATCAATATTAATCAAGCAGGAGTAGGGTATTACCTCCATCGAAAGGGCCCGAACCTGGGTAAAAACATTGTGTCCCTTGTCTCCTGTTACCATCCGGCCTTGACGCACAGTTCGGGACCCCCTACCCGAGATCCGCCGGTTTTGACACCGACAGCGGCCTCCCCAGGCTGGCTCCCGAGGAGCGGATATATCAATGCAAGGTGCACCTCGCGAGGTTCATATGACATGAGCCATGACGACCAAGGCCAGGCGGGCGCCAGCGGGCGCAGTGTACCAGTTTCCTCTTTGGTGCTAAGGAGGCAAGCACAGGCGTGGAGTCCCAAGAAATCAAGCAAAGGTTTCCATTTCGGTGCAACAAGACCAAGACCACCAGGACGGCAGGACGGAGGTCATCGCGGAGCCCACCGCGGCATCACGACTAGGAGCTTTTGCAGGCGAAGACCACTTTTGTCAGGATAACATGTACTAGTTGTCTCCCTTTGAATTTGGCAGTTGTGGGATCCCTTCCCGCCTTACATTTGGGAAGAGGACCAAGGCCACTATAAATAGGACCTAGCCGCTGTTGGGGAACGTAGCAGAAATTCAAAATTTTCCTACGTGTCACCAAGATCTATCTATGGAGAGACCAGCAACGAGTAGAAAGAGAGTGCATCTACATACCCTTGTAGATCGCTAAGCGGAAGCATTCAAGTGAACGGGGTTGATGGAGTCGTACTCGTCGTGATTCAAATCACCGATGATCCTAGTGCCGAACGGACGGCACCTCCGCGTTCAACACACGTACAGCCCGGTGACGTCTCCCACGCCTTGATCCAGCAAGGAGAGAGGGAGAGGTTGAGGAAGACTCCATCCAACAGCAGCACAACGGCGTGGTGGTGGTGGAGGAGCGTGGCAATCCAGCAGGGCTTCGCCAAGCACCATGGGAGAGGAGGAGTAGGAAGAGAGGTAGGGCTGTGCCAGAACTTCGTGTATAGCTCCCATGCGCCTCCCCACTATATATAGGGGTGGAGGGGCTGGTTTCTTGCCCTCCAAGTCCATTGGGGCGTTGGCCAAGGTGGGAGGAAAGAAATCTCATTATTTCCTTCCCCACCGATTGTTATCCCCCCTTTTTAGGGATCTTGATCTTTTCCCTTCGGGATATGATCTTATTCCTTCTAAGGGGGGATCTTGGTGCGCCTTGACCAGGGGTGTGGGGCCTTGCCCCCACTACCCACGTCCATGTGGGTCCCCCCATGCAGGTGGGCCCCACTCCGGAACCTTCTAGAACCTTCCCGGTACAATACCGAAAAATCCCGAACATTTTCCGGTGGCCAAAATAGGACTTCCCATATATAAATCTTTACCTCCGGACCATTCCGGAACTCCTCGTGACGTCCGGGATCTCATCCGGGACTCCGAACAACATTCGGTAACCACATACAAACTTCCTTTATAACCCTAGCGTCATCGAACCTTAAGTGTGTAGACCCTACGGGTTCGGGAGACATGTAGACATGACCGAGACGTTCTCCGGTCAATAACCAACAGCGGGATCTGGATACCCATGATGGCTCCCACATGTTCCACGATGATCTCATCGGATGAACCATGATGTCAAGGACTTAATCAATCCCGTATTCAATTCCCTTTGTCTATTGGTATGTTACTTGCCCGAGATTCGATCGTCGGTATCCAATACCTTGTTCAATCTCGTTACCGGCAAGTCACTTTACTCGTTCCGTAACACATCATCCCGTGATCAACTCCTTGGTCACATTGCGCATATGATGATGTCCTACCGAGTGGGCCCAAAGATACCTCTCCGTTTACACGGAGTGACAAATCCCAGTCTCGATCCGCATAAAACAATAGATACTTTCGGAGATACCTGTAGTGCACCTTTATAGTCACCCAGTTACGTTGTGACGTTTGATACACCCAAAGCACTCCTACGGTATCCAGGAGTTACACGCTCTCATGGTCGAAGGAAGAGATACTTGACATTGGCAAAGCTCTAGCAAATGAACTACACGATCTTTTGTGCTAGTCTTAGGATTGGGTCTTGTCCATCACATCATTCTCCTAATGATGTGATCCCGTTATCAACGACATCCAATGTCCATAGCCAGGAAACCATGACTATCTGTTGATCACAACGAGCTAGTCAACTAGAGGCTCACTAGGGACATATTGTGGTCTATGTATTCACACATGTATTACGATTTCCGGATAATACAGTTATAGCATGAATAAAAGACAATTATCATGAATAAGGAAATATAATAATAATACTTTTATTATTGCCTCTAGGGCATATTTCCAACAGTCTCCCACTTGCACTAGAGTCAATAATTCACATCGCCATGTGATTAACACTCACAGGTCACATCGCCATGTGACTAATACCCAAGAGTTTACTAGAGTCAGTAGTCTAGTTCACATCACTATGTGATTAACACTCAATGAGTTTTATGTTTGATCATGTTGCTTGTGAGAGAGGTTTTAGTCAACGGGTCTGAACCTTTCAGATCCGTGTGTGCTTTACAAATCTCTATGTCATCTCCTAGATGCAGCTACCACGCTCTATTTGGAGCTATTCCAAACAACTGTTCTACTTGGAGCTATTCTAAATTATTGCTCCATTATATGTATCCGGTCTCTCTACTCAGAGCTATCCGGATAGGTGTCAAGCTTGCATCGTCGTAACCTTTACGACGAACTCTTTTACCACCTCCATAATCGAGAAAATTCCTTAGTCCACTAGTTACTAAGGATAACTTTGACCGCTGTCCTGTGAGCCATTCTTGGATCACTCTTGTACCCCTTGACTGACTCATGGCAAGGCACACTTCAGGTGCGGTATACAACATAGCATACTGAAGAGCCTACGTCTTAAGCATAGGGGACGACCTTCGTCCTTTCTCTCTATTCTGCCGTGGTCGAGCTTTAAGTCTTAACTTCGTACCTTACAACTCAGGCAAGAACTCCTTCTTTGACTGGTCCATCTTGAACACCTTCAAGATCATGTCAAGGTATGTGCTCATTTGAAAGTATTATTAAGCATTTTGATCTATCCTTATAGATCTTGATGCTCAATGTTCAAGTAGCTTAATCTAGGCTTTCCATTGAAAAACACTTTCAAAATAACCCTATATGCTTTCCAGAAATTCTACGTCATTTCTGATCAACAATATGTCAACAACATATACTCATCAGAAATTCTATAGTGCTCCCACTCACTTCTTTGGAAATACAAGTTTCTCATAAACTTTGTACAAACCCAAAATTTTTTATCATCATCAAAGCATACATTCCAACTCCGAGATGCTCACTCCAGTCCTTAGAAGGATTGCTGGAGCTTTGCATACTTATTAGCATCTTTCGGGATTGACAAAACCTTCCGGTTGTATCACATACAACCTTTCCTCATTAAAATCGTCGAGGAAACAATGTTTTGACATCCTATCTGCAAGATTTCATAAATAATGCAGTAATCGCTAATATAATTCCAACAGACTCTTAGCATCGCTACGAGTGAGAAAATCTCATCGTAGTCAACTCCTTAAACTTGTCGGAAAACATCTTAACGACAAGTCGAGCTTTCTTAATGGTGACATTTACCATCATTGTCCGTCTTCCTTTTGAAATCCATCTGTACTCATTAGCCTTACGACCATCGAGCCGTTCTGCCAAAGTCTACACTTTGTTTTCATACATGGATCCTCTCTCGGATTTTATGGCCTGAAGCCATTTATCGGAATCCGGGCCCACCATCGCTTCTCCATAGCTCGTAGGTTCATTGTTGTCTAGCAACATGACCTTCAAGACAGGATTACGTACCACTCTGAAGTAGTACGCATCCTTGTCATCCTACGAGGTTTGGGAGTGACTTGATCCGAAGTTTCATGATCAATATCATAAGCTTCCACTTCAATTGGTGTAGGTGCCACAGGAACAACTCCCTGTGCCCTGTCACACACTAGTTGAAGAGACGGTTCAATAACCTCATCAAGTCTCCACCATCCTCCCACTCAATTCTTTCGAGAGAAACTTTTCGTCGAGAAAGGACCCGATTCTAGAAACAATCCATATTGCTTTCGGATCTGAATTAGGAGGTATACCCAACTGTTTTGGGTTTCCTATGAAGATGCATTTTATCCGCTTTGGGTTCGAGCTTATCAACCTGAAACTTTTTCATATAAGCGTCACAGCCCCAAACTTTTAAGAAACGACAACTTAGGTTTCTCTAAACCATAATTCATACGGTGTCATCTCATCGGAATTACGTGGTGCCCTATTTAAAGTGAATGTGGTTGTCTCTAATGCCTAACCCATGAACGATAGTGGTAATTCGATAAGAGACATCATGGTACGCACCATATCCAATAGGGTGCAACTATGATGTTCGGACACACCATCACATTATGGTGTTCCAGGCGGTATTAATTGCGAAACAATTTCCACAATGTCTTAATTGTGTGCCAAAACTCGTAACTCAGATATTCATCTCTATGATCATATCATAGACATTTTATCCTCTTGTCACAATGATCTGCTACTTCACTCTGAAATTACTTGAACCATTCAATATTCAGACTTGTGTTTCATCAAGTAAATATACTCAACATTTACTCGAATCATCTGTGAAGTAAGAACATAATGATATTCACTGCATGCCTCAGCACTCATTCGACTGCACACATCAAAATGTGTTACTTCCAACAAGTTGCTATCTTGTTCCATCTTACTGAAAATGAGGCTTTTCAGTCATCTTGCCCATGTGGTATGATTTGCATATCTCAAGTGATTCAAAATCAAGTGAGTCCGAACGATCCATTTGCATGGAGTTTCTTCATGCATATACACCAATAGACATGGTTCGCATGTCTCAAACTTTTCAAAAACGAGTGAGTCCAAAGATCCATCAACATGGAGCTTCTTCATGCGTTTTATACCATTATGACTTACATGGCAGTGCCACAAGTAAGTGGTACTATCATTACTATCTTATATCTTTTGGCATGAAAATGTGTATCACTACGACCGAGATTCAATAAACCATTCCTTTAGGTGCAAGACCATTGAAGGTATTATTCAAAAATAGAGTAACAATTATTCTCCTTAAATGAATAACCGTATTGCGATAGACATAATCCAATCATGTCTATGCTCAACGCAAACACCAATCTCGGTGGTAGAGGGAGCGTGCGATGCTTGATCATATCAACCTTGGAAACACTTCCAACATATATCGTCAGCTCACCTTTAGCTAGTCTCCGTTTATTCCGTAGCTTTTATTTCGAGTTACTAACACTTAGCAACCGAACCGGTATCCAATACCCTGGTGCTACTAGGAGTACTAGTAAAGTACACATTAACATAATGTATATCCAATATACTTCTATCGACCTTGCCAGCCTTCTCATCTACCAAGTATCTAGGGTAATGCTGCTCCAGTGGTTGTTCCCCTTATTACAGAAGCACTTAGTCTCGGGTTTGGGTTCAACCTTGGGTTTCTTCACTAGAGCAGCAGCTGGATTGCTGTTTCATGAAGTATCCCTTTGTTCCCTTGCCCTTCTTGAAACTAGTGGTTTCACCAACCATCAACAATTGATGCTCCTTCTTGATTTCTACTTTCGCGGTGTCAAACATCATGAATATTTCAAGGATCATCATATCTATCCCTGATATGTTATAGTTAATCACGAAGCTCTAGCAGCTTGGTGGCAATGACTTTGGGGAAACATCACTATCTCATCTGGAGGATCAACTCCCACTCGATTTAAGTGATTATTGTGCTCAGACAATCTGAGCACAAGCTCAATGATTGAGCTTTTCTCCCTTAGTTTGCAGGCTAAGAAAATCGTCGGAGGTCTTATACCTCTTGACGTGGGCACGAGCCTGAAATCCCAATTTCAGCCCTCGAAACATCTCATATGTTCCGCGACGTTTCGAAAACGTCTTTGGTGCCTCTACTTAAACCATTTAATTGAACTATCACGTAGTTATCAAAACGTGTATGTCCGATGTTCGCAACATCGACAAACGACATTGGGGTTCAGCACACTGAGCGGTGCATTAAGGACATAAGCTTTCTACTGATCGCATAATCGCTACTATCAACTTTCAACTATATTTTCTCTAGGAACATATCTAAACAGTGGAACTAAAGCGCGAGCTTACGATATAATTTGCAAAAGGTCTTTTGACTATGTTCAGGATAATTAAGTTCATCTTATGAACTCCCACTTAGATAGACATCCCTCTGGTCATCTAAGTGATCACATGATCCGAGTCAACTAGGCCGTGTCCGATCATCACGTGAGACGGACTAGTCATCATCGGTGAACATCTTCATGTTGATCGTATCTACCATACGACTCATGCTCGACCTTTCGGTCTCCGTGTTCCGAGGCCATGTCTGCACATGCTAGGCTCGTCAAGTTAACCCTAAGTGTTTTCGCTGTGTAAAACTGTCTTACACCCGTTGTATGTGAACGTAAGAATCCATCACACCCGATCATCACGTGGTGCTTAGAAGCGACGAACTGTAGCAACGGTGCACAGTTAGGGGAGAACACTTCTTGAAATTTTGTAAGGGATCATCTTATTTACTACCGTCGTCCTAAGCAAACAAGATGCATAAACATGATAAACATCACATGCAATCAAATAGTGACATGATATGGACAATATCATTTTGCTCCTTTTGATCTTCATCTTCGGGGCTCCATGATCATCATCGTCACCGGCACGACACCATGATCTCCATCATCGTGTCTTCATGAAGTTGTCACGCCAACGACTACTTCTACTTCTATGACTAACGCGTTTAGCAATAAAGTAAAGTAGTTTACATGGCGTTCTTCAATGACACGCAGGTCATACAATAAATAAAGACAACTCCTATGGCTCCTGCCGGTTGTCATACTCATCGACATGCAAGTCGTGAATCCTATTACAAGAACATGATCAATCTCATACATCACATATCATTCATCACATTCTTCTTGGCCATATCACATCACATAGCATACCCTGCAAAAACAAGTTAGACGTCCTCTAATTGTTGTTGCATGTTTTACGTGGCTGCTATGGGTTTCTAGCAAGAACGTTTCTTACCTGCGCAAGACCACAACATGATATGCCAATTGCTATTTACCCTTCATAAGGACCCTTTTCATCGAATCCGTTCCGACTAAAGTGGGAGAGACTGGCACCCGCTAGCCACCTTATGCACCAAGTGCATGTCAATCGGTGGAACCTGTCTCACGTAAGAGTACGTGTAAGGTCGGTCCGGGCCGCTTCATCCCACAATACTGTCGAAACAAGATTGGACTAGTAACGGTAAGCATATTGAACAACATCAACGCCCACAGCTACTTTGTGTTCTACTCGTGCAAAGAATCTACGCAATAGACCTAGCTCATGATGCCACTGTTGGGGAACGTAGCAGAAATTCAAAATTTTCCTACGTGTCACCAAGATCTATCTATGGAGAGACCAGCAACGAGTAGAAAGAGAGTGCATCTACATACCCTTGTAGATCGCTAAGCGGAAGCGTTCAAGTGAACGGGGTTGATGGAGTCGTACTCGTCGTGATTCAAATCACCGATGATCCTAGTGCCGAACGGACGGCACCTCCGCGTTCAACACACGTACAGCCCGGTGACGTCTCCCACGCCTTGATCCAGCAAGGAGAGAGGGAGAGGTTGAGGAAGACTCCATCCAACAGCAGCACAACGGCGTGGTGGTGGTGGAGGAGCGTGGCAATCCAGCAGGGCTTCGCCAAGCACCATGGGAGAGGAGGAGTAGGAAGAGAGGTAGGGCTGTGCCAGAACTTCGCGTATAGCTCCCATGCGCCTCCCCACTATATATAGGGGTGGAGGGGCTGGTTTCTTGCCCTCCAAGTCCATTGGGGCGTTGGCCAAGGTGGGAGGAAAGAAATCTCATTATTTCCTTCCCCACCGATTGTTATCCCCCCTTTTTAGGGATCTTGATCTTATCCCTTCGGGATATGATCTTATTCCTTCTAAGGGGGGATCTTGGTGCGCCTTGACCAGGGGTGTGGGGCCTTGCCCCCACTACCCACGTCCATGTGGGTCCCCCCATGCAGGTGGTCCCCACTCCGGAACCTTCTAGAACCTTCCCGGTACAATACCGAAAAATCCCGAACATTTTCCGGTGGCCAAAATAGGACTTCCCATATATAAATCTTTACCTCCGGACCATTCCGGAACTCCTCGTGACGTCCGGGATCTCATCCGGGACTCCGAACAACATTCGGTAACCACATACAAACTTCCTTTATAACCCTAGCGTCATCGAACCTTAAGTGTGTAGACCCTACGGGTTCGGGAGACATGTAGACATGACCGAGACGTTCTCCGGTCAATAACCAACAACGGGATCTGGATACCCATGATGGCTCCCACATGTTCCACGATGATCTCATCGGATGAACCACGATGTCAAGGACTTAATCAATCCCGTATTCAATTCCCTTTGTCTATCGGTATGTTACTTGCCCGAGATTCGATCGTCGGTATCCAATACCTTGTTCAATCTCGTTACCGGCAAGTCACTTTACTCGTTCCGTAACACATCATCTCGTGATCAACTTCTTGGTCACATTGCGCATATGATGATGTCCTACCGAGTGGGCCCAGAGATACCTCTCCGTTTACACGGAGTGACAAATCCCAGTCTCGATCCGCATAAAACAATAGATACTTTCGGAGATACCTGTAGTGCACCTTTATAGTCACCCAGTTACGTTGTGACATTTGATACACCCAAAGCACTCCTACGGTGTCCAGGAGTTACATGCTCTCATGGTCGAAGGAAGAGATACTTGACATTGGCAAAGCTCTAGCAAATGAACTACACGATCTTTTGTGCTAGTCTTAGGATTGGGTCTTGTCCATCACATCATTCTCCTAATGATGTGATCCCGTTATCAACGACATCCAATGTCCATAGCCAGGAAACCATGACTATCTGTTGATCACAACGAGCTAGTCAACTAGAGGCTCACTAGGGACATATTGTGGTCTATGTATTCACACGTGTATTACGATTTCTGGATAATACAATTATAGCATGAATAAAAGACAATTATCATGAACAAGGAAATATAATAATAATACTTTTATTATTGCCTCTAGGGCATATTTCCAACAGCCACCACCATAGAGAGGGCATCAGATCCACTCCACCCTACCCAGCTCACCAGCTCACTTGAGCACAATAACACCTCACCTCCGTAGGCTGTTCTCCACTGTACTAGTTCATCCTTAGCCCCTCGAGGCCAATCCACCACAAAGCAGGAGTAGGGTTTTACACCGCAAGGTGGCCCGAACCTGGGTAAATTGATGTGTCTCTTGTCCGTTGGGTTCGTCGAGCTAGTCTGTGGGATCGGCGAGTAGGCAGGTTGGGGAGGACGAGTTCTTTGCACGCACCCCAGTGTTCGAACCTCTCAAGGGTCTGCGGAACCCCGAATCCGACAGGTTAGTCCCAAAAAATGATATAAAGTTGCTATAAAATGATTATAAAACATCCAAGAATGATAATATAACGGCATGAATACTTCATAAATTATAGATGCGTTGGAGACGTATCATTGTCCTCCCACATACTACGAACTGCAAGTAGCTATAAGTTATGAAATGCAGGAGTGTGGGTTGTTTTGTAGGCTGCAGAAGGAGTGGCATTGCGTGACTGAACATCAATGTGACTTATTTTTTGCATAACCAGGAGGAGGTGCACCACTAGGAACTTTGAGGGGAGCCAAATTAGGCGGAATCTGCAATGATAACTGCTTGGTCTTCTCCTGTTCCACTACCAAATGCTTGCGAAGTTCTTTAGTAAGAGGTCTTGGTATTTCTTGTTCTACGGCCACTGTCAGTTGTTGAGGTGCTTCTATTGTGGAAGCTTTCTGCGGAACTGCAGGTTGCACAGGAGAGGGTGCTCTGTTTGTGGAAAAACTCTTGAGCACAACCACCATGGTAGACAGCTAGGAGTTGAGAGTGGAAGCTGCATCTTATACTCCTGTCATGACATGGGTCGGGGCGTCTTGTTTGAGATGTATTGCGTGAACATCCTTGCGCAAATCATTGAGCTCACCCCGCATATCTGTTGTATCTTCATGATTATGAACTACCTCGCCCTTGAGCACCAGCAGTTCGATGATGTCGCCTTCATCCATGCTTGACTTCGAACGCCCCATCGAGATCTCATGTGTCTGAGAGGAATTTTACAACCAGAAAACTAGAAACCTGGTCGGATCTAGGATTCCTGCCGCCGCCGCCAAGATCCACCTCCCTTCAACACCACTTAGTAGGAACCTGGAATTTTACCGCAGGAACAATGTGTGCCAGCAACCAATCCCGGCCCTGAGCTGTGCCGAACGGTTCTACCACCGCCAGCGCCACCACATCGCCGCCGTACTCCAACCCCAACACCACACACCATAACCCGCCGCCAGGAACAAGAGAGGGAAGGGTGGGGAACAAAATTTCCATGCCACCCCGCTCGCCGCTGAGGATCAGACTGGCTCATGATACCAATTGTCATGCCCCATGAGAGGATCTGGATTGAATCGGGATGAGGAAATAGGGTTTGTCGCACAATCGTAGGAGTATGGGTAACAAATAGGAATATGTTGTATTGTTGTAAAGTGTTGTTGATAAGAATTCATCAAGATAAGCATGCCCATACAGACGGGGAGAGCTGGCTTATATAACTCAGCGACAATGACAGTAAACAGTTACGACAAGAGAAACGGAACAGTAACGGGTGGACGATGGCGAGCCTCGCGAGCCATTGGATCTTGAGTCCTTGGACGAATTGCGTCGTCCGTTAACTGAAGAAATCAACACCTTGAAACTGAAGATGTGCAGGCCTGACAAGAAGATAAAGCTTCTCTGTTCACATGCCTTTGGTTTTTGAGTTGCTTGCAGTTCTATTGGCCAGTGTGCTACACATGCCCTGCTCTAAGGGCAACTCCAATGGGGCGACCCATTTCGTCTGCCCGCGTCCGTTTGGGTCGGCGTGGACAAAAGTGGCGGCCCGACGCGCCGATCCAAACGGACGCGCATCCGTTTTTCGTCCGCGGGCGACCCATTCCCTGTTAGACTGTATTTATATGTAGCCTCTGTATAGGTCTTGTATACTGTACCGTACACCTTTGTGTGCCCCTTATATATATGAGATAGCCACACCCTGGAAGGGTGTCGGGCAGTTTCCCAAAACCCTAAGTATTACATGGTATCAGCCCTAACCGGTCCTATGTCTTCCGCTGTCGCCGCCGCCGCCGCGATCGCACCGACCTCCGTCGCCACCGTCGCGCCGGTCTCTGTCACGGCGCCTGCATCGTTGTTCCTCTCCTCGCGCCCCTAGTCTCGGTCTACACCGGCCAGTCCTCGATGGTGGGTGCTTCATCAGATCAGCCGCCGCCGACATCACCGGCCGCACCTCCGCCTGCGTTGGGAGACCCTTCGTACGCTGGTCCCTGGATGGGATCGGTGCCCTACGGGTCCTGCGGGGCTGCTCCTCCGCTGCCAGCAGGCCCCTACAGAGCGGCGCCTGCTCCTGCTGGATCGGTATCCTACGGGCCTTACGGGGCCGCTCCTCTGTCGTCCTTCGCGTACAACGCAGCGTACGGCGCCTCACCCTACGCGGCCGCTGCGACTGCCCCCATTCCCGCGGCGTCCTACGCGGCTCCAACCCCGCAACCCTATGCGGCTGCACCTGGCGCCGCGACCTCCGGGGCGGGCAGGGCACCGGCTGTGCCCTATGGCACCCCGCCACCGCCGTTGCCCTACGGCGGCTACTACGCCGGCTACGACTCCCTCCACATCGCTGGGTCTTGGTGCATCTGGTGGTTCATCCCACATGAGCTACTACACGTCGCCTCCTGCTGTTGATCCTGCCGTGGCCAGTGCATCGTTTTACTTCGCGCATCTTATCCCAATGAAACTGACGACGGATAATTACCTGTCATGGCGTGCACAAGTGCTACCGCTTCTCCGCAGTCGCTACCTGGAGGGCTACGTCGACGGTTCCTTGCCGTGTCCTCCACCACATCACTCGGTGTATCATGCGTGGGTGGCTCGGGATCAAGCCATCCTTTCTGCGATTCAGTCGTCACTCACCGAGGCGGTGTCCTCCTTGGTCCTCTTCGCTGCCACGTCCCAGGAGGCGTGGTCTGCTCTTCACACCAGCTTCGCATCTCAGCAGTAGGCCCGTGCTCACACTCTTCGTACGGAGCTGGGGAGACCAAGCTTCTTGACCTCAGCATTACCGACTACTTTGGTAAGATGACGCGTCTCGCAGACACTTTGACCTCCATTGGTCAACCGCTTCGCAAAGAGGACTTCACCACCTTCGTCATGAATGGCCTGGACGACGACTATGATAACCTTGCTGAGAACATCAATGGTCGTGACACTCCGCTTGAACCTCGTGAGCTATACGCCCGCCTCCTCGCCACAGAGCAGCGTGTCAAGTCCCGCCGTACCAGTCCAAATTTTATTGCTGCCAATGCTGCCGCTCGTGGGAAAGGGAAGCCCTTCAAGTCATCTGCTGGTGGCAAATCAGTACCTCTGACTTCACAAGCTCAGCGGTCGCCTGTCGGGCTGCCTCTTTGCCCACGACCGGAGGTGGACGCTCGTGTGCCTGCTGCCCTTCATGTGGCGTTCAGCTCCCCTGTCAACTGTGCAACATTCCAGGTCACATTGCTTCCCGCTGTCATCGCCGCTTCAAGCAGGACTTTCTCGGCATCGGCAACAATGGCAAAGGCAACGAGAAACAAGCTGCCTTGGCTACTCACGAGCCTGCGCGTTAAGCAGGCCACACTCCATCATATCCCATTGATCCCACTTGGTATATGGACACGGGCGCTACGAATCATCTGACAGGCGAGATGGGCAAACTCTCCGTCCAGGAGCCATACCGTGGACATGATCAGGTTCACACCGCCAGTGGAGCAGGTATGCACATATCACATGTTGGTCAGGCCTCTCTCCTAACTCATAAACAAAAATCTCTCCATCTTCGTAATGTCCTTAGAGTTCCTTCTGCTACTTGTAGCTTATTATCTGTTCCTCAGCTTACTCGTGTTAACAATGTTTTCACTGAGTTTCATCCTTTTCATTTTTTTATGAAGGATCGGGCCACGAGGGACGTTCTGCTTAGAGGTCGCCTGCGTGATGGAATATATGCACTTGATCTGCCTTCTGCTCCTCGAGCGCTCAGTGGTGTCCGTGTATCGCCCACTCATTGGCATGCACGGCTTGGTCATCCTACCACTCCCATAGTTCGTAGTGTTCTTCATCATCATAGTCTTCCCGTTATGTCCAATAAAGATGCTACCACAGTCTGTGATGCCTGTCAGCAAGGCAAGAGTCATCAGCTTTCGTTTTCAGATTCGAGTCGTATCGTCAAAACTCCTCTTGAGCTTATTTTTTCTGATGTATGGAGGCATCCCCAAACTTCTGTGAGCGGTCATAATTATTATGTCAGTTTTATTGATGCTTATAGTCGGTTTACTTGGCTTTATCTTATCAAGCGTAAATCTGATGTGTTCGATGTGTTTCTACAATTTCAAGCTCACATTGAACGTCTTCTTAAGCATAAGATCATCCATGTCCAGTCAGATTGGGGGGGGGTGAGTACCACAACCTCAATTCTTTTTTTAATAAGCTTGGGATTTCGCACCGCATGTCTTGTCCTCATACACATCAGCAGAATGGCACGACTGAACGTAAGCATCGTCACATTGTCGAAACTGGTCTCACTTTACTTGCTCATGCATCGACACCTTTTCGGTTTTGGAGTGATGTGTTTTCCACTGCCTGTTTTCTCATAAATAGGCTTCCTACACGACTCCTTGGGATGAAAACACCTCTTGAACTGTTGCTTAATGAGGTTCCAGATTATACCTTTCTCAAAGTTTTTAGTTGTGCATGTTGGCCTCATCTGTGTCCTTACAATAAGCGTAAGCTTGAGTTTCGGTCAAAACTCTGTGTTTTTCTTGGGTATAGCTCTCTTCACAAAGGGTACAAGTGTCTTCATATTCCATCCAATCGTGTCTATATCTTGCGTGATGTTGTGTTTGACGAGAGTGTATTTCCGTTCTCTTCTTTGTCCACAAATCCCGCACCTCCAGTCACCTCCACGCATTCCACCCCTCCACTGCCTGCTCAATTTGTTGATATTGCATACTCTCCTGCGTTGTTGCCTAATCATGCTGCAGGAATGGGTCGTGGAGCTCGCCTTGAGTTGCTGGAGGAGCCGGAGCTATCGACTACACCGGACGTGGGAAGCGGTCTCGTGCATGCGCCATGCATGTCTGGACCATGCTCCTCGGCGTCGGCTTTGCCCGTGTCGGCCTGCCCTGAGCCGGCCGTGCCTTCGCTTGGGCCAGTCTCGCATGGGCCGGTCTCTCCTGAGTCGGCCTCCCCTGAGCTGGCGGCCTCGTCTGGGCCGGCCTCCCCTGAGCCGGCGGCTTCGCCTGGGCCAGCTCCCCCTGCGTTGGCGGTCTCGCCTGGGCCGGCCACCCGTGACTTGGTCGGCCTCGAGTCGACTGGCTCGCCCGCCGGGTCGACTGTTGCCTCACCTGGTCCTCCCTCGTCCTCGCCTGGCGCAAGTGTTTCGTCACCAGTTGCCTTGCCGGCTGCTTCCTCATCGCTGGTGTCGTCGCCACTTGCTGCACCACCTGCTACTGTTGCTCTTCGACCACATACACGTAGCCGATCCACACATGTGTGCCCTAAGCAACGCAAAGATGGGACGGTGGCCTGGCTTGCGGCCTGTGTTGCTCACGTCAAGGATGATCCTTCGGCTGAACTACGTCACTTCCAGGTTGCTCTCGGGATACCTCATTGGCGTCAAGCTATGGAGCAAGAGTATCAGGCTTTGTTGGCAAATGGTACTTGGCAGCCCGTTCCCCCGGTATCTGGTGTCAATATTATTGATTCCAAGTGGGTCTTCAAAGTTAAGAAGCATGCCGATGGTTCTATTGAACGCTATAAGGCACGGTTAGTGGCGAAAGGGTTCAAGCAAAGGTATGGTCTTGACTACAAGGATACGTTCAGTCCGGTGATCAAACCGACGACTATACGACTTCTGTTGTCCTTGGCTGTTACACGGGACTGGTTTCTTCGTCAGCTGGATGTTTAGAACGCCTTTCTTCATGGTGTTCTGGATGAGGAGGTTTACATGCGTCAGCCTTCGGGGTTCGTTGATCCTGCTTGCCCTCGTCATCTTTGTCGCCTG
The DNA here is from genome assembly GCF_002162155.2 of Triticum dicoccoides. Lineage (NCBI taxonomy): Eukaryota > Viridiplantae > Streptophyta > Magnoliopsida > Poales > Poaceae > Triticum > Triticum dicoccoides. The sequence goes on from NC_041380.1 coordinate 404,312,064, forward strand.
GTCAAGGCGCTCTATGGGCTGAAGCAGGCTCCTCGTGCTTGGCATGCCAGATTGGGCTCTATTCTTCGGTCACTTGGTTTTGTTCCCTTCACTGCTGACACCTCGCTTTTCCTTCTGCATCGGCCTCAGGTGACGGTGTATCTTCTGGTATATGTTGATGACATTATCCTCATTAGCTCCTCTGATGCTGCTGCTGATCGTCTGATATCTTCCTTGAGTGGTGATTTTGCGGTGAAGGATTTAGGAACATTGCATTACTTCCTTGGCCTGGAAGTTTCACGTTCTCCTGTTGGTTTGACACTCACTCAGCATAAGTACTCGATGGACTTGTTGCGACGGGCCGGTATGCTACAGCGCAAGCATGTCATGACTCCTATGTCTGCTACTGACCATCTGTCTGCCTTTGATGGAGATCTTCTCACCTCTGAGGATGCCAATGAGTATCGTAGCGTTGTTGGTGGTCTGCAGTACCTGACTATCACTCGGCCTGACATCTCATATGCAGTCAATCGTGTCTGTCAGTTTCTTCATGCTCCTCGGACTACTCATTGGACAGCGGTGAAGCGCATCCTTCGATACATTTGCTTTACTGCCTCATATGATTTACTTCTTCAGCCAGCACCGTCTCCTACGCTTTCTGCTTTTTCAGATGCAGACTGGGCTGGTAA
>NC_041380.1:404313057-404329937 GCF_002162155.2 Triticum dicoccoides
TGGTCCTAACTTGATCGCCTGGGCTGCTCGTAAACAAGCTACAGTGTCCAGGAGTAGTACTGAAGCTGAATACAAGGCAGTTGCAAATGCTACAGCTGAGATCATATGGGTACAGTCCTTATTGAGAGAGTTGGGAGTTTCTCAATTTCAGCCACCTATTCTTTGGTGTGACAACATTGGTGCTAAATATCTGTCATCTAATCCAGTGTTTCATGCTCGGACAAAACACATTGAAGTTGACTACCACTTTGTGCGGGAACGTGTTGCACAGAAGCTACTCCACATCAAGTTCATCTCTTCAAAGGATCAACTTGCTGACATCTTCACGAAGCCTCTTCCACAACCTCAGTTTGTAGGCTGTAGGCGCAATCTTAACATACTTTGTACTTTAGGGCATAGTTAAGATTGAGGAAGGGTGTTAGACTGTATTTATACGTAGCCTCTGTATAGGTCTTGTATATTGTACCATACACCTTTGTGTACCCCTTATATATATGAGATAGCCACACCCTGGAAGGGTGTCGGGCAGTTTCCCAAAACCCTAAGTCTTACATTCCCGGCCCAATTTTGAGCCGGATTTGCGTCGGCGCGGACACAAGAAGGACGCGCGCGCGCCTACTCCTCTCCTCGGGCCCGCCGGTCGGTGGCAGCCACCACCATTTCCCCCCCATTTTTTCCAAAAACACACACGCCCGCGCGCGCTCCCGCCCCCCAACCAGCCATGGAGGACGCAATCGACCTCGACCTCGACGCCGCCGCCGGCCTCGCCTCCCTCACCTCGTCCAGCGCCGTCGCCCCCTCCGGGAAAGGCAAGCCTCGTGCCCCATGCAAGACCGCCGCCGCGACCAACTCCAAGAAGGAGGACAAGAGAGATGCGGCCACCAACGCCTTGATCGCAAGCGTGGACGGTATGATGAATAAGAAGGACTCAAAGGAGGAGGAGCGTCGACGTTTCAAGGCGGAGCAGATGGATGCTTTCATGGAGATCCAAAGGAGGAGGCTTGATCTTGACGTCGAGAAGCAAGCCAAGATGTTCGAGCTCGAGGCGGAGAAGCAAGCCAAGATGCTAGAGATCGAGGCCGCCAACGCCAAGACCAAGGCGAAAGAAGTGGCTCTTGCGAGCATGATGACCGGGGTGGAGATCATGAAGGTGGATCTCAACATTGTGTCGCCAAGGAAGAGGCCGTGGTTCGAGAAGATGCAGGCCGACATGCTCAAGTTCGACGACGAGTGATCTATAGCGGCGAGGGCCATCTTTTTTGTATACCAGCAGGTGTGCCGACATGACCACGGGAGCCGCCCTGGCGTGGTCGAACTCAAGTCCTACCCTTTTTTGTGTGCTGACATGTGTGCCGGACGGCTGGCGAGTGCGCCAGCATGAACTATGGTGATATTTTCTGAAGCCGGCATTGTATGCCGGCGCTAGCATGATGCCGGCATGAGACATGGCCGCTGGCATGATCGGCCACAGGCCATTTTTATTTAAAAGTTGAATGCGGGCATGAAATGGGTCGGCGTGTTGGGCGCACTGCCGATCCAAATACAAAATTGGACGGACGCCGGGCGGGCGGCCGACCCGAACGGACAAAAAACGAACAAATGCGCCATCAGTTTGAGTCGGCCGCCGTAGGAGTTGCTCTAATCGTGCTTCCGTACGTATTCAGTCTTGTTTCATCATAATCATCATCATAGTATAATCCCCGGCTGTGCCTCCCAACCTTGAGCTGGTCCACTAGAAACAGTTTTGGCTCTATGATACCGAGGGGCTTCATCTGACCTGGTCCTTTTTCTTTGGCTAAACGAGACAAGAAACCCAGGAAAACGTCGTCTTCTCGTCCGTACGCGCGCCAGCTCTATCCACCTAGCGAGCTCCATTCGGAAGCCTACTCACAGTAGGAATTTAGTACACAAAGGACGTCCACAATGCACAAGACGCATCGCCAGCTCCATCAGTTTTTCTTTTGTTATAGTATATATATCCTCAGCAGCCATCCCAAACGCGACCCCGGCTCCATCTCCAACTCCAAGACCCGAGCCGTCACGCACTAGAAGAGCCGGATTAAGAAACCTCACCACTAACGGATGGCATCAGATCATCGGATACGACAGATACCGGCAGGTCGGAGAGCTAGTTGGGCAGGGGGGCGCCGGATCGTGACCGGACCTGGACGGCGCCCGCCGTGCCAGTTTAAGCTTGAGCTCGGTGGCTGGGCGGCGCGTGTGAGACTGCCGATTGGCATCTTGTTCGCCTGCGTATGGTAACAGACGTGTCTGTCCCGGCCTCTGGATCTTGTTGCTTGGCTCTGCCTCTCACGGCGCCGCACGTAACGTGCGTGACGCATGGACGCCATGTGTTCCAGCGCCATTGCACCGGCCTGCTTTAATCACTTTGCTATTTTTTTGTGATAGTAATAATGCCCGAAGAAGAGAAAAACTGTACATGTGAATTCCCACATTGAAACATACGTACTACGTACGTACAAGAAAGGGTCGTAGAGATACCTCGGTCTTCACCTACACGATGCATCCATCGTGACACGGTGGGAATCGTGGCCTTCGCGGGCAGTTTCACGCTCGCGGAACCCGGCGTGAACAAGGCGGTTGCTGCCGCGTGAGTCCGTCAGGGTGGGTCAAACTCAACTCGCAAGTCACCACGCCACGTCCCCATCAACCGTCGGACTCCACGCGGCGAAGCAAACTAAACCATCTCGCCGGCTCCACGCTCGCCCGCAGGCCGCAGCTGCCTCCATCTATCCACTTCCCCGCCCCGCCCCGACCTTAAAACAATCCGGCCAACCAACCAACCCCACTGCCCGATCAGCTCCGTCTACCGCAACCCGACGCACCGCCCACGACGGGCCGCCGTCCTCGCGCGCAGGCTCCGACGGCGCGGGGGGCATGGAGAAGAAGCTGCCGCTGGCGCTGGCGCTGGCGCAGAAGCACGGCGCCGGGGAGCCCGCGTGGGCGCGGCCGTGGCGGTGGGCCAAGACGGCCTTCTTCCTCGTCGCCATGCTCGCCTCGCTGCTGCTCGTCTGCGCGCCGCCCCTGCTCGTCGTGCTCCTCGACCTCGCCCTCCCGCCCATGCTCCTCTCCGCGCACCTCCGCGCCGACGCCGGCGCCGAGCCCCCGCACCGGTCCTTCGTGCCGGCCATGCTCGACCAAGCGCGCGCGTTCGAGTTCCGGTCCTCCCTCGTCGACCTGCCCGCCGTCTCCGCCGCGCGCGCCCTGCTCATCCTCTGTGAGTACTTCTTGGCATTGCAACCTCGGTTTCCTTCCTTCTCGGTCACGGCCGAGCTGACCGGTTGAGTTTTTTCTTGTGCCGGCGGCGACAGGCGCGTACACGGTGTGCGGGGGAGGAGGCGGCGCGTACCTGTGGGTGGTGGCGGCGAGCGCCGCGGCGTCCGCGTCGTACGTGCTGGCCAAGGCGGCCGCCGTGCTGCCGCGCGGCGCCGCGCCGCAGGGGAAGGGCGCCGGCGGGCCGGAGCCGATGCTCCTGCTCTCCCTGTCGCTCGCGGCCGCGCACCTCGCCGTCGCGTACCGGGCCAGCTGCCGCGAGCGCCGCCGCCTGCTCGTCTACCGGATCGACGTGGAGGCCGTGAGTACCCTCGCCCCCTCGCCTTTGCTTCTCTGAAAAATCCACGTTTGCGTGACGAAAAACAATACTATCCCGCCGGCGCCGAGCCGACGGCGTGATTCCTGAGAACAAACCAGGCATTATTAGGCTGGGCTGTCGTCCGTGCTTTCGGTGAGAAAGAGGGTCGAGGAACCAAATACGATTCGCTCGCCAAGTCATTAGCGCGTAGCTGCCGATATGTTTAAGCCAAAAGCAGTGCTTTTCTACTTACTAACAATGAAGTCATCTAAACAAATGGATCGGACGCTTCTGGCACTCTGCACCGGACGAGAAAAGCAGTGAGCTTTTACTTTCTTATACTCAACCAGCATCTGAAAAAAGAGCCATTTTCATTTGTGAATGCAGGTACGGCTGAAAGGGGGCCACCAGACACCCAAGGGGCTGAAGCAGTGCAGCGTCTGACATGGTGTTCTCAACTTCTGATCCGTACTTGTAGTACAGTAGTAGTAGGTGGAGATAGTTTTTCTTGCTAGCCAAAATTTTGTCAAGTTATTATGCAAAAATTGTGAGGTCCATTTGGGATTGGGAACGGTGCTTACATGTAAGTGAAGGAGATACTGTAAATACGGAACAAACAGTCGTGCTTAGCTCAGTTCGGCCTCCTGCGATGCAATTGCAACGAAATGCAGGACGAGCCGTGTGGCCGACCACCCGTTGTTTTGTGTGCTCATTCTCATGCTTTCCTGCAGTTCAAGACTTTCTTAGATAGTTTCTGTGCCTATCTAGTGTATTCACTATATTAAGCAAAAGAAGGATCCAACAAAAAGTTTCTGTGCCTACAAGTTGGACCTCTCAAAGGCTTACGATAGGGTGGATTGGAAGTTCTTGAAGCAAGTGATGCAAAAGTTGGGTTTCTCTCAACGATGGGTAGACTGGATAATGTCTTGTGTCACATCGGTGAGATATTCTGTCAAACTTAATGGGACCCTCTTAGATTCATTTGCACCGTCGCGTGGTCTTCGGCAAGGCGATCCTCTATCCCCCTTCTTGTTCCTTTTCGTGGCAGATGGTCTGTCCGCTATTCTGAAGCATTATGTGTCTTCTGGTGATATATCTCCGATCAAGGTGTGTAGAAGAGCACCGGGTATCTCACATCTTTTATTTGCTGATGACACCATGCTTTTTTTTGAGGCAAGGAGAGCCCAGGCTGAGAAAGTTAAATTGGCTTTGGATCAATAGGGGTAGCAACGGGACAATCTCTTAATTTTGATAAGTGTTTCATCCTCTTTGGTATTGCATGCCCCGAAGATATTCAGGAGGAAGTTAGGGGGGTGTTGCATGTTACTAGCTTAGTGTTTGAGGAGAAGTACCTTGGCCTTCCAACTCCAGAGGGTCGCATGTCGAAAGGGAGATTCCAAAACCTTCAGATGAGTTTAACCAAGCGTTTGGTCCAATGGGGAGACGGTCACCTTGCCCAACCGGGGAGGGAGACTCTTATTAAATCTGTTGCGCTTGCTCTTCCTACATATATGATGGGTGTTTTCAAGATTCCATTCTCAGTGTATGATGAATTAACACGGATGGTACGTGCCTTTTATTGGGGTGCTGAAAAAGGTAAGAGGAAAGTACACTGGCGTGCATGGGAGGATTTACAACAACCAAAGAGTAAAGGAGGTGTCGGGTTTAGAGATTACAGAATATTTAATCAAGCCTTATTAGCACGACAAGCTTGGAGATTGATTTCAAAACCTGATAGCCTGTGTGCACAAGTGCTCAAAGCCAGGTACTATCCTGATGGAAACATAGAGGATACTGTCTTCTCCGGCAATGCATCTTCTTCGTGGCAAGCAATCAGCCATGGCCTTGATCTGTTAAAAAAGGGCTTAATCTGGAGAGTGGGGAACGGCAGAAGTATTCGTGTGTGGCACGATAATTGGATCCCAAGACCCTTCTCATATAAACCCATCACCTTACAAGGAAGATGCAGAATCCGCTTCGTGTCTGATCTACTTAATGATAATGGCTCATGAAATGTTGGGCTGTTGCAGGAGTATTTCCTCCCGGCTGATGTAAATGAGATACTGAAAATAAGGGCGTCTCCTAGACATGAGGACGACACCTTGGCTTGGGGGCCGGGCAAGTTTGGCGTTTTTTCGGTCAAGAGTGCATACCAATTGGGTTTTGAAGAGGCTCACAGGAGTTCGGCAACGGGCTCTAGTTCGCGACCTAATGGCCGGCGCTCTTGTTGGAAGCTCATATGGTCTTCGGATGTTCCTCCTACGGTCCAGAATTTTGCGTGGCGGGTTGCTACAAACTCACTGCCGACATGGTGCAACAAGTACAGGCGTGGACTTGAAACAAGTAACCTTTGGCCGGTATGTGCTAGTGAATCAGAGGACTGCTACCATGCTCTCTGTCGCTGCTCCTTTGCGAGGATCTTATGAGATGCAATGTCTGAAGTTTGGCCTCTCCCATGTTTATCTACCCTGCAAAATAACGGGGATGAGTGGCTGTTGCATGCGCTTGAACCGCTACAGGAGATTGAGAGATCTATGTTATTGCTATCCCTGTGGAGGGTATGGTATATACGCAATGAGGCCGTACACCATAAACCAGCCCCGCCTATGGAAGCGTCGAAAAGATTCTTGGTAAGCTATTTGGACTCTCTGATTGGTATTAAAATTGATCTCTCTACTGATCCACGCAAAGGCAAGTCTACCATCACATATGAAAGATGGAGTCCACATATGATAATGGAAAAAAGGTTACTAAGTGGTCAGCGCCAAAGTCCGGATGGGTGAAGCTTAATACTGATGGGTCTTTTGCGGATGACGGAACAGCTGGCGCTGGAATGGTCCTACGTGATGATAAGGGAGCGATAATTTTTTTCCTCTTGCAGGCAATTGTTCTCTTGCCGTGAGGCACTGGAAGCTGAGTTATGTGCCTGTATGGAAGGTTTGTCGTTTGCCATCCAGAGAAGTGAGCTACCGGTCATCGTGGAAATGGACTCAATTGTGGCGGTGAAGATGATCCAAGCTTCGGAGGTTGACCGATCCATTTACTCGTCCATCATAAAGGAGATTAAATATTTTATGTCTCTTCGTGAAGTTTGTATTACTCATGTAAATCGTAGCCAGAATAAGGTTAGTGATAGCCTAGCTAATTTTGCTCGTATTGAGGGTAAAACCATGACTTGGTTGGGCTCTGGACCTCACATATCCATAGAGTTGGCTGCGATGGACTGTACAAGTGTAGAGATTGAGTAATACAAGTTTTTTTCACCCGCAAAAAAGAAAAAAAACAAGACTTTCTTAGAGTAGAGGTCCTATTTTTTTCCAGAAACATGCCACTTGCTTCTCTAATGTCACACGCGGAGAAGGAAATTTGGGCGAAATTTCAGAGAAAACTAGTCGACGACGGAAGCTGAAGAAAACAGGCCTGCTTCTGAAGCTAGGAACATATGTCGCTGTTACAAGTCTGAACTTGTGATCTGTTCCCCGGTTTGCCGTTTGTGGCTGTAGAGTTCAGAAACGAGCCAGTGTTTTCAAAGAGGCACTAGCGATTTGATGGCATCACGTCGGGCGAGCCTCATTTGCCGAGGCCAAGCGGAAGTGCAGATATGTCGTCTGCCATGACGCTCGGCCAAGGCGTTTTTATCGGTGGCGTGGCAAGGGGACGTGCGACCTACGTACTGCTACCTATAGTAGTGCGAAGCTACAGCTACGGCCTACGGGCACGGGAGAGAAGTGCCGTTCGTTTGCCAGGCACGATCTCGCCACCAGTTGCACGCTTTTCTGGAAGAAAACTCGCAGATCATATCTGCCTCTTCCTGAAGGAAAATGATCATAACTTGTTTTTCTTTTCTTATGAATCTACTGTACCATCCTCGCCCTTTCTAGAAGATTCTTTAGGATAGGCTGTCATGTTGCTTAATTGTGGATGGACGGTTTTGTTGGACCACCAAATGGCAAGAACCTATTTCCTGCCAAACGACAGGAACCTTTTCTCGTTGTTGCAAATGATGTAGATCGAGTGACCGATTGCAGCGTGGATCGGTTGCTCTCGTCGCGCACCACGCGTCCGTTGAGCCCACGCGTCCGTTGAGCCCACGCACCGCTCACCTTAGATCACCCAGCAGTCTGGGTGGGCCGCTCGGTCACTGACCGATTACGAAATTTGATTCAGATGGACGTCTCAAACGGGTCTCAAACGCCCGAGTTAACCGACACCCCTCTTATCCAGCCTAAAAATGAGCGGATATGGGGCGCCCATGTGCGCTAGCCATGTCACACTGACATCGGGGTCCCACGCAGAATCGCACGGAAACCCAGCAGTCCGACGGACGTCTCCTCCGGTGGGGGTGTGAACGCCGTGTGGCGCCGGTTCGGCTAGTTGCCCGTGGCCAAATCCGGCTATTTAAGCCGGCCGGTGTACCCCCAACGCTCACCTCCTCTCTCCCGCTCCGCACCGCCAGCTCGAGCCCGCCCACCTCCTCTCTCTCGTTCCGGCTCTCTTCCCACACTCTTCACCTTCGCCATGGTCCGAAAGAAGATAACCACCTACGCCATGCTCATGCCGGAGCGTCGGTACGAGATCCAGCAAGAAATCTGGGCAAGGCGAACCGCACGCATCGCTCTCAGGCTGCCTCCGAACTTGCCGGAGCTGGAGGAGGTGGAGGAGTAGGCGAAGGAGGAGGAGGGAGAGGAGCAGCAACCGGCTCCGATGGAGGACGATGAGGAGGCGGAGCAGCCAGAGCAGGAGCCGGCGCTGGCTCCGGGCTTCACATGGAGCAAGCGGAGGCGGAGTTCGCCCTCGCCCAAGCGAACGAGATGGTGGAGCAGCAGGCCATCCTGGAGTCCATCCAGGATGAGGCCTATGTGAAGGCTAATCGACGGTTCATCCGACTCGAATGGACGGCGACGACGCCCTCTTCGACGAGGTCGAAGCGAGATGGATGCACATGCCGCCACGAAGGAGCCGCAGGAGCCGGAGCTGCAGCTGGCGTCCATGTAGCCGCCGCCAGGCATGAAGATAGTGGACTTCTCCGACAAAGACTAGGCTAGTTGATCTACATAGTATGTTGGATTTTTTTTTACATGCTTTTGTATGAATTTAAGACTTTCATTGCAAGGTATCCGGATGGAGATATAAAAATTTAAGACTTAACTGATCAATGTCCGTGGACGCGCATGATGCGTCCGCGGGCATTTGAGGGCCTGAATTTGCCTACCCTGGATGTAGATGCACTTATCCACTCGAACGCATTTTCTCCTCCTCTCATTTCTTCATGTACACCTCACCTTCTCCCGCATGCCCCCGACCACCGCTACCTGCCGCTGCAAGCCGGCGACCAGCACGTAGAAAGCAATTCCTATTTACTGCATGACACGGCACATACACATCCAACGCGCACCCTCATCCACCGGTTTTGGGAAGGTTCCGGAACCATCGACCGGTTTTTGTTCTCTTTTTCCTATGTTTTTCTTTTGGTTAACTGCAGGTTTTCTATTTTGGTATTTCAATTTTGTTTTCAAACTAAGGAACACTTTTTGAAATCGGGTATATTTTAAAATTTTGGGAACATCATTTAAATTGATGACAGTGATCGATTTAAAATTTGGGGAACATAATTTAGGCCAGCCGGGGGACAGTTTTGAGAAGGTTCCAGACTGGTTTTAGAACCTTCTATTTGTTGTTTTCTTTTCTTTTCACTAGGACAGTGCACATACATTGCAACGAGATATACATATTTCAGTAAGTTAGATTGTAATTTGCCTGCTCATATTATTATGATTGTATAAATAAATATTTGGTAAACCTTGCCTGTGATTTACCATATAGTTTGATGAGAAGTTTCGTAAGTGAGGTAAGGTGAAATTGATGTAGAATGTAAGTAAATTAAGGTAATTGAATAATTGAATAGCGTACAGGGAAGATGCAAAAAAAGGTGTGGACGGACTAATAAACCGGTTGAAAAAATATCGTTAGAGGGACGTGGTGGGAAAGGGAGAATCAGTTGACCAAGCGTTCATAGAAAAGGAACCCTACTCATTTTTTAAATAGTGAGATAGGTTTTCCGAATTCCTTTTGTGTTTTTCTTTGTTTTTTACTGGCTTTTCTCGGTTTTTGGTTCTTTATTTAAGTCATAATAACTTTTCAAATTCGTGTTATTAGGAAAATGTGAATTTTCTGAAATTTGTGAACATTTTCTAAAAACATGAATGGATTTTTAAAATCCACATTCATTTATATAAACTTGTGAACAATTTTCAAATTCTTGGTTTATACTGTATTAAAATTCACAAACATTTTTAAAATTCATGAATAACTTTTTGAAAGCCACATATTTTTTTAAAAAAATGTGAACATTCTTTAATCTAATGAAGACTTTTGAAATTCATCGTTTTTTTAATTGGCAAACATTTTTTAAAAGTTGAGAAGGCCTATTCGTGAACAGGCTACTCCGCTCGATGGGCGGGGCCCATTTGAGGGGAGCAACTAGTTAACGAGCGCTTTTTCGGGAGCCTCGCAACGATCGGCGCCACTTGGCGCGCTCTCAGCCATTCGCCACGTGTCGCGCTCTGGACGCTCCTTTCGGATTTTATTTTTTTATTTTTCCACACGCGTTTTCGGCTTTTTAAACGTTTTTTTTTCAGTTTTGGTTTTCCCCCGGTCTTTCTTAGCTTTTCGATCAAAAAAATTTTGAAAAAAAAAATTTTGCGCGAAAAAACGCGTTTTCTTTTTTCTTTTCCTTTCGCGAAAGTCACGGTTTTTCTTCCGTGAGAGGCACGGTTGTGCTTTATCGAGAGTCACGGCCGTGCCTTTCGGAAACAAAAAAAATGCGTTTTCTATTTTTTTTTCGCGAGAGTCATGGTTGTGCTTTCGCGTGAGTCACGGCCGTGCCTCTTGGAAAGGGAAAAACAAAACGGGTTTTCTGTTTCTTTTTCTTTCGTGAGAGTCACGATTTTGCTTCCGCGAGAGGCGCGGTTGTGCTTACGCGAAAGTCACGGCCGTGCCTCTCGGAAAGGGAAAAAATACGCGTTTATATTTTTTTTTCTTTCGCGAGAGTTACGGTTTTGCTTTCGCGAGAGGCATGGTTGTGCTTTCGCGAGAGTCACGGTCGTGCCTCTCGGAAACGAAAAAAACGCATTTTCTGTTTTTTTTTCACGAGAGTTACGGTTTTGCTTCCACGAGAGGCACGGTTGTGATTTCGCGAGAGGCACGGGCGTGCCTCTTTCGGAAAGGGAAAAACCGTGCTCCCGTTTCAGTTTTTTCACCCGGTTTATTGTCCGGTTTTTTTCGTTAAAAAAAATTCGTCGAAACTTATCAACATGGGATCTAGGTTTGAAGATCTCGACGCGAGGAATCCAATGGTGAAAACGGTTCGAGATTTGGACGCACGGTTTAAGAGATAAAACGTTTTGAATAAACGGATCTAAAAAAAGGAAAAACTCCTAGGTTGCGACAAGTGGCGCGCTGCATGTGCGCCACTTGTCATGACCTGAGAAAATGAAGTGTTCTTTGCAACGAGTACTCCTTAATTAGTGATTTCGCCATTTGAGGGGGGGCCGTGAGCGACGTCTGCTTTGGTGCTCGCTATAAGCGACAGACGGCGGGAGCTCCTATAGGCCGCTCGCTGCGGCGAAATGCCGGCGCTTCGTACAGGAGCGGCTAGCGTAGGCCGACCCATTTACAGTGGCACGCGGCAGCACGTTTCCGAAATGAAAAATCCCAAAAAAGAAAATGGCGCTACCGCTGTAACTCGAACACACGACTTTGCATTAATTGGCCTGCCGTGCAAACCACTGCCATGTAGATGTTCTCATGTTCAACTAGCAGTGCGACAGTTAAAGACTACAATCCATTTATTGGGTCGAACCGATGACCTCCTACAACTGAATTTTTCAAAATTACGAATATTTTCTTCAAAATAAAAACATTTTCCGAATTTTCGTACAATTTTTGTAAAACAGGAACATTTTGATGATGTGAACAAATTTGAAAAAGGGGAACATTTCTTGAATTTCTGAACAAAAAATAAAAATGTTTACATTTTTAAAACTTCCAGAACATTTTTTGAGTTTGTGAACAAAATTGAAAACCATGAACTATTATTAAATTTGTGAACAAATTTGGAAAGCTGGAACAATTTTTTCAATTCCCAAACTTTTTTTGAATCTTGAGAACAAATTTTGAAACGGTGAACAATTTTAAAAAATCTTGAACAAATTTGGAAGCGTAAAAAAAAATTTAAAGCACGAGAATTTTTTGAATCTTGAGAACATATTTTGAAACGGAGAGAAATTTTGAAAAATTCCGAAAAAACTTGGAAGTGTGAACAATTTTTTAAAGCACAAACATTTTTTGAATCTTGATAACATATTTTGGCCCGGAGAGAATTTTTGAAAAATCCCAAACTAATTTGGAAGCGAGAACATTTTTTGAATATGTGAAAAAAAATTGAAATCCAGTACATTTTCTGAATTTCAGAAGTTTTGTACTTTTTTGTTTAATGAGAACAATTTTTTAATTTTTGAGATTTTTTTTCAAAAGCTGAACATTTTTTGGAAACACGAACAAAATTTAAAATTTTGAGGTTTTTAAAAAGGAAGAGAAGAAAAGAAAGAAATAAACAAGGAAATCACAAAACATTTTGTAAAACTGGGAACATATTCTGAAAAAGAAAATTAAACTTAAAAAGAAAGTGAAACAAAAAACAAAAACGGAAAAAATGAAAAAGAAACAGAAACGAGAAAAAAGAAATAAAAAACAATAGAAAGCCGAAAAAGAACAAAAAAACGATACAAAAAAAACCCGGTTCAGAGAACCTTCTAGAAGGTTTCCAAAATCGGTTTGGACGCATTATGTGTGGGCCGGCCCATTTCTGTCGCTCGCTGCGCTGCCCCTGTGCATCGCTTGACAGTTCGCCGCAGCGAAAGGCGAATAGGATTTTCCACAGAGGGCAGCGCTCCGCGCATCTTGGCAAGCGGCGGCGATAGCTCCAGGGCCATCAGGTGGGCCCGTCACTGCGAGGACCCCGCCGTGCATCGCCCTCCTCGTCTTCGGGTTGGCGGAGCACGCAAGGAGCCACGGCGCATCCTCCACCACAGGACGAATCCGCCGGGCCCCACGAATCGCGAGCCTCCCCTGAAGAACCAGGGGCATGCGCCGGACCCGTCACGGCCGTCCGATCCGAGGCATCGCCGCTGTTTTCCACGGACCAGGTGCACCATTCGTTACGTCGCTGGGTTCCGGCGCCCTTGCCCACACCGCCCGGTGGGCTCACCGCATCGAACTGGCTCGGCCTTCGTCTAGGTATGGGGACTGGAAGTGAGCGGCGTTTCTCAAATTCACCCGTGTTATACTCGGCAGAGAAGTATCATTGGGTTCGTATTTGAAGAAGTTTCTAATATTGTACTTCCTCTCGTTTAAAATAAGTGTCGTGGTTTGTTAAAATTTGACACTTATTTTGAAACGAAGGGAGTAGTATAGAAGGAAAGGGCCTCTCCCGATCTGGAAAATTCACAGCAGGAAAGACTGCACCGATCAGCGAAAGCGAACCCTTCAATACATCGCGTTCAGCCCTTCCTCAAAATCTCATTTGTTTTATTGAGGAATCACTCTTGATTATCTAAAGGCTCTTCTCCGTCTATAACTCAAAGTTTATCTGTCTCTCGTGGAAGCGCTGTATTTTCATTTTGCATACATATGTTTTGTTGGTCAAATCAACAATGAAGGCTAGGCCTAAATTGTGAAATGGCCTTACATAATTTTATTATTGTGAGACACCACGATGCATCTTCCCTTGTTCGAAGAGTGAGGAAGCAGTTAGCAGCAAGCTATTGAATACAAATGCGTGAGGAGAAAGATAAATAAGGATCTACGATGGAAATTCATAGAGAGGGAAAAGTAGTACGAATCTCCGCGCATAATCTGACGGCTATATATTTCTTATTGGATGCGGCAATAGCAAACCCTAAATACATAACCAACAATGGCAATCTAACGGAGACACAAACAATGTTATAGCACGAGAACTAACACGTGCTCGTGATGGTTAGGAGGGTAGTTGTACCCCAACTCACAAGAGATCACCCTTCGGTCATCTAGGCCATGTGTGAATGTGTCCATGTGGCGGTCGTATGCGTGTGTGCCTCTATATCGTGATATGGGTTCTCTATCAAATCTGTTATGGTAAACCATCATATTTTGACTCTTTTAAGCATTCTCATGATCTCATATTCTTTCTAATGGATTTTTAAATTTGTGTTTCTTCTTATGCTTTTGTTATGGTGTCTCATGCAACCGGGATTTGACCATTACACTTTTGTTGTTTTTCAAATAACTGAAAAATAATCAACACCAATAATTATTCAGTTTGAAGATTGAGACTGGTGCGAGTGCACATGAAGGATGAGACCTTGACCGGACAATGAATGACAAATAAGACATAGCTATTTTTGAGGCAGTTGGGAGATAATACTTCGTATACATTTTGTCTCCCATAATATATATCGAGCCTCGATTTGAGAGTTTTTGACTTGATGATAGGATGTAGATGTTGGTTTGCCCTTTCTTCTCACCCATTTACTTGTAAAATGTTCTTAAATTCATCTCAGTGATTTCCCCTAGCTTTGTTGCAGTAATTGTTTGATGTTGATATCGTAGTATATCACCTAAGATCGTCAATGGCGGACGCACCATATCTGGATAACAATGGCATGATGGTATTGTGGGAAGAAGAGCGGAGAAATCAAGGAAGGGAAAGGCGACGATTTAGCACTCGAGAGAGGATGCATGGAGGGTACGGAGGATAGGTGAAGAAGACGAGATAAAGGAGGGGACATTCAGGATGCATGCCCGTGCAAGTCGAGGCCATGATAGTGTTTCGGTCAGACTTCACTCCATGTCGGAGGTGGAGAAACGTCAGGGTTACCCATCCCATCGTTGGTTAGCCTCGAGGGTAGAGGCTATTGACACGGCTGTCACCTCTATGGCCGCCTTACATGTCAACCCCCTTCACAACTTATCACCATCCTTGTAGCATCGTGCCATTTCTTATGTAGATTTTACTTAGTACTATCATGTACTCCCTCCGTTTCAAAATAGATGACCCAACTTTATACTAATTTTGTACTAAAGTTAGTATAAAGTCGAGTCATCTATTTTGGAACGGAGGGAGTACTTTCTTATATCCATATTGTGTTTTTTTTCTGACAACCTTACTGTCATGCATGGGTGATTTTACTATGCCAGAGGCATGATAGATTATCGATAATAGCGCACTATACAACTCAAAACACTCATGGTTCCATGAAATGAAATAAGGAAAACTCTTTGTGTAAACCGACTGATCTTTGCGTTGCGTAAGTCGCGTCCCAGGCCATCCGATTGAGCTCATCATGCGGTACACACGCTTCTCTGTCCCATGGACCCACCCAAGCCGCCTCAACCTTATCCCTCGATGAGAGCATGTGAGTCGCTCGTCTTCTCAAACTGCTCTGCTCTTTCTCCAGGTGCATGGCAGCGATGACTGCTTCCCATCCGCACCCACCAGCACTACCACACAAGATGCTCTAACGCAGCATCCGCCGTTGGAACCGCGCCATCGCCGACGCCGCGTGTTGCCGTTGCATCCATCGTCCTCGCTGCATCGCAGCATGCGCCGTCGCTGCCGCTGCATCGTAGCAAGCTTTTGCTGTCGTTGCATCGTGTTGTTGCTGCCGTTGCAGCCATCGCCGCCACGTGTTGTTGCTGCATCCGCCATCGTTACCGCGTGCTGTCGTTGCATCCGCTGTCGCCGCCGCTGCATCGCAGCATGCGCCGCCGCGTGCTGCCGCTGGATCCGTCGTTGCCGCCGCGTGCTGCGTAGCAGCATCCGCCGCCGCCGCCACCGCGTGTTGCCGAGGAGCCGGTGCAGCGACGAAGCATCGTCGGGTTTGCCGATGCTGCGATGAAGCATTGCCGAGGCGCCGGAGCAGCGACAAAGCATCGTCGGTGCTGCGATGAAGTATTGCCGAGGTGCCGGAGCTGCGACGAAGCATCGTCGGGTTCGCCGGTGCTGCGATGAAACATATCTGAGGCGCCGGAGCTGCGACGAAGCATCGTCGGATTCGCCGGTGCTGCGATGAAGCATTGTCGAGGCGCCGGTGCTGCGATGAAACATTGCCGAGGCACCGGAGCTGCGACGAAGCATCCTCGGGTTCGCCGGTGCTGCAATGAAGTATTTGTCGAGGCTCCGGTGCTGCGTTGGAGCATCGGCGGCCAGCCGGCCAGTGTTGCGTCTGTGGCCGATGGCGGGGTTGCTGTGACCAGACGAGACTCCGGCAAACGGCAGCGCTTCATTGCCTGCTGAGGAGGGGGCTGCTGCTTTCAACAACCGAGCACTGCGAGAGAAGAATACGAAGGAAGAAGAGGAAGACGCGTTGTTGGGAGCCTACGATCTAACGGCCACCTACGTCTAAATCAGACGGCTGCGCTAAGATCAGCCGGCTTACGCCTAGCAGCCGCCATAAAATAAACAAGACATGATAAAATGATGACAAGGACATAACAAATGTTTCAATTTCGGTAACCACCAGTTATTCAATATTGCGTTTAGATATCGATGGAGAGAGGTAGAGAAGAATCTGAAAAAAAAACCAGATTCCACAAATCCTCTATTCAAGGTATCGGGTACATGCATACCACAATGGTAAGTCGGGAAGTGAAACGAACTCGATGCATCCCTAGCTATCTTCCAACTGTTTAAATTAACACCTCTATATACTGTGACCGGTCCGGTAGAAATAACCGGACAGATATCATCCCTCCATTGAACATGTACTATGATAAATGAGCTTAATATACCAAGTGAAATTTTATGTACGGTACACTATTTTAAAATTCAATGGGATTCTGTTTTGCTTTTGCTTGCGTGCACGGCAAACCCCAGCTCGTAGTTGGCACCCGGCACGACGGGCCACGTGAGCGTGTCCCGTTCCCGTATCCCAACCCAACCACGCGGTAACCCCACCGCAACAAACCGCCGGAACCTTCATCTTGGTCTTCGTCTTCGCCGTACCCATCCCCACACCCTCCACTCTCCGGCACCCGCACGCTCGCCTCGCCGGAACCCTTCTTGCCATGATGTCTTCGTCGCCGCCCGCCGGCGCCGCCGACGGCGACATGGAGACGCTGCCCCTCGCCGCCGCCTCCGACTACGCCTCCGTGGCCTCCACCTTCGACCCCCTCCTCTCCTCCTCCTCGCCCGCCTCCCCTCCCGCCCCCGCCGCCTCCCCCCTCTCCCGCGCCTCCTCCTCCTTCG